>NC_086101.1:131069563-131378174 GCF_963921235.1 Mobula hypostoma | reverse complement strand
CTTGTCATTTACATTTTAAGAACTAAAGGCTGACTCCCATTTGCAATCAGAAGTCAAACAACTGTTAGCTGGAAGTTTACTTACATCATCTCTTTGTGATCTCACAAGTGGCAGCTTCTGTGTTTAAAAAGCAAACTTTGCAAGACATCAAGAAACCCACTGGCCTGGAAGCAAACATCTATCACACCTCCCTCTTGCAAAGTGAAGATTTCTAACTCAGCTTATTCCTACGGATATCAGCTTCAAGATCAAGACTCCTACCAAGACGCTTCTTGGGAACAGACTATCACTCCTCCATCCATTTCAGTAGGTTATCAGTTCTAGAAAGGCTCTCTTCGATCCAAAACTCAAAGAACACATTGAGTACTTCCCAATGTACTCAATGCATTCTTTGTGGTTTTTTCTTTGGTGTATTCCCTTCCTCCAACTCAGCTGCACACGTTTCCCAAACCTCAAATGAATGGCACTCCATCATCATGAAGTGTTTCAAGAGGCTTGTCATGAGGCACATCAAGACCCTGCTGCCCCCCTCACTGGACCCCCTGCAGTTCGCATACCATCCAACTGTTCAACAGACGACACAATTGCCATCACCCTCCACCTGGCCCTAACCCACCTGGACAAAAAAGACATGTACGTTCGAATGCTGTTCATAGACTTCAGTTCAGCATTCAACACAATCATTCCTCAGAAACTGATTGGAAAGCTGAGCCTACTGGGTCTGAACACCTGGATCCTAGACTTCCTGACTGGGAGACCTCAGTCAGTCCAGATTGGAAGCAGCATCTCCAACACCATCACACTGAGCACGGGGGCCCCCCAAGACTGTGTGCTCAGTCCACTGCTGTTCACTCTGCTGACCCACGACTGTGCTGCAACACACAGCTTGAACCACATCATCAAGTTTGCCGATGACACGACTGTGGTGGGTCTCATCAGTAAGAACGATGAGTCAGCATACAGAGAGGAGATGCAGCAGCTAACGGACTGGTGCAGAGCCAACAACCTGTTTCTGAATGTGAACAAAACAAAAGAGATGGTTGTTGACTTCAGGAGGACACGGAGTGACCACTCTCCGCTGAGAATCGATGACTCCTCCATAGAGATCGTTTGGAGTTCACCTGGTGTTCACCTGGCGGAGAATCTCACCTGGTCCCTCAACACCAGCTCCATAGCAAAGAAAACCCAGCAGTGTCTCTACTTTCTGTGAAGGCTGAGAAAAGTCTATCTCCCACCCCGCATCCTCAGCACATTCTACAGAGGTTGTACTGAGAGCATCCTGAGCAGCTGCATCACTGCCTGGTTTGGAAATTGCACCATCTCGATTCGCAAGACCCTGCAGCGGATAGTGAGGTCAGCTGAGAAGATTATCGGGGTCTCCCTTCCTGCCTTTACAGAAATTTACACCACACTCTGCATCCGCAAAGCAAACAGCATTATGAAGGACCCCACGTACCCCTCATACAAACTCTTCTCCCTCCTGCCATCTGGCAAAAGGCACCGAAGCATTCGGGCTGTCACGACCAGACTATGTAACAGTTTCTTCCCCCAAGCCGTCAGATTCCTCAATACCCACAGCCTGGACTGACATCAACCTACCGCTCTCTACTGTGCATATTGTCTTGCTTATTATTTATTGTAATGCCTGCACTGTTTTGTGCACTTTATGCAGTCCTGGGTAGGTATGTAGTCTAGTGTAGTTTTTGTGTTGTTTTACGTAGTTCAGTGTAGATTTTGTATTGTTTCATGTAGCACCATGGTCCTGAAAAACGTTCTCTCATTTTTACTGTGTACCGTACCAACAGTTAAGGTCGAAATGACAATAAAAGGTGATTTGACTTGACTTGACCTAACTATTGTACTTGTCCATAAATACACGACAATGACATATCATAAGTCCATATTAGTCCATCTTTGGAATATTCTTCCTCACAAACAGTTCTTGCCATTTCCTTGACGCAAGTTCAAATCACTGTCTCTGTCACCATTAGTTCATCAGGTCAGCTGGCAACTGAGCTGAAGTTAGTTTATTTCTTTCACAGGGACAGTCATTTTCTTTTCGATGTTGTGCACAACTTTGCTCAGGTTTCCAGAAATGAAGTCTCATTAACAAATCACCGATTGTGTTTTGCTGTCTTCTTTTGCCGAAGGATTATTAATCTCATATTTTAATCCAGAAATTACATGGTTTCACAATATAATAGTACACATTAAAATTGAAACATTTGCAAAAGGAAGGAAGAGCAATTTTTTTCCTGTTGAGGATTCTGTCTATACCTGTAAGTCTAGGTTCCCAGAAAAAGTTATCAGAACATAAGGGTTGGTTATGTCCCTCCCATGGGAAAAAACACAGATTGGTGTGCTATAACATTCTGATGTTAACCATATATTCTGCATAAGTTTCTTCTCATTTTCACGATTTTGGACTTTATGTATAATTGTTCAGTTCCTCCCTCTTTACTTTGTTAAGGATTGCACCTAACTGAGGAGAAATGACACACCTTCTCAACTTCTATGCTTCCCCAGAAAACTTTAACTGACCAAGGCTACTCAGTCTGTTCTATCAGAACATGGGAATTTATCAACTAAATACACATATTGTTGTGGTAACATTAAAATTATCATGGATAGCTGTACTTGTATGTCTAGTGATCCTACTTGTTGCATTATAGGAGTACCATATACACAAAGTATGGTCATACCCAAATACATTCAAATACTTCTATCTTTTGACAATATAATGCTTTGTAAAATGCAGAGGCCCTAGATCACACCATTGCTTCCAAAGAATTCACAACCAAATTGGTAAAAAAAATTGTTATGAAGACTATAATACTCCTCCAGTGCAGGTATCTTTCTCCTCCTGCTAAATCATTTACCATTGTATAACAGAGCACACAAAATATTGTAAGAGTGTTGGTCTGAATATCAAAATCAAAAATCAAAAACCATTATAGTATGATGCCACGATATCATCATTAGAAGTGATCAACATCTTTACAAAGTAAGTACATTATATAAAATCTTAACTGCCATTTATACATGCAAAGTTACCCTTATTAAAAAATAAATATCTGATATCCAAATAGGTAAGTAAAAAATGAATTTCAAGGACACCAATAATTCTGAACTTATTTTCGTTGTAAGGTATATTTTGAACCACAGCACAAATGACTCACAAATGTTTAATTAAGGACAAACAGGAAATCTTAGTTGATGAAATGGTCTGTGAGACTAAAATCTCTAAAAAGCTTATTGGACTTATCAGAATTAGTTGACCAGACAGAAAAACATTTTTGTTTTATCTTAGCTTCTGTTTCAGTGCATCTTTCTGTCTTATCTTCCTATACAAAAACTCAGATCAAGGGCTCTGCTGAACCATTTAGAACATAACTCAGAAATGCAGAAAATCATCCTATAACCTTGACACTTAGCAAAGTAGGGGAATAGTGGTCACATCTAAATGGAAATATCTAAAATCTTTATGGAATGCATGTTCATATATTTGTTGGCTATAAAGGAAAAGTGCAATAAGATATCTGTTTAATGGGGAGTCTTTTTTAAAAAAAAATGTGGTCTTTCACAATGTTCTAGTCTAAAAATTTCAATATCAAGTTCCCATAAATAGGACAATTCAAAGACATGAAAGTGTCACATCTTTGTTCAATGTAGGGGTATTCATATCATGTGATTCCTCTATTAGCTTACCTTCAATATCAGGGCTGAAATTGTTCACTTTTCTTAGGATGTTATTAATGATTTCCCCCAAGTGATTTTTTGCCTTCGCATATATCTATGTTCATTTCAGTTGCAATGTGCTTAGAGTGAATGTTTAAGTGGATGTGAACAATCACTTTTCCAGAGGCAAGCTTTATGAGTTTTGCGTATTCATTCACATATGGACAAGAGGACATTTAGTGATATTTAAATGAGAATCATCATTGCTCACAGATCCTCTTAATCTAATATCCTCTGAGTCATTCAGTTTTAGGGGTAACTGAGCCAGATGAGATCATTTCTGTAATAAATGTGACTTTGTCTGCAAAACAACAAGCAAATAGTGGGTAAGGCACAAGTGAACAATAGTATTATAAGCTTAGATATTAAAAGTAAAATACAGCAAAAGTAACATTTTTCCTAAAGTTTGAGTCTATCTTATTTTGAAAAGAATTGTGCAATAAAGGAACAGCAGTTATAATGGGTGACTTCAATCTACATGTAGACTGGGTGAACCAAATTGGTAAAGGTGCTGAGGAAGAGGATTTCTTGGAATGTATGCGGGATGGTTTTTTGAACCAACATGTCGAGGAACCGACTAGAGAGCAGGCTATTCTGGACTGGGTTTTGAGCAATGAGGAAGGGTTAATTAGCAACCTTGTCGTGAGAGGCCCCTTGAGTAAGAGTGACCATAATATGGTGGAATTCTTCATTAAGATGGAGAGTGACATAGTTAATTCAGAAACAAAGGTTCTGAACTTAAAGAGGGGTAACTTTGAAGGTATGAGACGTGAATTAGCTAAGATAGACTGGCAAATGACACTTAAAGGATTGATGGTGGATATGCAATGGCAAGCATTTAAAGGTTGCATGGATGAACTACAACAATTGTTCATCCCAGTTTGGCAAAAGAATAAATCAAGGAAGGTAGTGCACCCGTGGCTGACAAGAGAAATTAGGGATAGTATCAATTCCAAAGAAGTAGCATACAAATTAGCCAGAGAAAGTGGCTCACCTGAGGACTGGGAGAAATTCAGAGTTCAGCAGAGGAGGACAAAGGGCTTAATTAGGAAGGGGAAAAAAGATTATGAGAGAAAACTGGCGGGGAACATAAAAACGGACTGTAAAAGCTTTTATAGATATGTAAAAAGGAAAAGACTGGTAAAGACAAATGTAGGTCCCCTGCAGACAGAAACAGGTGAATTGATTATGGGGAGCAAGGACATGGCAGACCAATTGAATAATTACTTTGGTTCTGTCTTCACTAAGGAGGACATAAATAATCTTCCAGAAATAGTAAGGGACAGAGGGTCCAGTGAGATGGAGGAACTGAGTGAAATACATGTTAGTAGGGAAGTGGTGTTAGGTAAACTGAAGGGATTGAAGGCAGATAAATCCCCAGGGCCAGATGGTCTGCATCCCAGAGTGCTTAAGGAAGTAGCCCAAGAAATAGTGGATGCATTAGTGATAATTTTTCAAAACTCGTTAGATTCTGGACTAGTTCCTGAGGATTGGAGGGTGGCTAATGTAACCCCAGTTTTTAAAAAAGGAGGGAGAGAGAAACCGGGGAATTATAGACTGGTTAGCCTAACGTCGGTGGTGGGGAAACTGCTGGAGTCAGTTATCAAGGATGTGATAACAGCACATTTGGAAAGCGGTGAAATGATCGGACAAAGTCAGCATGGATTTGTGAAAGGAAAATCATGTCTGACGAATCTCATAGAATTTTTTGAGGATGTAACTAGTAGAGTGAATAGGGGAGAACCAGTGGATGTGGTATATTTGGATTTTCAAAAGGCTTTTGACAAGGTCCCACACAGGAGATTAGTGTGCAAACTTAAAGCACACGGTATTGGGGGTAAGATATTGGTGTGGGTGGAGAATTGGTTAGCAGACAGGAAGCAAAGAGTGGGAATAAACGGGACCTTTTCAGAATGGCAGGCGGTGACTAGTGGGGTACCGCAAGGCTCAGTGCTGGGACCCCAGTTGTTTACAATATATATTAATGACTTGGATGAGGGAATTAAATGCAGCATCTCCAAGTTTGCGGATGACACGAAGCTGCAGTGTCAGCAGTGAGGAGGATGCTAAGAGGATGCAGGGTGACTTGGATAGGTTGGGTGAGTGGGCAAACTCATGGCAGATGCAATTTAATGTGGATAAATGTGAAGTTATCCACTTTGGTGGCAAAAATAGGAAAACAGATTATTATCTGAATGGTGGCCGATTAGGAAAAGGGGAGGTGCAAGGAGACCTGGGTGTCATTATACACCAGTCATTGAAAGTGGGCATGCAGGTACAGCAGGCGGTGAAAAAGGCGAATGGTATGCTGGCATTTATAGCGAGAGGATTCGAGTACAGGAGCAGGGAGGTACTACTGCAGTTGTACAAGGCCTTGGTGAGACCACACCTGGAGTATTGTGTGCAGTTTTGGTCCCCTAATCTGAGGAAAGACATCTTTGCCATAGAGGGAGTACAAAGAAGGTTCACCAGATTGATTTTAAACGTGAACAACAGGAATTCTGCAGATGCTGGAAATTCAAGCAACATACATCAAAGTTGCTGGTGAACGCAGCAGGCCAAGCAGCATCTATAGGAAGAGGCGCAGTCGACGTTTCAGGCCGAGACCCTTCGTCAGGACTAACTGAAGGAAGAGTGAGTAAGGGATTTGAAAGCTGGAGGGGGGGGGGGAGATGCAAAATGATAGGAGAAGACAGGAGGGGGAGGGATAGAGCCGAGAGCTGGACAGGTGATAGGCAAAAGGGGATACGAGAGGATCATGGGACAGGAGGCCTAGGGAGAAAGACGGGGGGGGTGACCCAGAGGATGGGCAAGAGGTATATTCAGAGGGAGAAAAAGGAGAGTGAGAGAAAGAATGTGTGCATAAAAAGGAGTAACAGCTGGGGTACGAGGGGGAGGCACCACTCAGGTTGGAGGAACAACACCTTATATTCCGTCTGGGTAGCCTCCAACCTGATGGCATGAACATTGACTTCTCTAACTTCCGCTAGGCCCCACCTCCCCCTCGTACCCCAGCTGTTACTCCTTTTTATGCACACATTCTTTCTCTCACTCTCCTTTTTCTCCCTCTGTCCCTCTGAATATACCTCTTGCCCATTCTCTGGGTCACCCCCCCCCGTCTTTCTCCCTAGGCCTCCTGTCCCATGATCCTCTCGTATCCCCTTTTGCCTGTCACCTGTCCAGCTCTGGGCTCTATCCCTCCCCCTCCTGTCTTCTCCTATCATTTTGCATCTCCCCCTCCCCCTCCAGCTTTCAAATCCCTTACTCACTCTTCCTTCAGTTAGTCCTGAAACGTCGACTGCGCCTCTTCCTATAGATGCTGCTTGGCCTGCTGCGTTCACCAGCAACTTTGATGTATGTCACCAGATTGATTCCTGGGATGGCAGGACTTTCATATGAAGAAAGACTGGATGAACTGGGCTTGTACTCGTTGGAATTTAGAAGATTGAGGGGGGATCTGATTGAAACGTATAAGATCCTAAAGGGATTGGACAGGCTGGATGCAGGAAGATTGTTCCCGATGTTGGGGAAATCCAGAACGAGGGGTCACAGTTTGAGGATAGAGGGGAAGCCTTTTAGGACCGAGATTAGGAAAAACTTCTTCACACAGAGAGTGGTGAATCTGTGGAATTCTCTGCCACAGGAAACTGTTGAGGCCACTTCATTGGCTATGTTTAAGAGGGAGTTAGATATGGTCCTTGTGGCTACAGGGGTCAGGGGGTATGGAGGGAAGGCTGGGGCGGGGTTCTGAGTTGGATGATCAGCCATGATCATAATAAATGGCGGTGCAGGCTCGAAGGGCCGAATGGCCTACTCCTGCACCTATTTTCTATGTTTCTATGTTTCTAAAACAACAATACCTTCTGGATATATTGTCCCTGGGCAATGTATCAATGGGATCTTCCTCATGTATACAGGAAATCTAAATTTCTTCTTCAATTTTAACATGTGTTTCATCTTTTCGATATATCTCACTCACCCCATTTCCTGTCGGGTATAGAGGTTCCATGGTGGGCCCACGTACAGGTTCAATATAAGGGTTCCACTCATTCTGGGGAGGTAAATCCTGCTGGGGCAGGTTTGACATTATCTATGGAAACAGTTTTACTCATAGTCTTGTTTCCTCTCCTGTCTCTGATAGCCACAGACCTATCATTAATAAAAACAAAATAATCTGCAGATGCTAGGGTCAAAGCAACACTCACAACACACTGGAAGAACTCAGCAGGTCGGGCAGCATCCGTGGAAAAGATCGGTCAATGTTTCCACGGATGCTGCCCGACCTGCTGAGTTCCTATCATTAATAATACTGGACAACAAATTTTCTCAGAAATGTTGTTTCCTCAGAATTTATTTTTTGTTTATGATAGGCTGCTTGAAGATGAACACAAATATAATTTCAGACTACTTGTATCACATAGGAATTTGGAGAAAAATCAAGATAACTTTTATTGAATATAATTGCATAATGGTGCTGATGCTTTGCAATGAAGTATAAAGTATATAGTTCAACTAAGTTAAAAATATTTTGTTAATGATTTTCATTTGTACTCAGTGTCTGAGGCTTCTCACTTAAATGTCCAACAATATTTTGCCAGCATTGGTAGATTCCAGTTGCCCTGGTATCTTTTCTCTATGACCCCAATGGCCTGGTGAAACCTTTCACCATGCTCGTCACTAGCACCAAGATTTGTAGGGAAGAAGTCCAAATGGGAATGCAGAAAATGAATCTTTAGTGACGTGTTGCATTTCATGATTTTATGTGCTTGAAGCATGCTTTTAACCAGCTGCATGTAGTTTGGTGCTCTATAGATGTTGGGAAAAATTTCAATAACTTCCTTGAATGCTTTTCATGTGATTTTCTCTGGTCCCACTAGAAATTCTTCAAATTACCTGTCATTGATGACCTGTTTGATTTGCAGGCCAACAAAAATGCTTTTCTTAATCTTGGCATCAGTTATTCTGGGAAGAATCTGTCTTAAATATCAAAATCCTTCATAGAAATTATTGTGCCTGGTGATAGCAAATTCCATCCTTACAGTCCTGAACCCAATACTTATAACTAAAACCTGTCCTGCGATGCAGCAGCCATGCTGCCTAAGCATGCCCGAGCATGTCTGGACAAGATAGGAACTTTCCAGCTTACATTGTAGGCAACATTTTAATTGACTTGTATTATGAACTGAAATTAAAAAATGCTTATTAAAAAAATGGTGCACGATAGGGAAATTTCTTGGTGATTTCCATGATCTGTAGCCCAAAGTTCAAAAGATATACCTAAAAGTATTCAGGAAGCAAAATCTTTGTTGTCCAGTGTAATCTGGGTAATGAAACAAAGAGGTTTCCACTTAGGATGGAAACTAAGGTCAAAATTATTTTTATACAATTTACTTTCTTGAACCCAATTTCCTTTTTGTGTTCTCCGATTTGTCTTGTCAGGTTCTTTTGCTTTCTCTTGAATTCTCATAAACTGTCTCAATTCCTCGAGGAGAGTTGTATCTGGTGTCGGCAATGGTTGGGCTGAGTTAACAATTAGAGTGGTATTTAGGGGCACATTTTACATTGAGAACATTATTGTGTACTCCTCTTTTCACAATTGGCTTATTGCTTGTAGACATTTGCACTTCACAGACAAGTGTAATCCACTTATAGCCTCTAGACTAGACCAGTTTTGCCAGGCCTCACTTAATCTCCTGATTCTTTCACTCTACTGTACCACTGTGTTGTGGTTGAAATGGAGTGCTGTACTCTACTTGTTTGCCTGTTTGTTCACACATGGCCTGGAATCCTTTACCAATGAAGAAAGACCCTTGGTCAGCAGGTATGCAAGTGGGGGTGCCAGCATGTACGAATATTAAGTTTTGGAGTACTGTGATGATTGTAACTTCACTACAAGAATTTGTGGGGATAACTATGTATATCCAGTACATGGACAAACTATCACAAGAAATATCTGTTAGGTTTCCAATAAGCTGTGTTGCCTTGTGATTCTGGTAATGAGCCTATATACTCAATTTGTCACACCTACATTGGTGCAATGGGTTTTGTTTGTCTTACAGGAGGTGGTCTTGTCACTGCTCATAGAAACATAGAAACATAGAAAATCTACAGCACAATACAGGCCCTTCAGCCCACAAAGTTGTACCATACATGACCCTACCTTAGAAATCACTAGGGTTACCCATAGCTCTCTATTTTTCTAATCTCCATGTACCTATCCAAAAGTCTCTTAAAAGACCCTATTGTATCTGCCTCCACCACCGTTACCGGCAGCCCATTCCACACACTCACCACTCTCTGCGTAAAAAACTTACGCCTGACATCTCCACTGTACCTACTCCCAAGCACCCTAAACCTGTGCCCTCTTGTGGCAGCCATTTCAGCCCTGGGAAAAAGCCTCTGACTATCCACATAATCAATGCCTCTCATCATCTTATACACCTCTATCAGGTCACCTCTCATGCTCCATCACTCCAAGGAGAGAAGGCCGAGTTTACTCAACCTGTTTTCATAAGGCATGCTCCCCAATCCAGGCATCATCCTTGTAAATCTCCTCTGCACCCTTTCTATGGCTTCCACATCCTTCCTGTAGTGAGGCGACCAGAACAGAGCACAGTACTCCAAGTGGGGTCTGACCAGGGTCCTATATAGCTGCAACATTACCTCTCGACTCCTAAATTCAGTTCCACGATTGGTGAAGGCCAATACACTGTATGCCTTCTTAACCATAGAGTCAACCTGCGCAGCTGCTTTGTGCGTCCTATGGACTCGGACCCCAAGATCCCTCTGATCCTCCACACTGCCAAGAATCTTACCATTAGTACTATATTCTGCCATCATATTTGACCTACCAAAATGAACCACTTCACACTTATCTGGGTTGAACTCCATCTGTCACTTCTCAGCCCAGTTTTGCATCCTATCAATTTATTATATTATATAAAATCCTTTATTATAGATCAGACATTCTTTACAACGTGCAGCAAATTGCTTACAATTACTCAGTGTGTAAGACCACCAGTATAACATGGCTAATTTTGCCTGAGTGGCTTGTCCACCACAATGACTGTGTCCAAATCCTTGGTGGTCTTCCAGAATCAGTGCTTCCTACTTGCAGGCAGAAGGTATTTGTTTCTTATGTTTTTTAGGGCAGTGTACCCAAACCTTCCCTTCACCATCAGCTTCATATTTCTACCACATTGGAAATCCTTCGGAATTGGGTTCAGTAGCATCTGGGAGAATTCTTCAAACATCATCCTGGTTATCTTTTATTTGTTGCTTAGCTACTTCCAAAGTACATCAGTTACTGCAGTAAGGCCCTACCTGACAGCCTGTTTTGCTTGTTCATTGGCTCATCTATTACCAGAGCTGTGTAAGAGCAGTATGTCCCGGGATGTGTAACACCTGTACTAATGGTCGAGTCAATAATAATTCATAAATATTCTTCCATGCAGACAAATGTGGAAGCAATTTACCTCTGTATGTTCACCATCTGATAGTCGAGTAGATGGGAAGATCTCTTTCTACTTCATTCCTAACATAATTAGAGTCAGTATATATCAAGACTGGTTCTGTTGTTTGTATTTACCTGTTTTAGACATCATTCTGGGGCTTTAGCCTCTGCAAATTGAGCTGCACGGTTCCCTACACTTGTAAAGCTTTATCTTTCTCTTCCAATATCCTACTTGAATGACTTTTTGTATAAATTTGGGCATTAAACCACATTCCTGATTGGTAATAGTCATGCCTAGGAAATTTACTTCTGTACGAGAGTTGATACTTTGAAATTTTAATTACATAGCCTCAGTCTGCCATCTTTTTAATGACAGTCTCAATCTGTGTTAAGTGCTCATCCAGCATGTCAGCTGTGTAGAATACGTTATCAACATATGCACAAATGTCTGGTATTCCCTGTAAAGTCTGAATGTCTCTTGCTAAAATATCTGTAGACTATTCTGGAAACCATATCTGGTCCGTTGATATTGTGAGCTATATGTTGCAGTAAAGGCTGTGTAATGTCTATCACTTCAGGAACTGGGTGTAACCAGAAGCCACTGGCTATGTGATGAAAGATTCATACTTTTTATGAGTCAATCCTTGCAGCATTTGTTGTATGACAGTTGCTGGGCCGGATTATGTTCTGTATGCTTATTCAGGCTGACGTAGTCAATGACCAATCATCATTTTGCATCAGGCTTTGTTATGTCAAACATGTGCGAATTAATGCGAGAAGGTTCTTTTATCAAAACACCTAGTTTACAGAGGGAGTTTACAGTTTCCTGTAAGGATGGCTTTTTCTCTATGGTAGGGAATATCCGACTGTTTCTGGTGTAGGAAAGGACAGCATACTAAATGAGTTGGTTCAGTATCACTCATGCCACAGTGGTTAGGACAAGGGTTCCCACCCTTTAGTTAAGCAATTGACCAGTACCATTAAAGAAGAGGTCCGTGGACCCCAAGTTGGAAACCCTTCGGTTAGGTGGCCATAATATTTGTACAAAGTACAAACGTTTTTATGTTTCAATATTGCTCTGATTGACTTATCCTTATGACAGTCAAGCTGTTTCTGAATATGTAAGTCTCGTTCATCTGGGGCAGTTGCATAGGTTGTTGGTTTAATTATAGTACAAATCCACAAGGAAACGTCTCATGTTCCTGTTAGAATTATTCGTTTTGTACAACCTAGGGCAGGATGTTATAAAGAATTTACAGCTACTTCTATTGTTTGCTTAATCTCATATATCTGTATGGGAACTTTATAAATTGGGCAATTTATCTCGTTTCCATGTATGCTTATAATGTTAATCTTGCTTGTTGGTTCTCCTATTTTATTGCCTTGAATAATGTCAGAATATTGTATTGAAATGGCTGCACCTGTATCAAAATGGCAGGTCAAATAATTGCCAAAAATACAAGCTTTGGCGTATGGAAACGTGAGGCTAGGTATGTCCGTATCCTATTTGTCAGATGGAGCATTTTGCATAGAGTTGTTGCTGGAATTCTCCTGGGCAGTTTCAATTACATTAACATTGGCCTTCCCCTTCTTTACATTTTGTTTTCCCTGAGTTGCAGGGGAGGGAGTGGACATTAGAGATGGGCACTGTCACTTTGTGCATTTAGAAAGATAAGGATGAGGCAGGCCTCATGGTATGTGCTCAATTTCATACTCCTCTCCATAATATCAATGAGGCCTCTGAATGATCCCTCTGTCCCAGAAGGAGTATAGTAACAGAGACATCGAGGAGCAGATAGGGAGACAGATTCTGGAAAGGTGTAACAATAACAGGGTTGTCATGTTGGGAGATTTTAATTTCCCAAACATTGAATGGTATCTCCCTAGAGCAAGGGGTTTAGATGGGGTGGAGTTGGCTAGATGTGTTCAGGAAGGTTTCTTGACACAATATGTAGATAAGCCTACAAGAGGAAACGCTGTACTTGATGTGGTATTGGGAAATGAACCTGGTCAGGTGTCAGATCTCTTAGTGGGAGATCATTTTGGAGATAGTTATCACAATTCTATCTCCTTTACCCTATAGCATTGGAGAGGGATAGGAACAGACAAGTCAGGAAAGCGTTTATTTGGATTAAGGGGAAATATGAGGCTATCAGGCAGGAACTTGGAAGTGTAAATTGGGAACAGATGTTCTCAGGGAAATGTATGGCAAAAATGTGGCAAACGTTCAGGGGATATTTGCTTGGAGTTCTGCAAAGGTACATTTCAATGAGACAGGGAATGGATGGTAGGGTACAGGAACCGTGGTGTACAAAGGCTGTTGAAAATCTAGTCAAGAAGAAAAGAAAAGCTTATGAAGGCTTCAAAAAAACTAGGTGTAGCCGCCCTGGCCAGCCTCAGGGTCGCTCAGCTCGCTGTCGTCAAGGGAAACAGCCCTCGGCCTGCCAAACTGGGTAATAGTTTGTGTGGATGCTGTGTGATGTACCCCACCCCACCCAAATAACAGACAATACACCAATACGATTAAATGAGTTACCATTTATAGATATTATTGGAACTACATAATTAATAGCGAATAAAATATAAAAGGAAAATAAAAGGTGCCACACTTATCAAAATTCTATCTCTTCGTGCACAAACAGTTGAAGCACAGGCTCCTTCTTCTTCAACCTGCATTGCCGCTCGGACCACCTCGATCTGCTGCCTGGGACCAACAATGGCGGTCGACCAGATGCTCCACACGAGTCCATCTCCGTCTCCTCTCCTCGCCGAACACCCTGGACCTCGGACTCCTGCTCAGGGTCCGACCCCATTAGCGGACTCACAGCACCTTGTCCATCCTCTGTCTCTCTCCCCCGCCTTCTGCACTAAAACCCGTGCATCACAACATCTTACAGACACACAAAAAGCATAACATCTATCCCAAGTGGTTCGTAACATCCTCTTATCAGTAACATAATCCAAACAAACTGCTAGCGGGAGGACTTTCTCAGCAGTTAACATAACGAAGAAGCCACTTCAATTATAACACAACAAAGAAGCCATTTTAATTAGACTACGCAGTAACATAAAAGAAGAAACCCCTTACATAGGTAATGATAGAGATCTAGAAAATTATGAGGCTAGCAGGAAGGAGTTTAAGAATGAAATTAGGAGAACCAGAAGGGGCCATGAGAAGGCTTTGGTGAGCAGGACTAAGGAAAACCCCAAGGCATTCTACAAGTATGTAAAGTTCAAGACGATAAGATGTGAGAGAATAGGAACAAACAAGTGCAACAGTGGAAAGTGTGTATGGAACCGGAGGAGACAGCAGAGGTACTCAATGAATACTTTGCTTCAGTACTCACTACGGAAAAGGATCTTGGCGATTGGCGATTTACAGCAGATATTAAGAGGAATAAATAGAGTGGACAGCCAGCGTCTCTTCCCCAGGGCACCACTGCTCAGTACAAGAAGACATGGCTTTAAGGTGGGGGGGGAGTTCAAGGGGGATATTAAGGAAAGGATTTTTACTCAGAGAGTGGATGGTGCGTGGAATGCACTGCCTGAGTCAGTGGTGGAGGCAGATACACTAATGAAATTTAAGACACTACAAGACAGGTATATGGAGGAATTTAAGGTGGGGGTTATATGGGGACAGGGTTTAAGGGTCAGCACAACATTGTGGGCCAAAGGGCCTGTACTATTCTATGTTCTATGAGTATGACTGGCCCAAAAGACTGTAACCTCCCGGCATTCTGAAGTGGCTCCCTGTACAGGAACCTGTTCCTGTATTCTTTTTTTTTACTGGCTGTAGTCAATCTTTTTCATAGTTCTAGTGCACGTTTCCAAGTGTCAGTTCTCCATGCTTTATTAGTACCTCTAGGATTTACTAGTGTGGGCGTTGGCTCATGTGAACTTGGAAGGAATGCACAATATCCCCATTCATTGGGGTTAAGATCTAGGTCTCCAGGTTCTATCACATAAGCATGTGGTCCTCACCCAGGCGCTTGGTTTCTATCTAAAAAGGAGCCAATTTGCTGTCTCCAGGCAGAAATTATTGCCACATTGTTGGGATCTGGTGCAAATTTTGATGATCTGAGTCCAGCAGGTCGTACAACAGGGTTTAGTATGTCTAAGCTGCATCCTATTTCTACGTTCTATCCCTTCATCGTTCCAGTCTCTGACTTGAAGAATAAAATATTCATCATGTTCAATTTGAAGAACAGTCAGGGTCTTGTCCATATTTCTGATATATTACTCATACTTTCATAATATTTATCAGCATTTACCTGTGCAACTACTGGAACCAAAATGTTGACCATTTTAGAGTACTAGGTGGATTATTGCGAAATAATTGTTCTTTCTAAAATAATACCTTTGGTACAACGTGACCACATTGGGTCTAACTGTGATGATATTAAGGGTTGGCTGACCTTGAAGTTCTAAACTCAAACGATGACCTTAAGCCCTAATGGATATAAACACCCACAACGATTCTCACTAAAGGAAGGTTATACACTGCAACCATCCAACCTTCAAAGACTAGTTCACTTCCCTGTTTATTCTTCACAGCAAGCTTTACCTACCAACACCCACTACTTGGTATGGTCCAACCTCCCCCCCCCCCCACCATGGAGAAGATAATTTAGTTAACAAAGTAGTTTAAACACAGTTCATTTAGTGATATTCCTTTAAATCCAGATAGCGTTCTTAAGACACATTTAAAACTCACATAGAGTTTGTATCTTAAGCATTTCCAATTTACAAACCATTTCTAAAACATGAAGTATTTTTAAAATACGGGTAAAATTCTTATAAACTAAAAATATATGGCCAAGATGAATGACAGATATTGTTCATTGCAGAAACGGAAACCGGAAGAATGGATTCTAGTCACCCTGTCTTTGTATCATTCTTGATGCTCCTTACCCCATTCCTAATAAGTCTGAACTGCTCTCTGAGTGGCAGAATGATCCCAAAGGGCTGAATGGCCTACAGATGCTGTTGCTTCTTATATATAGGATACAGAGTTCTGTGGAGCTAAATGGATATTTTACATTACAAAATTGTACTAATGTCAGGATGACTGCAATTTGTCTTCCATACAACCTTGCCCAGGCCTCAGTCATCATCGAAAATTGATGGACTGCTGAAGAAGAAGAAGAAGAATCTCTGAAAACAAACGTACATAGATGGAAGATGTGTGGAGGTCTATGGTCCAGATGTGGATCGATGGGACTAGGCAGAATGGCAGTTAGACATGGAGTAGATGGGGCAAAGGGCCTTATTCTGTGTTATGGTGCTTTATGTCTTCATGACTCTGTGCTTGATGCTGGTATACTCACCGCATCCTTTGAATTCTTTGTATTTTTTTTTGGTCTTAGCTTTTTATCTATCAGATTTGTTTCCATGAAAATTGTTATCACACTATTGAATTTAATTGAGGATACTTTGGGGAAAAAAAAGTGTCACCAGAAATATTTGACTTTGGGATGTTGAGGAATCAAGGGATTTATAGTTAAATAGAAAGTGGTGCCGATGAGGTTAATCATCAGCCATGACTCACTGAGTGGCAGAATGAACCTGAAGGGCTGAATGGCCTACAGATGCTGTTGCTTCTTATATATCCAGATACAGGGTTCTGTGGAGCTAAATGGATATTTTACATTACAAAATTGTACTAATGTTAGGATGACTGTAATTGTCCAGCTCAAGTAATTATTGGTTTGTTGGCTTGCACCTTAAGGAAAACTGAACACATTTGAGCTATTCTGCTTGCATGTTCATTATCATTCTGTTTACCTGATCATTAACCTCCTGCTGCTTTAGCAGGTGCTGTGTGAGTTGCTGCCATCTGTGTTTCCACAGCAAAGGCAAATCGATCTTTCTTATTATTCTTAACGTGCCATTTATTATTGCAATCAGCTGCTGATTGGTCCAGTAAGGAGAATCATTTGCTGGTAATCTGAGAGGGAACATAAAGACCCGTATTATTACAGCTTGGCAGCAGTATTCAGTTCCTAATGGTTTGCAGAACTATAACTCAATTATTTTATTTGTTTATATGCTTCAGAATATTTTTTATCATATCAACTTAGAGCAGGAGAGAGTGCCTTTAGGTTGTTTATGTCCATGCCAATCCAAAGTGATGCATTCTCTCTAACTGAGCATTGGAAGGAAGGAAGGAAGGAAGGACCAGCTTCATCTCACTCTTTAAAAATAGCAACTATCAATTTTCAGCAGGCGCAATCCTTATTGCTCAATATGCACTTTTTCTGATATTATAAAATGAACATATTTTCATATTGCTCTGGAGTCCAAGGATATCCCATTCATTCTGATTCTAGAATCAGATGTTGTACAAATCACAACGAATTGAAAAGAATAGGAAGAGGTGGGATATTAAATTGATCCAGAAAGGCCATGGCTTCATACAGTATATTTATGTTTGGAAGGCCAAAGCTTGATTCAATGTTAAGAAGTGATTCTTTGCTCCATGAATAGAAACATAGAAACATAGAAAATAGGTGCAGGAGTAGGCCATTCGGCCCTTCGAGCCTGCACCGCCATTTATTATGATCATGGCTGATCATCCAACTCAGAACCCCGCCCCAGCCTTCCCTCCATACCCCCTGACCCCCGTAGCCACAAGGGCCATATCTAACTCCCTCTTAAATATAGCCAATGAACTGGCCTCAACAGTTTCCTGTGGCAGAGAATTCCACAGATTCACCACTCTCTGTGTGAAGACGTTTTTCCTAATCTCGGTCCTAAAAGGCTTCCCCTCTATCCTCAAACTGTGACCCCTCGTTCTGGACTTCCCCAACATCGGGAACAATCTTCCTGCATCTAGCCTGTCCAATCCCTTTAGGATCTTACACGTTTCAATCAGATCCCCCCTCAATCTTCTAAATTCCAACGAGTACAAGCCCAGTTCATCCAGTCTTTCTTCATATGAAAGTCCTGCCATCCCAGGAATCAATCTGGTGAACCTTCTTTGTACTCCCTCTATGGCAAGGATGTCTTTCCTCAGATTAGGGGACCAAAACTGCACACAATACTCCAGGTGTGGTCTCACCAAGGCCTTGTACAACTGCAGTAGTACCTCCCTGCTCCTGTACTCGAATCCTCTCGCTATAAATGCCAGCATACCATTCGCCTTTTTCACCGCCTGCTGTACCTGCATGCCCACTTTCAATGACTGGTGTATAATGACACCCAGGTCTCATTGCACCTCCCCTTTTCCTAATCGGCCATCATTCAGATAATAATCTGTTTTCCTATTTTTGCCACCAAAGTGGATAACTTCACATTTATCCACATTAAATTGCATCTGCCATGAATTTGCCCACTCACCCAACCTATCCAAGTCACCCTGCATCCTCTTAGCATCCTCCTCACTGCTAACACTGCCACCCAGCTTCGTGTCATCCGCAAACTTGGAGATGCTGCATTTAATTCCCTCATCCAAGTCATTAATATATATTGTAAACAACTGGGGACCCAGCACTGAGCCTTGCCGTACCCCACTAGTCACTGCCTGCCATTCTGAAAAGGTCCCGTTTATTCCCACTCTTTGCTTCCTGTCTGCTAACCAATTCTCCATCCACACCAATACCTTACCCCCAATACCGTGTGCTTTAAGTTTGCACACTAATCTCCTGTGTGGGACCTTGTCAAAAGCCTTTTGAAAATCCAAATATACCACATCCACTGGTTCTCCCCTATCCACTCTACTAGTTACATCCTCAAAAAATTCTATGAGATTCGTCAGACATGATTTTCCTTTCACAAATCCATGCTGACTTTGTCCGATCATTTCACCGCTTTCCAAATGTGCTGTTATCACATCCTTGATAACTGACTCCAGCAGTTTCCCCACCACCAACGTTAGGCTAACCGGTCTATAATTCCCCGGTTTCTCTCTCCCTCCTTTTTTAAAAAGTGGAGTTACATTAGCCACCCTCCAATCCTCAGGGACTAGTCCAGAATCTAACGAGTTTTGAAAAATTATCACTAATGCATCCACTATTTCTTGGGCTACTTCCTTAAGCACTCTAGGATGCAGACCATCTGGCCCTGGGGATTTATCTGCCTTCAATCCCTTCAATTTATCTAACACCACTTCCCTACTAACATGTATTTCGCTCAGTTCCTCCATCTCACTGGACCCTCTGTCCCCTACTATTTCTGGAAGATTATTTATATCCTCCTTAGTGAAGACAGAACCAAAGTAATTATTCAATTGGTCTGCCATGTCCTTGCTCCCCATAATCAATTCACCTGTTTCTGTCTGTAGGGAACCTACATTTGTCTTTACCAGTCTTTTCCTTTTTACATATCTATATTGGATCTCTGAGACAGGCTGTCATCTTTTGGAAGGTTTCAACTTGGAAACTTGTTTCAAACAAATTGTACTGTTTCTGGACAAATCTACCTCTTCGTTAAGGCAGGTAGATAAGGTTGTTTAGGGTCAGCAGAATCTCCTGGACTAATTCAGGTTCCACATATAATTAGGAGAGAAATTTTGTGTTTTTTCCCCCTAAATTACACATAGGTTTTTAATATAGTTGCTCATCTAAGTCAAGAGTTCACATTATTTTAAGCAAGAGGAAAGTAATACTGAATTAGATAAGTAAGTAACTCAGTGGATGAACTCAAATTGGCGGTGAACAGTGAAGAAGGTTATCAAACATTGCAGAAGGAATTGGATCAAATGGGACAGTGTGCCAGGGATTGGCAAATAACAATAAGGTTGGATAAGGTCAAAGTGCTGCATACAATACTCCATATATTGTCTCACCAATAACCTTCACTTTTGTGATATGACATCCAAACTCCTGTATTCAGTGCCCTGACTAATGAAGTAATGCATACCAAAAGCCTTCTTCAATACAATGTGCAATTTCAATACAATTTCTCTCCTAATTACATAGAAACATAGAAACATAGAAAATAGGTGCAGGAGTAGGCCATTCGGCCCTTCGAGCCTGCACCGCCATTTATTATGATCATGCCTGATCATCCAACTCAGAACCCTGCAACAGCCCTCCCTCCATACCCCCTGATCCCCGTAGCCAGAAGGGCCATATCTAACTCCCTCTTAAATATAGCCAATTTTCTGTGGCAGAGAATTCCACAGATTCACCACTCTCTGTGTGAAGAAGTTCTTCCTAATCTCGGTCCTAAAAGGCTTCCCCCTTATCCTCAAACTGTGACCCCTCGTTCTGGACTTCCCCAAAATCGGGAACAATCTTCCTGCATCTAGCCTGTCCAATCCCTTTAGGATTTTATACGTTTCAATCAGACCCCCCTTCAATCTTCTAAATTCCAACGAGTACAAGCCCAGTTCATCCAGTCTTTCTTCATATGAAAGTCCTGCCATCCCAGGAATCAATCTGGTGAACCTTCTTTGTACTCCCTCTATGGCAAGGATGTCTTTCCTCAGATTAGGGGACCAAAACTGCACACAGTACTCCAGGTGTGGTCTCACCAAGCCATTGTACAACTGCAGTAGTACCTGCCTGCTCCTGTACTCGAATCCTCTCGCTATAAATGCCAGCATATCATTCGCCTTTTTCACCGCCTGCTGTACCTGCATGCCCACTTTCAATGACTGGTGTATAATGACACCCAGGTCTCGTTGCACCTCCCCTTTTCCTAATCGGCCACCATTCAGATAATAATCTGTTTTCCTATTTTTGCCACCAAAGTGGATAACTTCACATTTATCCACATTAAATTGCATCTGCCATGAATCTGCCCACTCACCCAACCTATCCAAGTCACCCTGCATCCTCTTAGCATCCTCCTCACAGCTAACACTGCCGCCCAGCTTCGTGTCATCCGCAAACTTGGAGATGCTGCATTTAGTTCCCTCATCCAAGTCATTAATATATATTGTAAACAACTGGGGTCCCAGCATGGAGCCTTGCGGTACCCCACTAGACACTGCCTGCCATTCTGAAAAGGTCCCGTTTATTCCCACTCTTTGCTTCCTGTCTGCTAACCAATTCTCTATCCACATCAATACCTTACCCCCAATACCGTGTGCTTTAAGTTTACACACTAATCTCCTGTGTGGGGCCTTGTCAAAAGCCTTTTGAAAATCCAAATATACCACATCCACTGATTCTCCCCTATCCACTCTACTAGTTACATCCTCAAAAAATTCTATGAGATTCGTCAGACATGATTTTCCTTTCACAAGTCCATGCTGACTTTGTCCGATGATTTCACTGCTTTCCAAATGTGCTGTTATCACATCTTTGATAACTGACTCCAGCAGTTTCGCCACCACCGACGTTAGGCTAACTGGTCTATAATTCCCCGGTTTCTCTCTCCCTCCTTTTTTAAAAACTGGGGTTACATTAGCCACCCTCCAATCCTCAGGAACTAGTCCAGAATCTAACGATTTTGAAAAATTATCACTAATGCATCCACTATTTCTTGGGCTACTTCCTTAAGCACTCTGGGATGCAGACCATCTGGTCCTGGGTATTTATCTGCCTTTAATCCCTTCAATTTACTCAACACCACTTCCCTACTAACATGTATTTCGCTCAGTTCCTCCATCTCACTGGACCCTCTGTCCCCTACTATTTCTGGAAGATTATTTATATCCTCCTTAGTGAAGACAGAACCAAAGTAATTATTCAATTGGTCTGCCATGTCCTTGCTCCCCATAATCAATTCACCTGTTTCTGTCTGTAGGGGACCTACATTTGTCTTTACCAGTCTTTTCCTTTTTACATATCTATAAAAGCTTTTACAGTCAGTTTTTATGTTCCCTGCCAGTTTTCTCTCATAATCTTTTTTTCCCCTTCCTAATTAAGCCCTTTGTCCTCCTCTGCTGAACTCTGAATTTCTCCCAGTCCTCAGGTGAGCCACTTTTTCTGGCTAATTTGTATGCTTCTTCTTTGGAATTGATACTATCCCTAATTTCTCTTGTCAGCCACGGGTGCACTACCTTCCTTGATTTATTCTTTTGCCAAACTGGGATGAACAATTGTTGTAGTTCATCCATGCAATCCTTAAATGCTTGCCATTGCATATCCACCATCAATCCTTTAAGTGTCATTTGCCAGTCTATCTTAGCTAATTCACGTCTCATACCTTCAAAGTTACCCCTCTTTAAGTTCAGAACCTTTGTTTCTGAATTAACTATGTCACTCTCCATCTTAATGAAGAATTCCACCATATTATGGTCACTCTTACCCAAGGGGCCTCTCACGACAAGATTGCTAATTAATCCTTCCTCATTGCTCAAAACCCAGTCTAGAATAGCCTGCTCTCTAGTTGGTTCCTCGACGTGTTGGTTCAAAAAACCATCCCGCATACATTCCAAGAAATCCTCTTCCTCAGCACTAATATGTGAATTAGTCCAGGGGATTCAGTTGACCCTAAACAACCTCATCTACCTGCCTTAACAAAGAGGTAGAGTTGTCTAGAAACAAGACAATTTGTTTGAAACAAGTTACCAAGTTGAAACCTTCCAAAAGATGTGTCACCACTTTGAGGGAACTATGTATCTGTACTGCTTGGCCTCTTCTACAAAACTTTCCAGGACCTTGCCACTTACTGTGAAAGTCCTGCCCTGGTTTAACTTACACTTCACTTTGCTGTTGTTTTTTGTTGTCATCTGCAAACTGACTAAGTTAACAATATTGTCATAGAAAGTATTAAAATAGATGACAAACAACAGTGGACCCACCACCCAGCGCTGTGGCACACCAATGGTCACAGGCCTCCATTCTGAATAACAACTCTCCTTTGCCACCTTCTGTTAGCTTCCACCAAGCCAATGCTGTATTCAGTTAGGTAGCTCACCCTGGATCCCATTTAACCTTTCAGATTTGCCTAACAGGGGTACCTTGTCAAAGACCTTACTAAAATCCATGTATTTTATTCCACTATCCTTTCAATTTTCTTCATTACTTCCCTCTAAAAACAATTGAATTTGTGAGGCATGATTTCTCATGTACGAGCCATGTTGATTACCTGTTATTAGTTCCAGCTATTCTAAATGCTGGTAATCCTGTTCTCAGAATTCCTCCTATAACTTTCTCTTCACTGATCTTCTCCACCCTGTAGTTCCCTAGATTGCCTTTGAAGCTGTTCTTAAATAAATGCACAACATTAACCTTCAGTCTTACATTACCTCACCCGTAGCTAAAGATGATGCAATATCTCTGCCAGGGACTCTTTAATTTTCCTCAGCTCCTCACAAAGTCCGAAAATACAGTTGATGAGGCCCTAGGGATTTATCCACCTTAATATTCTTTACTATCAGCACTTCATCTGTTACACAATAATGTGAAAGTATTGCAGTACATCACTTCTCACTTTACTTAATTCCTTAGTGTGCATTATTAGCTCCATGGAAAGTATAGATAAATATTTGTTTCACACATTAACCCCTCTCCTGTGGCTCCACACATAGATGATAACTTTGCTCCTTATGGAAACATATCACTTCCCTGATTATCCTTCCACTTTTAACATACTTGTAGAATCTCTGAGGATTTTTCTTTACTTTATCTTCCATAGCTGCCTCATGTCTCTTTTAGCCCTTGATTCCCTCTTAAGAGTTCTCTTACATCTCTTCTACTCCTCAAGGGATTCTCTTCAACAAAAGTGCCTGTACCCACAGGTATTGTCACTTTGAGCTTTGGGAAGCTGTTTGACTGGAAAGATCTTTAGTGAATTCTTGTCTTTTCCTGGTGTTCAAGTGCATTGCCTTGCCTCTGATGTTGCTGTGGAGGCATCCATTTAAATGGATATTTGGGCGGCAAAGGTTTTTATTAAAATGTTCTTTGATGCTCTCCGAGGCAGCTCAGGTACAGTTTTTTTTAAGCATGGAGGAAGGGATAAATCAAGGAAAAACTCAGAAGGGGGCTATTTATCTCAATATTCCACACAGGTTCTCTGGCAGAGTAACTCTCTTGTCTCACTCTCCCCAGTCTCATGCCTTTTTAATACTCTTGCAAGACTTTTCTCACTGTATATTAAACCAGATCCCTCTCGCGGGTATTAATGAAAATTGTCTTTACCACATCTGCATGCAGTGCATTCTAGATTCAAGCCACACTCTGTTAAAAAGGTTCTGTCTTGCTTTAAGCTCCAGCCATTGTACCTTCAGGAAGGATATGCAGAGAACCCCAAGTGCGAACAGAGTATATTCACCAGAGTAATCGGGGATAGATGTTTTAAATTATAGGTTGCATAGGCTCATTTTGTAAACTCCTGAGTTTGTAAAATAAATTGGAGATAATTCAGGAACTTGACAAAATCTAATTATTTGATGTAAGAGTCCAGGAGTCCAGAGCAAGTAGCAAGGTCAGAGAATGGGGTGGGGAGGGGGTGGTTCCAAATGTCAATCACCAAAGGAGGCTTGGGAGCAATTACCACTGACCAATCTGGCTGAGTACTGAAGGGATATCTGTGGCAGTGAGTGAAAGTAGGAAGGATACACTTATATTTGAATATGTTCATAGGATTCTACTTGTGGCAATTGGGTCTGGCCATGATGACAATGCTAGAGATGATCACTGCACAATTCTGTGAAGACAAAGATCTGTCTCTGTACTGAGGACATGCACCATTGGATTGTGTGGCATCCCAAATATATTAATTGGCATAGACTCAGAACAGATGTGGTATATTATAACTGGGTATCCATGACACGCTGTGGAACATTAAGAACAGTAGAACTGCACAACCTGTAATCGCCTGACCCAGTACATCCCTCACTATACCAATATTATTAAGTCAGGGGAATCAAACTCAATTCAGTGAGGAGTACAGAAGGGTATGCTAAAAACAACATCAGGCACACCTAAAAACAAGGTGCCAGCCACAACATTCTGTACATACATACCGTATATGTGCCAAACTTCAAAAATAACATCCAGTGGACAGAACTAAATGACTCCCAACCAATGGATCAAATAAAAATCTCCACTACCACATCCACTCCTAAATAGTGATGAACACATAAGCAGCTAATGGTGGGATAATTCCTCAATGATGCCAGGTGCTTACATCTTGATTTCCAAGCCCTATTATCACAGTGGTCGTACTTCAGTCAGTTTGATTCATACTATGTGATCTCCACATACAGCAAAGAACATGAATATAGCAAGAACTTCTGTATAAATTTCTATGGTTATATCAAGTTCGTTTAATTATCATTCAACCATATATGAGCATAGCCAAACAAAACGGTGTTCCTTCAGAGCCAAGGTGCAAAACGCTTTACCAGCAGCAAACAGCAAACTGCACATAACACAAATAGCACATATAGTTATGATTACAGACAAACATATAGCTACGAAGAAAAAATATATATAACGTAGCCCAAGTCCCTGAGTGGCATGTCTGTAGATTGATGGTAAGTTATTCTGGTCTAGCTTGTTCTTCCAGCAAATGAACACAGGAGGGCAACATCAAGCGAACACCAGAGGGCAGCACTAAATGCTTTCCGGTCGTGGATCTTACCAATGAACCAGTGAACCAGAGCAGCAGTACTCTACATTACCGATGTCCAGCAGGATCTTGCGATCAGAATAAAAAAGTCCAAGACAATATCTTGCACTGCAAACCATCTCAGCACAACAGTACACATCAAGTCCAGATGACAACAGAGAAACGTCACACAATCAGGCCAGCTCCATCATTATCAAGCAACTTGCTGATGGGATAGTCCTATAGTACTTGACGTTGTCAGTAATAACTAGATTTCAAAAGGTAGATTTAATGTCAGAGAAATGTATACAATATACATCCAGAAATTCTTTTTCTTTGCGCCTACGAAAGCAGAGGAGTGCCAAAAAAAAGAATGACAGTTAAATGTTAGAACCCCAAAGTCCCCCCCAACTCCCCACTCCCCACTCCCACGCATAAGCAGCAGCAGCGCAATGACATGCTCCCCACCGCCCCCTCCCCCGCTCTCCCACCAGCAAAAAAAGCATCGGCACCCCCTACCGAGCACTCAAGTGTGCAACAAACCATGAATAAAGACACAAACTTTCAGTGACATACTCGTTTTCCCAGTATTCAACATACCACAAGCTCTCTCCCTAATAAGGGAGAGAGAAGGGAGACAAAACACAGCAGCTCACTAAAGTATGGTGCTAAAAGTCTGTGGCGTCGCTTCTTCTGAGCTCTGTGCCCAATGAACTCGGGTCTCCAGACACAAAACCAGCAGTCGACTCACTGCTTACAATCTTCCATCTCCCACGATGCATCAGACAGCGGCACCAGCCTTGAATCCATCTGCCTCCAGAGCCATGAAAATCCGGCACCCTGAACGCGCGCTAATCTTCTAGAAAAGTGGTTGGTCCTGCAGCCCCAAGAGTGGGTCCCATTTCTGCAAGGAACCGAAATCAGCACTTCACTCCAGCTCAGGGTCTTCAAAAGAACCTTTAAAGTGAAAAGAAGAGATATCAAAGATCGAAATAGAGTTGTTTCCAAAGATGCAAGCAAAGAAGTTGTCATTAGATGCCATTGTCCTCCTAACCTCCTAGGTATTCAGTAATGACTTGCGACTATTAAAAGAGCATCCAGGACCCCGAGTGGCTGCTATATCCGAGTGCACTTCCACCTCACCTGTACTATCTTTTCAGTGAAGACCGGAACTTCACAGATAACTCTATCTCTAGCTAACACAGTTACAACTTTGGATTCTACCAAATAATCAGAAAAATGCCCAGATATATATCATAATAAGCAGAAAAAAAACCTAATCTGGTTAATCATATTCTATTCTTAATCATCAGCAAAATTGTGGAAGATGGTACATTCTTGCCAATAAACTGCTGAATGAACCCCAGTTTATATCTTGCCAGGGTCACAAGAGGCTGCAAAGGCTTGTAGATACAGCCAACTCCATCAGCAGCACAACCTTCTCACCATCAAGGACATCTTCAAAACATAGTGCCTCAAGAAGATGTCAGTCATCTTTAAGGACAATCTTCATCAGGGACATGCCCTCTTATCATTACTACTCATAACGAGGAGGCACAAGAGCCTGAAGACCCACACTCAAAGATTGAAGAACAGCTTCTTTCCCTCAGTTATCAGATTTTGAAAACTACCAGATTAGTCCAATTTGTCATAGAGTCATAGAGTCATAAAATACTACAGAAAGCCCATCTAGTCCATTCCCAGCCCCAATGATTTACACCCAGGCCATATACATAGTGTGTAAAAGAGAAGTGAGAGTGGACATGTCATGGTCCAGTCCATGAATTCCGCAATCTGGTTCATGGTCCGGTCCATTGATCCTTATCCAGGTTTTCCAGTTTTCCCTTGTCCTGTTGTGTGCGTTAATTGAGGCGCATGATTCTCATGTTCAGTTGGCTACATAAACAGCTCCTGGGTTCAGCTTCAGTTGCTGGACTGTTCCCTTCCCACCCCCTTCCCCTTCCTTACGAAGCCTCGCCTGCTACCTTCGCCTGAAGCCTCGCCTTTAACGCCGTCAGGTTCAACTGCCAGGGCAAGATCGGGGCCTTACTGTGTCTGGATAAGGAATTGTCTTTCTTTGTTTGAAACTGTCTCTTTGTGTCCTCGCCTTTGCTAGGTAGGTCCGGCCGTTTGCTGCTACCTTGAGTTGAAACTGTCTGTGTCTACGCCTTCGCTAGGTAGATCCAGCCGTTTGCCGCTACCTAGTGTTGGGAACCGTCTCTGTGTCCACACCTTCACAAGGTAGGTCTAGCCGTTTGCCGCTACCTAGTGTTGGAAAACGTCTCTGTGTCCATGCCTTCACTAGGTAGGTCCGGCCATTTGTCGCTACCTTGTGTTGAAACCATCTCGTCACGTTCTGTGTTCTGTGTATGAGTCCCGGCCCTACGTCCTGTTCCCAAGGAGGGGTCCTGGCTCTGTGTTACATGTTCCTGTTTTCTCACGACCAAGGCTCTGCATTCCTGTTCTCCCTTGACCAAAGCTCTGCGTTCCTGTCTCCCTCGACCAAGTCAAGGCTTTGTGTTCTTGTCCTGTCCGTGTGCCTCGCCCAGCCCAGGAGTACCTCCCCCAGCCCGGTGCTGGGGTTCCTTTGTCCTGTGCTGGGTTTCCTCATCCTGTCCAGGAGTCTCACGTCCAGTCCTGTTGCCACTCCTCGTCCTGTAGCTACATCTTGCCCTCGCCTAGTTATGGGGTCCGAGCCCGAGTCAAGACCTAGGTTCCGGGTCCCTGTCCAGTCTCTGGCTCGGAGTCCTTGTCCAGGTTCCAAGTTCCTAGTTCCTTGTCCAGGTCCTGCTTTCCTAGTCTAGTCCTAGTCTAGGCCCTGTATCTTAGCCTCGTTGAGGGCCTGTGTCTTGTCCAGCATTGTTTCTTCCCACTTCCCTTGCTTGCTTGAAACACCCAGTCCTGTTCCTAGTATTTCAGTGTCTGTGTCTTGCATTTGGGTCCACTCCCAGTGCCTGCCTATGACAGGATATCAGTCTGATGGGAAATGATGCTTGAGAGGTCGTAATGGTGGACAAGGAACTGGCAGGTGAACTGAATAATTATTATACATCAATCTTCACTGTACAAGACACTAGTAGTATACCGGAAGTTCAAAATTGTCTGGTGTAGAAGTGTGTGAAGTTGTTATTACTAGGGAGAAGGTTCTTGGGAAACTGAAAGGTCTGAAGGTAGATAAGGCACCAAGACCAGATGGTATTCAGTCTAAGGTTCAGAAAGAGGTGGCTGAAGGGATTGTGGAGGTATTAGTAATTATCTTTCAAGAATCAATAGATTCTGGCACGGCTCCAGAGGAATGGAAAATTACAAATGTCATTCGACTCTTCAAGAAGGGAGATAGGCAGAAGAAAGTAAATTATCGGCCAAGTAGTTTGACCTCAGTGGCTGGGAAGATGTTGGAGTCAATTGATAAGGATGTGGTTTCGGGGTACTTGGAAGCATATGATAAAATAGGTCGCAATCAGTATGTCTTTTCATCAGACGTGTGGAGGGTGCTTAAAGATCAATTGCAGAGTACAGGAAAGGTATGTTCCTATTACAAGGAACGATGGAATGGAAAGATAAGATAACCGTGGCTGTCCAGAGAGGTGATGAATTTAGACAAGAAGAAAAAGGAAAAGTGTGTAAAGATTTGGAAGTTAGGATCAAATAAAGCAGAGGTTCATAATGAAGCCAGTAACGAACTAATGAAGGGAATTAGAAAAGCCAGGAGGCACAATAGAAAGTCCTTGTCAAGTAGGATTAAAGTGAATCCCAAGGCATTCTATACTCAGAAAGTCATGGATGCCTTGAATGCACTGCCTGGTATGGTGGTAGAGGCAAATGCGATTTTGACTTTTTGGGGATGTATGGAGAGGCACATGGATGTAAGGAAGATGAAGGGATATCGACATTGTTCAGGTAGGAGTTATTAGTTTTTGATCTGCTTTTCAGCTGGTCGGCACAACATTGTGGTGGAATAGCCAGTTACTGTGCTGTCCTCTTCTATGTTCTAATGTGGACGGTGTTTGCATGTTTATATTTAAGGATAATCAAGGACATGACCCACCCAGCGAACAGACTTTTTGTCCCTCTTCCCTCCGGGAGAAGGTTCAGGAGCTTGGAGACTCATATGGCCAGATTTGGGAACAGCTTCTTTCCAACTGTGATAAGACTGCTGAACGGATCCTGACCCGGATCTGGGTCATACCCTCCAAATATCCGGACCTGCCTCTTGGTTTCTTTGCACTACCTTACTTCCCATTTTTCTATTTTCTATTTATGATTTATAATTTGAATTTTAATATTTACTAATTTTAACTATTTTTAATATTTAATATTTGTAATCCAGGGAGTGTGGAACACAGAATCAAATATCGCTGTGATGATTGTACGTTCTATTACAAATTGTTTGGCGACTATAAAGTATAAAGTATATACTGTATTCAAAGGAGTCCAGTGACCTTTACTCCAACATATTTTAAAGTGCAGAATCAGAGAATTATGTGCTCTTGCCCAACTTGTCCATGCTAAGATAACTACCTCAGCTAATCATCGACCTGTATAAATGCCTTTTGCAAATTGATCTAAGCATCTGATTTATGTCTTTAACAGCTTGACACTGTAGTGGAAGGATGGATATTCTTGTATTCTGTGTGGCATAACATCAACAGGCCAAAGGCTCTTCCCTTCATCTGAATGAATTCTATACACTTTGTTTCTTTTAATTTTAAATTTCTGCATCATTATTCATTGAGTCAGAGAGCTACAGCATCCTGATAGTCAAAGAAGTCATTATATTATTCAGTAAAAATGATTTTCCTTTTACTTCTGATCATTTTAATAATTTCATTAATTCTGCATACGTTCACAGCGGGATACAGTGATTATCAACACCAGACGTGAAGAGCACATTATCATCAGGGTACCTTATTAATATGACTAACAAGATCTTGCAGTAGATGACGAGTAAGAAAAATAGAGATAGACGGTAATCTCTCTGCCCTTTAGGTTTACAGTATGTAGGATTTCTTTGGACCATTTGCAGTGGTGTGCTGAGGTGATGGTGGATACTATTTGTTCAAAATAAATATTCTTTGCTTCTCTCAAATATGTACATTCGAATACATGTACATATTCAGGTTCACAATGTAACCAGAAGGGAGTTTAAGAATGGATTCAGGAGAGCTAGAAATGGGCATGAAAAATCTTGGTGAGTAGGAATAAGGAAAACCACAAGGTGCTCTGCATGTATGTGAAGAGCAGGAGGGCATCAAGCTGATAAGGGACAAAAGAAGAAACGTTCTTGGAGACAGAGGAGGTAGGGGAGATCCTTGATGAATACTTTGCTTCCACATTCTTCAGTGACAGAGACCTTGACGAATATGAGGTCAGCATAAAGCAGACTGATATGATGGAACATGTCAATATTAATACAGAGAATGTGCTGAAACATTTGAAATGCTTTAGGAGAAATAAGTGCCTGGAGCTAGGCAGAATTCCTAGTCCCCAGGTTACTATGGAAGTAAGGGTAGATACTGCTGTGCATTTGGCAATGATCCTTGCATTCTCATTGGCCACAGGATTACTACCAGAAAATTCAAGGGTAGCAAATGTTATTCCTTTGTTCAACAAAGTTAAGAGGAATAACCCTGGGAATTATAGATCAGTGATTCTTGCATCAGTGATGGACAAACTCTGGGAGGAGTTTCTTGGAAATATTGTTTATAAGCATTTGGAGAAGTACAGTCTGAATAGGGATAGTCAACATGACTTTGTGAGAGGCAGGTCGTAGCTCACATGTCTGACTGATTTTTTTTGAGGAGGTTACAGAACATATCAATGAAAGCAGACCATTGGGATGTCGTGCATATGGATTTTAATGGTGAAGTTGAGAAGTTTCTCCATTGAAATCTTCTTCACAAAAGGAAGAGAGTGGTAGTAGCATTCCACCTAGCGGTTGGTGACTAGTGATATTCCACTGTGTATTCTGGGGCACCTCCTCTTTGTGATTTTTATAAAGGACATGGGTGAAAAAGTGTATTCATGGGTTAGTAAATCTGCAGATGATACTAAGTTTAGTGGTGTTGTGCATAGTGCGAAAGGTTGCAGGGCAAATTAAAAGGTGGTAATGAATCAGCATATAGGAGGGAGACTGAAAATCTGGTGTTATAACAACAACCTCCCATTCAGTGCCAGTAAGGCTAAGGAACTGATTATTGACTTCAGGAGAAGGAAATTACAGGTCCATGGGCCAGTACTTATTGGAGGATCAAATGCTGAGAGGGTTAGCAAATTTAATTTCCTGTATGTTATTATTTTGGAGGACCCAGCACGTAAGTGCAGTTACGAAGAAAACACAGCATCACCCCTACTTCCTTAGGAGCTTGCAGAGATTCTGTATGACATTTAAAACTTTGACAAACTTCTACAGATGTGTACTGGAGACTATACTGAATGGCTGTATCACAGCTTGGTATGAAAACATCAATGCCCTTGATGGACCCTAAAAGCGTGGCACCTTAAGGGTCAATGCCACGGCAAAGGCCGATAAGGTGGTAGGAGAGGCAGGATTCAAACCAGGCTGAAACACAAAGGGATGAGGCATTCTCTGCCTCCCATCTTGTTAGCGAATATGCAGTCACTACAAAGTAAGATTGACGATCTCAGGGCAAGGCTGCTGCATCAAAGACAGATGAGGCAGATCTCAATTGTTTGTTGCTTTGTGACCTAGTTAACATGAAACATGCAGCTATGCGACCAGACATTTTTATGATTTTCTGAATGGATTGAACCTCAAATTCTAGTAAGGAAAGAGATGGCAGCATATGCTTTTTAGTCAATTTTCGTTGGTGCACAGACATTGGGTTTATGTCAACTTCTTGTTCCCCTGATTAAGAACAACAAATGATTAAATGCGGACCATTCTACTTGCCTGGAGAGTTCTCATCCATGATCCCGACTGTGGTTTATATACTGTTAGTGGCCGATTATAAGGAAGCAACCACAAAATTGCACGATGCTGTCTGTAAACAAGAAATAGCCCACCCCGACACATTTCAAATTAGAGACGACGATTCAGCCAGGCCTAGTTGAAGAAACCCCAGCCCAATCATCATCAACATGTAACCTGTTGCACCAAAGGTCCTAACACACTGGACCGCTTCTACACTATAATAAAGAATGCCTGTCATTCCATCCTGAGACTGCATTGATGGACTCACTGACTCATTGTCACAGGAAAACAACATCTATTATCAGGGATCCACACCACCCACGACATGCTTTTTTTCATCTCGCGGCTGCCATCAAGAAGATGGTACGGGAGCCTCAGGAGGCTCCCCCTACCTCCCCAATCTTAACGGAATTTTACAGGAGCACCATTGGGACCATCCTGACAAGCTACATCGCCATCTGGTATGGGAGCAGCTGATCATCAAACCTGAAGTCCCTAAAAAAGACTGTGAAAATGGCTTGGAGGATCTTGGGAGTCTTTCTACCATTCATTGGGGACTTTTATCAGAACTGCTGTGTATGCAGGACCCTTAGTATTACCAAGGTTCCTACCCATCCATCCAGTATCCTCTTTGACTTTCTACCATCAGACAGGAGACTACAATGCATAAAAACAAGAATGGTCAGCATGGGAAAGAGTTTCTTCCCTCAGACTATTAGGCTTCTAAGCTCCCTGCTGCATCGCATTCAAAGTGTCACCAGTTAATCTGTTATGTACCTGACAACATTTAATTCATGCATTTTACTTTGTTTACTTATGCATCATTCATCTGTAGATCTTGTCCTTACTTTCCTATGTTATTGTGTGTTATATGTACTGCTGTGCTTTACGCCTTGTCTCTTTTTTACATCTATATTGTTCACATGTATATAGCAAATGGTTTACATGTGTATAGTTAAATGATACTAGACTTGACTTGATGTCTGCATGCTTTCATGCTTTGAGTTTCTGCCGCATGATTGGCTGATCAGATATTTTCATTAATAAGCAGGTGTACAGTTATTCCTAATAAAGATGGCTATTAAGTGTATGTCACCATATATTACTCTGAAATTCATTTTCTTGAGGGCATTCACTGTAGAACAAAGAAATACAATAGAATCAATGAAAAACTAACACAAAGTATGACAAATAATCGATGTGCAAAAGAAAACAAACTGCAAATACAGAAATAAATGAATAAATAAATATTAAATAAAGAATACTGAGAACAGGAGTTGCAGAGTACTTGAAAGCAAGTCCATAAGTTGTGGAATCAGTTCAAAGATACAAAAGATTCAAAGGTTCAAAGTACATTTATTATCAAAGTGTGTATACAGAATACAAATCTGAGATTCATCCTCCCATGGGCAGCTATGAAACAAAGAAACACCATGGAAACCATTCAAGAAAGCAACAAACTCCCAATGCTTGAGAAAAGAACATATTGTGCAAATGGCACAAAGCAAGCGGACAACACATAGAATATCAAACATCAAACCTGGAGTCCGGTAGCATTCAATTTAGTTCAGTTCAGCATCATGCTGCAAGCCCACGACAGGCGACAGAGCAAAGCATTCTTCACTGAAGTGCCCCAGACCACTTTAATTGCCCCGAACAAACCACACAAAAACAGCAATAAAAAAGAGCAACCAGAATACAAGAACATGTGCACCACAAATCCCAAAATCCCCCCATATGAGCCGACAGCTTCCTCGATCAATCCTCGCAATGTGGATCACAAGGTTCCTGCACTTTCCTCCGACAGTAGCTAGAGACGAGAGCCTGTCAAACACTGGCGGATGCCTCCAAACACCCGCCCCGTCCTCCGCCCACGTCCTCGTCAACTTCAACCTTGCTTGATGCCTCAATTGCCAGAAAGCAATGGAGTGGATCATGGGCTGATATGCTCAATGCCACAATCGTAGAGAAGCAACGGAGCCGATTATGTGCTTGAACCCCGTGTCCAGACTCCGAGCTCTCCAGGCTGCCCACTCTGTCCGCTCTGTCCAAACCTCACCGAACTCCCACAGAGACAACTAAGTACCACATCGCTTAAAGGTTCCAAAATCACACCACCAAATTTACTGTTTCCAGTTGTGGTGGAATCATATTTGAAAGAAGAAGTAAAAGAAGTAACTTTGTGAACTATGTACAGGATGTCACCATTGGTCACATTAATTGCTGGCGCCAAATCATCAGAGTTGAGTTAAGTGAGGTTATCCATGCTAGTTCAGGAGCCTTATGGTTGAAGGGTATTAACTGTTCCAGAACCTGGTTGTGTGGGACCCAAGACTTCTGTACCTCCTTCCAGATGGAATCAGCAAGAAGAGATCATGGCCTGGATGGTGGGATAATGGAATCCACTTACCTGATACAGCACTCCTTGTAGATGTGCTCAGTGGTGGGGTGGACTTTATCTGTGATAGAGTGGGTTGTATCCATTAGAATTTGTAGGCTTTTCCCTCCTTGTGCATTTGTATTTCATACCAGGCTCTGATGCAACTAGTCAGTATATTCTAAACATTGCATCTATGAAGACTTCTCAGAAAGTGAGGAACTGCTGTGCCTTCTTTGTAATGGCACTTATGTGCTGGTCCCCTGAAATGATAATGCCAAGGAATTTGAAGTTACTGACTCTCCCACCTCTGATCCACTAATGAAAATTGGCTCATGGACTTTCTGTTTCCTCGTCCTGCAACCAATAAGTATTATTATTAATAGCCATTGAGTACCTCAACAAGGAGTGCTGCCTCAAGAAAGCAGCATCCATCTTCAAGGACCACCACCACCCAGATAGGATGAGGTGATGTTGCAGCTCTATAAAACACTGGTTAACCGCACTCTGAGGATTGTGTTAATTTCTTCTCAGCTCATTATAGGAAGGACGAGAAAGCTTTAGTGAGGGTGCAGAGGAGATTTACTAGTATGATGATTGGATTATAAGGCATACCTTATGAGGTTAGGTTGAACAAGCTAGAGCATTTCTCTTTCACGAGGGGGATGAAAGGTGTCTTGATAGGGGTGTACAAGCTGATAAAAGGCAAAGGTTAAGTGGACAGCCAAATTTTTTTTCCCAAGGTTGAAATGAGTATTACGAAGGAGTAAGTATACCTTTAAGATGTTGGGAGGAATGTATGGCAGGGACTGGTGGCTGTCAGAGGCAGATTTTGTACACAGTGAGAGGTAGGTGCAGGGGTGGTGGTAGAGGCTGACAGTATAATAGGGACATTTAAGATAATCTTATGTAGGCACATGGATGAAAGAAAAATGGAGGGTTACGTGGGAGGGAAGAGTTAGATTGATCCTAGAGTAGGTTAAAGGGTCAGCACAAAGATCATGGGCTGAAGAGGCTTTAACTTGCTGTACTGTTCTGTGGTCTATAATTTAAAGAGCTTTTCCTTGCCTTTTGACAATCATTGTTCAGAGTGTTCTATCCATGGAGACCAATAATGCATCATAATTGTAATGGATGAACAATTGCAGATTTCTAAAGCATTCACTAATCATTCCTTTTAATGCAATACATGAATCATGTATTTGAAAAAAAGATTAAACCATGTGTAGGCTGTTGTAATGAAGGAATCTGAATGGTAAATGAACTGGGAGAGTAATTTAAACCTTTTACCCTGCAGCAAATGCACCCATCATTCAGGTAGCTAACAGACTAGAGGTCAGCTCCTGATTTCAATTTGCCTGTGAAACAACAGCTTCCCATTATCAGAGGAGATCTTCAGTCCATCACTTAAGGCATTCAGGACCCCTCTATAAAGGTAACATCGTGATTTGGGTTAATAATCACAGTTCTGGAAATTAACTAACTCCAGAAGAGGACCAAATAAGCTTTTCCTCAAGGAAGCTTTGTACAAGTTATTGAATCTTTTTCTTTGTCCACCTGATAATCTTTGCTGCGATATAACTCAGAATAGATAAGGCTTCCAGAGTACGGTTTTGGGTACTGTATATGAATAATGGAACCAAATGGGATTAGCTGGGGCTTCAGTTGAGTGGGAAGGTTGGCCTGTGAAACCAGATCACTTTTTCTTCAAATGATCTGCTGGCTAGATCTCAAAAGCATTTAGGAGGATAGGGATCACTTCTATATAGTAAACTCTAAGCTTTATACAAGTTCAGACATCTTGATTTTCAAACGCACTTTTTCTCAATCTTGCCTTTGTTGAAGGGCGGTACGCAGCCTATGGGAAGTAATACATATTTTCCAGGGTCTTGCCATGAACCTGTATTGTCAGAGGACAAAGCAGTGTAGATAAGGCAGAATGATGGAGAAACTTGGTGCATAAAATATAGAACAGAACAGCAGAGGAACAAGCTCTTTGGCCTGTTCTCTCCATGCCTGCCATAACACCACTTCTTGTCAATCGCATCAGTTTACACATGATCTCGATCCCTCCATCCTCCATTCCCTGCAAGTTCATGTGCCTGTTTAAATGCCACGTCAACCTTTTTGTCGTATATGTTTCCTCACTTCCCCTGCCATTTCCTCTGCTTTCTTCTCACAAAGGCACCAGTCTAAAGAGTAGGGAAGAAGGAAAAGCAATAGGTACAGACTCTGCCATTCACTGACTTAATGACCTCCATCCTTGGCTTTCTCTTCCATCAGCTGGTTTCCACCAGATGGAACAATTAAATTAGTGTTGATGTTTATTTACAAAACTCAGCAATCATCTTCCACTGAAATTAAAAAGTACATAAGCTCATTAAAAAAACATTTGTTTCTGTCCATTTGGGTCTTTCATAGATCAGGCGTTATTATTGCAGCAAATCACCTTTCAACAATGTTACAGTTCGGAGTATTTTTTATTCACTTCTGGGGATTTTTTCCACAGACGCCATATACTTCCCATCCTTCTCTGTCCTTGAGAAAGTAGTACTTGAACTGCTGAGTATCGATACTCCCAGATTGCAGTTGGGTACTGAGTTCCAGGACATACACCTAACAACAGTAAATCCAGACTTCCTTACAATGGCTGTTCTCTGGGATGGTTTGAATTATGAAAGAGGCACATGAGTAAAGAAAGATATGCATTTACACAGCACATTTGACATTGCTTTCCATTTATGGAGCACTTTTGAAGTGAAGCTTCTATTGCGAAAAGAAATGGGCAGCTGGGAAAATCTCATGGATATCAATGCAATAACCACCTGGTACTGTATTGCACAGATGTTGGATAGTGGACCAGGATGATGACTGGGACACCAAGGAAAAACAACTTACCTTCTATGAATTGGTGTTATGGAACTTTTTCATCTGGCTGAGGAGCATCTGATTTAACATCTTATCTCAAAGAAGGCATCTTGAAAAGTGGGTCACTTTTACCCTAGAATTCTAACCTATATTTTGGCGCACACTGCAGAGCCTAAATACTGTGAGAGTGCCCATCTAACCCAGAGCTTGGACTTATTAGCATGCCTTTGTGGCTACATCTACCTCACAAGACTGTGGATTCGACTGATATATTCTGAAGGCCTCTTTGTAGCTGTTTCTTTCACTGTTAGTAATTCCTGTTACAAGAAAATGGCCAGAGAGCAACTAGGTGCCAAACTCGCAACTAGCACTGCGCTACTCACCCAAAAACACCACTGAGGTACTAAATTCCCCTTACAGTTTAATCGCCATCAACATCATTTAGGTCACCTATCAGTGTATGTCCTTGTATTTTCTTATCCTTAAGAAGGAAACCACTAAATCCATCAAGTCTGTGCCATCTCTCAGAACATTTCCATCAATTCAATCCAGAGCGTAGAACATAGAACAGTACAATACAGAAACAGGCCTTTATCTCAGGCTACGTCCACACTACGCCGGACAATTTTGAAAACGCCGGTTTCGAGTAAAAACAACAGGCGTACACACTAAGCATTTTCCAAAATATCTCTGTCCACACTAACACGGATATTTGGGCAAATCTCCTCTACTGGGCACGCGCAGGACACACAGAAAACAGGCGAAGAGGAAACAGTATACTTAGTGAGCATTGGTCCAGTTACACAGTAGAAAAACCTAAAAGGAATTGCTCTTGGCTCTCGCGCAGGAGGACTTAAAACAAAAAAAAACAAATACTGGAGTGATTGGAGGCAACCGACAGGGAGTTCAGGGACGGTATGACCTGGCTGACAGCGAACATTGAAAAACTGACTAACTCTGTTGCATTAATAAAACACCTTGTTAAATGTATAAAATATGTCTGCATCAGTGTTATCTTGCATTTCCATACAATGTTACATTAGGCTGTTACACATCTATTGTCAGAGAAGTACTTGCATAAATTGGTAAACCACCTTCATACAAGCAAGGACAGAAAACAGGGCAAAGTATTTGGTGAGTACATTTCTAACTCTTCTGGCTTCAGTTTCATTGCCGTTTGTTCTGAAATTATTAGGTTTCTGAAATTGTTAGGTTCTGTGAAGCGCAGAATCAAATATCGCTGTGACGATTGTACGTTCTAGTATCAATTGTTTGGCGACAATAAAGTAGTAAAAATAATAATAATAAGAAGAAGAAGAAGAAGAAAAAACAATGAAATGCCAGGCTGCCGCCATCTGTTCCGGCACGTCACGACAGCGGTTTTAAAAAGTTCCGGTTACCCCGTACACACTGCAACGGATATTAGGCGTTTTCAGGTTTATTCACTCTGGAGACCAGTTCTGAAAATCTCCATTTTCGGGGGATGAAAACACCATTTTAGTGTGGACAGAGAGTCAAAACGAAAAGAAAAAGCTTTATTTTCAAAATTATCCGGCATAGCGTGGACTTAGCCTCACTTAGCTATTGATGTTGAATTATGCTAATCCCTTCTGCCTGCACATTGGCTGTATCTCTCCATTCTCTGAAATTCATGCCTCAAAACACCTCTATGGTCTGACTCAACCAGCAGCCTGGCAGCACAGTCCAGAATGATGGTGGAGGCAATTATACCACTCTCTGAATAAAAAAAACAACTTTCCTTGTGCATCTCCCTTGAACTTCCCCTCTCTCACCTTAAATCCATGTCCCGTAGTATTAGATATTTCAACCCTCGGAGAACATTACTGGCTATCTATTCTATCTTGTCTCACATCATTTTATAAACTTCCAACAGGTCCCCTCTGCCTTCAATCCCAAGAGAAAACAACCTAAACTTGTCCAGCCTATTCTTATAACACATGCCCTCTAATTCTGGTAACGTCCTCTGTGTGTAAAGAACATAAGACATTGGAGCAGAATTATATGTTAACCCTTTCATTCCTAGGATCACACTCATGAACCTCCTCTGGACCCTCTCCAATTCCAACACATTAGTTCTTAGATAAGGGGCCCAAAACTTCTCACAATACCCTAACTGCAGGTTGACGTCAGATGGAATGCAGTTGGGAAGTGCATTGTCATCCAGTTCAGTAGAAGAAATAAAAGCATAGACTATATTCTAAGTGGAAAGAACATTCAAAACTCTGAGGTGCAAAGGGACTTGGGAGTCCTCATACAAGATTCCCCAAAGATTAATTTGCAGGTTGAGTCAGTGGTGAGGAGAGCAAATGCAATGTTAGCATTCATTTCGGGATGACTAGAATATAAAAGCAATGATGTAATGTTGAGCCTTAATAAAGCACTGGTGAGGCCTCACTTGGACTATTGTGAGCAATTTTCAGTGCCTTATTTAAGTGAGAATGGTGATGGCTCAAAGGAGGTTCACTACAATGATTTCAGGATTGAAAGGCTTACGATGGCTCTGGGCCGTTACTCACTGGAAATCAGAAGAATGAGGGGTGACCTCACTGAAGCCTATTGAATGTTGAAAGGTCTCAATTGGCTGGATGTGGAGAGGATGTTTCCTTTAGTGGGGAAATCTAAGAGCAGAGGACACAGCCTCAGAAAAGAGGGATGTCCATTTGGAATGGAGATGAGGAGGAATCTCTATAGCCAGAGAGTGGTGAATCTGTGGAATTCGTTGCCACAGGTGGCTGAGGAGGCTGCCATTGGGTATATTTAAGGCATATGTTGATAGCTTCTTGATTAGTCAGGGTACAAAGGGACATGGAGAGAAGGCAGGAGATTGGGGCTTAGAGGGAAAATGGATCAGCCATGATGAAATGGGGGAGCAGGCTCGATGGGTGAAATGCCCTAATTCTGCTTCTGTATCTTACGGTCTTAACAAATGCTTTATAAAGCATCAGCATTTTATTCTTGCTTTAAACACAGGAGATTCTGCAGATGCTTGAAATCCAGAACACACACAAATGCTGAAGGAACTCAGGTCAGGCAGCATCTATGGAAATGAATGAACAGTTGATGTTTCTCCAGTCCTGAAAAAGGGTCAAGGCCTCAAACATCGACTGTTCATTCATTTCCATAGATGCTGACTGACTTGCTGAGTTCCCTCAGCATTTTGTTTGTGATATTCTTGATTTTATATTCTAGTGCTCTGGAAATAAATGTTAGCACTGCATTTGCTTCCCTTACCACTGATGCAACCTGCAAGCTGACCTTTAGGGAATCCTGCATGAGGTCTCGCAAGTCCCTCCCTTTGCACCTCAGATTTCTGAATTGTCTTTGTTTAGTAAATAGTCTATAACTTTATTTCTTCTTCCATCACTCCTATACTATGTTAATCTGCCACTTCTTTGCCCTTCCTTCCATTCTATATTTGTCCTTCTGCAAGACCATCTGCTTGCTCAGCACCACCTGCCCATTCACCTCTCTTTGAATCATCCGCAACCTGGACCACAAAGTTCAAATTCAAATATCATTCAACTATAGCCAAACGAAAATATCAGTCCTCAGGGGCCGAGGTGCAGAACAGATTCCAATAGACACACAGCACACTACATATAGCACAAAGCACAAATAGCACACATAGTTATGATTCCAGACAAAAAAACATGCAGTCACAAAAAGTAATATAGTCCAGGTACCTGAGTGGCATGATTAGACAGTCCTGGTCAAGCTTGGTCAAGACACTGAAGGGCAACATGGAGTAAACACCAGATGGCAGCACTGAGTGAACACTGGCAGACAGGGCCGAGGAGTGGGGCCAACCCCCAACACAGTAAGGGTTCCAGCACCCCAAACAGAGACATCTGCTCTCTCTTACACTGCCTCAGCTCTCTTCCCCTGCCATCAAATCCACCATCCAAATCATTGGTATATAACGTTAAAAAGCAGTTCCAACATCAACCCCTGTGGAACACTATGTCATCAGCAACCAGCCATAAAAGGCCTACTTTATTCCCACTTTTGCCTCCTGCCAGTTAGTCAATCTTTTATCCCTACTGGTATCTCTCCTGTAATACCATGTGCTGTTAACTTGTTTAGCAGCCTGATGTGCGACACCTTGTCAATGGCCTTCTGAAAATCCAAGTAAACCACATTCACTGATTCTCCTTTGCCCATCCTGCCTGTTATTCCCTCAAGAACAGGGTAAAATTGGAAAGTGTATGTAATTTTCAAAATGTTGCAAATGTTTCATTTAATAATGCTTTCTGAGCAATGAATATTCTAAAATGTACAATGATGAATTGGAGAAGTAAGCGTGTTTGTAATTTCTGCAGGCAAAGAGACAATGGCTGCCAGCCCTTTTGTAAATGAATGTTGTTATTATGGTTTTGCCAAACACGCAGGCTCTCTGTGAAATAGTGCTGCAGTAAAATAACTTCCTCATTGGAAGAGACACAGGGCAGCAATCAACATAAACTGATGCATCTACTCTCCATAGCATTCGGATGACACATACCATTCAGAGTCACAATGCTCAGACTTTTTCATCTTTCCCTGAGTATAGCCTCACAAATGCATAATTACATAGAGCAGTTAGTAGTGTAGAAACTGCTGCATTGAATTAATGTTGCATTTTGGTGCTTTACTGGAAGTTATCCAAAAATGTCTGATATAGTTTTTTTTTCTGGGAGAAGCATCTTCAATCAACATAAACACTTCCGCTCCCTGTGGTTTTTCAATGAGCTATGAAGCTGAGATCTACTTCAGCAACACTTGTGCACCAGAGATGTATACAAGGAATTGTGACATGGGACTTAGCTCCGCTATTGTTCCCTATGCCTTTAGCTTCCTGGGCTCCATGGTCTTAAGTTCCCACAGTGTATTGGAGAACTAGAGGAAGTTTCAAGATGTGGAGGGGATGAGAGATGGCACGAAGCAATTTAAAAACAAGAATGAGACTTTTGAAACAGAAGGTGATGATTTGAGAGTCAATATACATTAAGGAACAAACGGCAAGAATGCTGACCATACTGACTGGTTGCAAAATAGATCTGAGGCAATCAAGTTTTTGATTAATCCAATTTTAAGGAAAGTACAATATCACCAGCCAGTCAGGTGAATGATATTGCTGTTATCATTAATATTATTGAAATTGAATGTTCTTTAAAGAGCTTTTCTTTCTGATTTTACAGGCAAATAATAATTAAATGTGTTTTTAAGAAGTCTTGCTGAGAAAATTATAGTTACAGGGTATCCCAGTGAAAGTTGGAGGATTTTCTTTTATATTATTGCAGATTTTAAGGAACTATATTGCTCAATGGATCAGGGTAGGGGAATCTGGAACACCAATGGTACTCAAATGGCAAACTAGATCCATCTCAACCTTATTGCCTTAACTTCTCATTTTTTTTCCAGCCCTGATGAAGGGTCTCAGCCTGAAACGTCAATAGTTAATTCCTTTCCATAGAAGCTGCCTGACCTGCAGAGTTCTCCCAGTATTTTATGTGTTTTGACCCAATCCCGATATAATGCATGTTTCAGACACAGACTAAAGTTTCATTCAACTCCCTAGGTGATATAATTGAGGAATAGGCAAGGAGTTTTTTTTTATATATATATCCTCTAACAAAAGAAGGGTAAATTATTGGGCAAGGAATCTGACACCCCACAGAAAAGGAAATAAGAACATGTTTTCTGTAAGAGTATACTCAATTCTTTGTTGTGGGCTTTTAGCAGACTCTTCCCTTTATGACTAATTGCTGTGAACTGTTTATTGCACAATTGGTAAAATAATAAAGGTTAGGATGTTTTACCAATATCTTGATTTTCTGATGATCTTCCCTCTGGATTTGAACATAAAGTACAGATATTACATTCAGAAAGTGCTTATTTCCTCATCTATGAAGTCTTTGGATGTTGAAAGTGGCATTTCTTTGCAAGCTGCTTTTGTTGATGGTGATAAAGTTTGCAACATTGGTCAATGTTACAATACTGATTTGGGTGATTTGGGAAGGGTATTTGCTGAACAAGGGAAAATGAGGAAGCCTGGACTTCCTGTTATTGTCATAGGCACTTACCTGATGTTAACATTGCCTGTCATTTTTCAGTTAAAGTATTGCCTAAGGATTCTTTGTTAATTGGATGGCTATGAATGAATTGGATTGAATTAACTTTATTTCTTACATCCTTCACATACATAAGGAGTAAAAATCTTTATTTTACGTCTCCTTCTACATGTACCATATGTAATCATAGTAATTTATAATAATTTATAATAAATAGAACAGTCAATGTAATATAGAGTACACTCAAATTAGCGTGGGTTAATCAGTCTGATGGCTTGGTGGAGGAAGCTGTCCTGGAGCCTGTTGGTCCTGGCTTTTATGCTGTGGTACCACTTCCCAGATGGTAGCGGTTGGAATCAATTGTGTTTGGGATGACTTGGGTCCCTAATGATCCTACAGACCCTTTTTACACACCTGTCCTTGTAAATGTCCTGAATCATGGGAAGTTCACAACTACAGATGTGCTGGGCTGTCCGCACCACTCTCTGCAGAGTCCTGCAATTAAGGGAGGTACAGTTCCCATACCAGGCAGTGATGCAGACAATCAGGATGGTCTCAATCGCGCCTCTGCAGAAATTTCTTAGGATCTGAGGCCCCATACCAAACTACTTCAACCGTCTGAGGTGAAAGAGGCGCTGTTGTGCCTTTTTCACCACACAGCTGGTGTGTACAGACCACGTGAGGTCCTCGGTGATGTGGATGCCAAGGAACTTGAAGCTGTTTACCTTCTCAGCTCCAGATCCATTGATGCCAATAGGGGTTAACCCACCTCCATTCCTCCTGTAATCCAGAACCAGTTTCTTTGTTTTTGTGACATTGAGGGAGAGGTTGATTTCTTGACACCACGTCGCAGAGACAACTTGGATTAGAAAACAAAGTGTCATTCCTAACGCTACTGTCAAGAGAGAGTTATTATTGCAATACATGAATGCATGGGGGCTGGGAAGTACTTTAGTTAAGTCTTGAGGTGTGATAATAGACCTTTGACATCCACAATCCCCATTCTATGAGGTAGGTGTAACAGTAGTCACTGGAGGTTTGCCCTTTGATCTGGGATTTGCTCATGTTCTGTAGTAGACTGCAATCTAAAGGATGAAACTAGTTTTTATTTGCTCCTTGGCATTCAACAGAAGTCCAGGAAAGGATGTGATGAACTCTAGAATGAATGGATCTGATTATATTTAACAGAGCATCAGTTAGCAGGTTATTGGCGAGTGATTAATGTTCAAACTCACTGTTCTTATAGGCACCCCAGTTGAGCAAGTCAAGGAGCAGAGGTATAGTAAGCCTTGTGTGTGCTATGGTGTACTAAAGAAATGTTATGCATTGTCCGTGGCAACACTAAAGTAAACATTTTGACTGATGTGCTGTAACGGAATGATAAGCAGGTTTCAAGAATTCAGATTGGTGAGGAAGAAGGTAAACGTCAAAGTTGCTGTAGGGTATTTTAATGAAATATAATAAGTGATGAGGAAAAAGAAACACAAAAATATATAAAACTCTGTCTAAAACAATGTGTGAAATAATTGAGAAAAGAACAAGTCCCACACCCTTCTACTAAGTGATGCAAAGGATTAACAAACAGCAAGTCTAAAAGAGACTATTGAATAATTAATACAGCAGCAAGTCTTTGGGTCATCAAGGGCAATGACTTTCCTGGAGACTCTTAGATGTCCTTGATCATAATTCAGTCCAAGGATAGAAGTTCAATGTGCTTGCTCATTGTTCATGCATATCTAATAAAGAAAACCCACACTTTTTCTAATCTACGCATTTTAGTCAGCTACAGTTACAAAGTTAATTATTTCTTAATGATAGATGTACAGCAAGGATTCTACATTCCCATTGAACTAGTCTCGCTTGTTTCCAAAAATATTACCAGTCAGGACTTTACTTGGCCAACTGAAATACCCAGCATTGAGAAAGAAACCAAGTTTTCACATTTCAGTAAAGGCTTATATCTGTATACCTCAAGTTCCATAGACCGTATGAATCAGGAACTTATGCTATAGTTATCCTTCTAACAAACAGGCTTGTTTATTGTGAGTACTGTAAAAGGACAACTTCATTTCAAGTAAAAAGATCTTTTCAAAGGGCATATGATTAAATCATCATGGGAATTAAAAGACCTCTGCTGTGCAAAACCTAATCTTCTAGCAACTTACTTTAACACTAGAAGAATATGTTTTGAACAGTCATGACAGTAGGTCTCTATAATTCCTTGCTACTTTTCTGATGTCAACATTAAGAACACAACTCAGCAACTGGGGGCAGGTCTGAAAAGTTAGAATGTGTGGCCTAAAGATGTGAATCACAGCGCGACAGAGAGAAAGGCAGCTGGGACATCAAGGTTGCAATCTCAAGTCAGTTGCTGTGAGACATGGAGGGATAGAAATGAAGAACCAAATAACATACATCAGTTCGTGATTTGACCCAGGAAACTGAAGCAGAGGGTCACGCAGCTCCTCAAGTCTGCTGCACCATTCAAGATTGACCTTATTAAGGGCATGAACATAGCCACAGAAAGAGATGATTTTGCTCACACTGAGGAGCTTTAAAAAAGAATAAGGACTTTGCTAAGACATGGGAATTCAGTACTGACCACTCAATGAGGCAAAATTAAAGATTTACAGATTCAGTTTCACATGCCCATCAAGTGTATAAAATCCTTGGTTCTTACCATTATGTATGCTCAGTATTTGAGCCAGATTCCTAACAATCCAGTCATTCTTGAAACATATCCATCCGGGTCATGTCATCTTTTCAGAAGGCACAAAAGCCTAATATCCCATACCAACAAGAGGAATTCTGCAGATGCTGGAAATTCAAGCAACACACATCAAAGTTGCTGGTGAACGCAGCAGGTCAGGCAGCATCTCTAAGAAGAGGTACAGTCGGCGTTTCAGGCCGGGACCCTTCGTCAGGACTGACCAAGGGTCCTGGCCTGAAACCTCGACTGTACCTCTTCCTAGAGATGCTGCCTGACCTGCTGCATTCACCAGCAACTTTGATGTGTATCCCATACCAGCAGCTACTTTCCAACATCCATCAGATAACTTATCTACATAACCATAACCCTAAGTCACCAATGAACACTACAATTCACCACTTAAAAAAAAAATATTTATTCATTTATGAGATGTGACATCGCCAGCTAAGCCAGCATTTATTGCCCATCCCTAGTTGCCCTTGAGAAGGTGGTGATGAACTGCATTCTTGAATTTGAGGTATAGATATACCCACAGTGCTGTTAGTGAAGGAATTCCATGATTTTGACCCTGCGACAATGAAGGAACGGCGATATGTTTCTAAGTCAGGATGGTGAGTGACTTGGAGGGGGATTTCCTAGTGAGCTGTCAATCAAGTGGGCTGCCTTATACTGGATGATGTCAAACTTCTTGAGTATTGATGGAGCTGAACTTATCCAGGCAAGTATTCCATTACACTCCTCACTTGAGTCTTGTAGATGGTGGACTGGCTTTGGGGAGTCAAGAGGTGAGTTACATGTTGCAGGATTCCTAGCCTTTGACCTGCTCTGGTAGCCATGGTGTTTATATGGCTAGACCGGTTCAGTTTCTTGTCAATCGTAATCCCCAGGATGTTGATAGTCGGGGATTCAGTGACAGTGATGCTACTGAATATCAAGGGACGATGGTTAGAGACTCTCTTGTCGGAGATGGTCATTGCCCGGAAACTGCATGACTTGAATTTTACTTGCCACTTGTCAGCCCAAGCCTGGATATTGTCAAGGTCCTGCTGCATTTGGGTATGAACTGATCCACTATCTGAGGAGTCATGAATGGTGCAGAACATTGTGCAGTCATCTGCAAACACCCCCACTTCTGGCCTTATGACGGAAGGATGGTCATTGATGAAGCAGCTGAAGATGGTTGGTCCTAGGACACTTCCCTGAGGAACCCTTGAGTGATGTCCTGAGGATGAGATGATTGACCTCCAACAGCAACAACCATCTTACTTTGTAATACCATGGACTTGATTATGATTGTGTCTTGTGATTGTGATCTGTGGTCATGAAGTCCTTTCAGAGGTTAGTGTTCGCTCACCTGAAGGACATCACAGGCCCCCTGCTGGACCCCCTGCAGTTTGCTTATTGGGCAAATAGGTTAGTGGATGATGCAGTCAACATGGGACTGCATTACATACTACAACACCTCGACAACCCAGGAACTTCTGCGAGGGTCCTTTTTGTTGACTTCAGTTCGGTTTTTAACACCATTGTCCAAGAAATCCTCCACTCCAAACTCACCCAGCTCACTGTCTCCCCCGCCATCTGTCAATGGATCACAAGCTTCCTGACTGACAGGGTGCAGCAAGTGACGTTGGGGAGCATCATTTCTAGCACCCGTACAATCAGCACTGGTGCCCCCCAGGGATGTGTGCTCTCCCCACTGCTCTTCTCCCTTTACACTAATGACTGCACCTCACAGGATCCATCTGTTAAACTCCTGAAGTTTGCAGATGACACAGTTGTTATTGGCCATATCTGAGACGGTGATGAGTCTGCATACAGACGGGTGGTGGAATGGCTGGCCCTCTGGTGTGGTCAGAACAATCTGGAGCTAAATGAGCTCAAGACTGTGGAGATGACAGTGGGCTTCAGGAGGAGCCCCCCAATACTCCCCCCACTCACTATACTCTATTGTGTCTGCTGTGGAGACCTTCAGGTTTCTGGGTGTCGCAATCTCCCAAGACCTGAAGTGGACACCCAACGTGGACACTCTTATTAAAAAGACTCAGCAGAGGTTGTATTTCTTACGTCAACTCAGGAAGTACAACCTGCCTCAGGAGCTGCTGATTCAATTCTATTCAGGAATAATCCAGTCTGTTCTCTGTTCATCCATCACTGTCTGGTTTGGATCAGCTACCAAACAAGACAAGAATAGACTCCAAAGAACCGTCAGGGCTGCGGAAAGGATTATTGGTGTGAAGCTGCCCTTGATCCAGGACTTGTACGCATCTAGAGTCAGGAAGTGAGCAAGCAGCATCATTGTAGACCCATCACACCCTGGACATCACCTGTTCCAACTCCTTCCTTCTGGTAAGCGCTTTAGATCACTGTATGCCAGGACAAATAGGTACAAGAACAGTTTCTTTCCATATGCCATCAGTCTTATGAACACTTGAATTTTAGTCTATTATAAGCCAAGTCCACCTGTACATACACAGGTATACCTCATTGTATGTAGTTCACAATTATTTGCACTATTGTTTTGTTTGCTTTTTGATTCTGTACAGCGAGAGCTCAGGGAAACCAGCATCAAATTCCCTGTGTGTGTCCACATACTTGGCAATAATAAAGGATTCTGATTCTGATTCTTTTTTTTTAATGCACAGAGGTTTGTTGACTATACTAACATGCCTGTGATGCTGCTGTGAGTTTTTCATTGTACTGTATATCTGTATGTGACAATAAACTCAAATTGACTTGAAAACTAACAGTACCTGCTGTCTGTCCTGAGTGGCTAACACTTTATCTTGAAACCAGTTTAAGACTCTTAAATCAGAGAAAACAGCTGATCATCATTGAAACTGGAAACTTCTTTGTGACAGATGTTCAAGGGTTCAGTTTCATATCAAAGAATGAATACAGTAGCAAACCTGAAATTCTTACTCTTCACAGACATCCACAAAGTGTCGTGGCTGCAGAAAAGGAGGAAGACATGGAGGGATTGACTATGGAGTCTCTGTGGGTGGAAGTTAGAAACAGGAAAGGGTTGATAACTTTACTGGGTGTTTCTTATAGACCACTCAATAGTAACAGGGACATCAAGGAGCAAATAGGGAGGCAGTTTCTGGAAAGGTGTAATAATAACAGGTTTGTTGTGGTGGGAGATTTGAATTTCACAAATAGATAGACAGATAGATAGATATAATTTATTGATCCCGAGGGGAATTGGGTTTCGTTGCAGCCACACCAACCAAGAATAGAGCGTAAGTATAGCAATACAAAAACCACAAACAATCAAACAACAAAATGCAAACTATGCCAGATAGAAAATAAGTCCAGGACCAGCCAATATTGGCTCAGGGTGTCTGACCCTCCACGGGAGGAGTTGCAAGTTCGATGGCCATAGGCAGGAACGACCTCCCGTGCCGCCCAGTGTTGTATCTCGGTGGAATGTGGCAGAAGTCCAACAGTAAAAAGTTCAATATCCGGTCTACAAGCACGTTCCTCGATCGTAATATGACCCGGATTGCACCATCTGTTGTTAACCAGAACAGTAAGCACCCAACTCCTTTAAGCTTACTGCTCTCAGTGCACTTCCGGTCAGCCGGAACAGTCTGGAAGCCGTCCATGGAGAAGTTTTGATCGGGTATGTCCTCGTGCAGCCCCGTTCCAGTGAAACACATAACACTGCACTCCCAAAATGTTCTCTGACGCCTGGCTAGTGCCGTGAACTCATCCATTTTATTACCCACCGAACTCCCCTTCTCCATAAGTCTCTGTTGTCTCGACCCGGTCCTCTTTCCTCAACTTTGTGATCCCCCCTGCATCCCCTGTGTGTTTTCCTCCAGATTTCAGCAGGGGTGTCCGCCGCTCTGCTCGCTAAACCAGCCAGCATTAGTGCAAGCAGCTGGTCCCTGGAATGAACAATGCGACCTTGCTTCTGTCCAATGTGTCAGGACGTAACTATTTCCAGCGCTAAAAACCCAAATAAAACTCTCTCTACCAGCATGTTAGAAAGGCTGCAGCTTAAACATGTTACCGTGAAAAAAAAATACAAAAAATAATGTAAGTTAAAAAGTAAGAAGAAGAAAGTAAGGATACTGATTGGAACGGCTGTACCAGGCTGCATGCACGACCGGCGTATGCGCACTATCGATTGGCGGATTTGTTAGGTGTGTTCAAGGAGGTTTCTTGATACAATATGTAGATAAGCCTACAAGAGGAGAGGCTGTACCTGATCTGGTATTGGGATATGAACCTGGTCAGGTGTCAGATCTCTCAGTGGGAGAGTATTTTGGAGATAGTGATTACTATTCTATCTCCTTTATGATAGCTTTGGAGAGGGATAGGAACAGACAAGTTAGGAAAACGTTTAATTGGAGTAAGTGGAAATATGACGCTATCAGGCAGGAAATTGGAAGCATAAATTGGGAACAGATGTTCTCAGGGAAATTTATGGAAAAAATGTGGCAAATGTTCAGAGGATATTTGTATGGAGTTCTGCATGGATACCTTCCAATGAGACAGGGAAAGGATGGTAGGGTACAGTAACCGTGTTGTACAAAGGCTGTTGAAAATCTAGTCAAGAAGAAGAGAAAAGCTTACAAAAGGATCAAAGAACTTGGTAATGATAGAGATCTAGAAGATTATAAGGCTAGTAGGAAGGAGTTTAAGAATGAAATTCGGAGAGCAGAAGGGGCCATGAGAAGGCCTTGGTGAGCAGGATTAAAGAAAACCCCAAGGCATTCGACAAGTATGTGAAGAGCAAGCGGATAAGACGTGAGAGAATAGGGCCAATCAAGAGTGACAATGGAACAGTGTGTATTGAACCAGAGGAGATAGCAGAGGTACTTAATGAATACTTTGCTTCAGTGTTCACTACGGAAAAGGATCTGGTGATTGTAGGGATGACTTGCAGCAGATTGAAAAGCTTGAGCGTATAGACATTAAGAATGAGGATGTGCTGGAGTTTTTGGAAAGCATCAAGTTAGATAAGTCAACGGGACTGGAGGAGATGTACCCCAGGCCATTGTGGGAGATGAGGAAGGAGAATGCTGAGCCTCTGGCGATGATCTTTGTATCATCAATGGGGACAGGAGGTTTTCCACAGGATTGGAGGGTTGCGGATGTTGTTCCCCTATTCATGAAAGGGAGTAGAGATAGCCCAGGAAATTATAGACCACTGAGTCTTACTTCAGTGGTTGGTAAGTTTTGGAGAAGATCCTGAGAGGCAGGATTTATGAACATTTGGAGAGGCACAATATGATTAGGAATAGTCAGCATGGCTTTGTCAGAGGCAGGACGTGCCTTACAACCCTGATAGAATTTCTTGAGGGTGTGACTAAACACATTGATGAAGGTAGAGCAGTTGATGTCGTGTATATGGATTAAGGCATTTGACAAGGTACCTCATGCAAGGTTTATTGTGAATGTAGGGAGGCATGGGATCCAAGGAGATATTGCTTTGTGGATTCAGAACTGGCTTACCCACAGAAGGTGAAGAGTGGTTGTAGACAGATCATATTCTGCATGGAGGTACGTCGCCAGTGGTGTGCCTCAGGGATCTGTTCTGGAACCCCTACTCTTTGTGATTTTTATAAATGACCTGGATGAGGAAGTGGAGGGATGGGTTAGAAAATTTGCCGATGACACAAAGGTTGGGGGTGTTTTGAATAGTGTGGAGGGCTGTCAGAGGTTACAGCGGGACATTGTTAAGACGCAAAACTGGGCTGAGAAGTGGCAGATGGAATTCAACCCAGATAAGTGTGAGGTGGTTCATTTTGATAGGTCCAATATGATGGCAGAATATAGTGTTAATGGTAAGACTCTTGGCAGTGTGGAAGTCCAGAGGAATCTTGGGGTCTGAGTCCATAGGACCCTCCAAGCATACGATGTATTGGCCTTCATCAATCCTGGGATTGAGTTTAGGAGTCGAAAGGTAATGTTGCAGCTATATAGGACCCTGGTCAGACCCCACTTGGAGTACTGTGCTCAGTTCTGGTCCCCTCACTATAGGAAGGACGTGGGAACTATAGAAAGGGTGCAGAGGAGATTTACAAGTTTGTTGCCTGGATTGGGGAGCATGCCTTATGAGAATAGGTTGAATGAACTTGGCCTTTTTTCCTTGGAGTGACGGAGGATGAGAGGTGACCTGATAGAAGTGTATAAGATGATGAGATGCATTAATCATGTGGATAGTCAGAGGCTTTTTCCTAGGGCTAAAATGGCTAGCATAAGAGGGCACAGTTTAAAGTTGCTTGGAAGTAGGTACAGAATAGATATTAGGGGTAAGCTTTTTGACGCGGAGAGTGGTGAGTGCATGGAATGGGCTGCAGCAACGGTGGTGGAGGCAGATGCGATAGGGTCTTTTCGGAGACTCCTGGATAGGTACGTGGAGCTCAGAAAAATAGAGGGCTATGGGTAACCCTAGGTAATTTCTAAGTTAGGGACATGTTCAGCACAGCTTTGTGGGCTGAGGAGCCTGAATTGTGCTGTAGGTTTTCTATGTTTCTATGTCTGAAGCAAGAACCCCATAGAATGAATGATGGAAACATCAAAGTCCCCAAAAGCCCCACCTCCCTTTGCACAAGCATCAACTTCCCCTCTCCCCTCACTCGTGCTAGCAGAAGCACTGATACCCCCCACACCCCTAGGATGCAAGCAACAGCAAAAGCCCCCCAAAGAGACCCCGATCAAGAGTCCACCAAAACTACAGTCCATAACCAAGCACTTCAGTATCTCAGATAGGTTCTCTCTCTCTCTCTCTCGAGAGAGAGAGAGAGAGAGAGAGATATCGCCCCTGCAACAACGAGATGTGTAAAAGGAAACTTAGATTTTAGATCTTCTCAGATACCTCAACATTGAAGAGAATTTTGTGTTATGAAGAAGTTCTATAGATGATCTCAGGATCACATACGTTTGTAGATCAGGGCTTATGCCCTTGTAGAACTTCTACTAGGTTGAAAATGAGAATTGAAAGCAATAATACAGAGTTGAAATTAATCAGAATAGAAGGATTAAATAGGATAAATATAGTCCAGAGACAAAGCAATGTGAAATAGTCATTCATTAGTGAGTAAGTGGGCCAGTGACAGAGTGGAGCTTTGGGGCTTTGACTCGAGAGATTCTGGCAGTTTTGGCAGTTGGTCTGTGCAATCAAGTCAATCAAGATTTGAATAGCTCAGACTCAGCAGAAAGTAGCTGATTGGGCAATCGAGGTCATGTGACCAAGCATTTTGTAAAGCTCAAACAGATAAATAGAGGGATAGCTCAAGCAAAGTGGCATGTGGAAAGTGGCCACCCACCTGCCCACTTGAGCTTTGAGGCTTTGACGAGAAGAGGCAGAGGACAAGCATGCTCGCAGTTAGTCTTTACAATGTCTCCTGAAACAGTGATGTGCCTCTCATGTGAGATGTGGCAGTCTTGGGGGAATGCCCCTCTCCCACAGAGTCACATCTGCCAGAAGTGCCTACGGCTGGGCGACCTGGAAGACCATGTAAGGAATCTGGAGCAGCAGCTGGATGACCTTTGATTCCTAAGGGAGAATGAGACAGTCATAGATGAGAGATACAGGGAGGTAGTCTCACCTAGGCAGTCGTTGGGTGACAGTCAGTGGGGGAAAGTGAATGTGAGCAGACAGGTAGTACAGAGCACCCCTGTAGCCATTCCACTGAATAATAAGTTTACCATCCTGGATACTGTTGGCAGGGATGACCGACCAGGTGTGAGCCACGGTGGCAGGGCCTCTGGCACTGAGTCTGACCAGTGGTGCAGAAGGGTGGGACGGAGAAGAGGAGAGCTGTCGTCATTGCAGACTCTATACTCAGGGGAGCAGACAGGAGATTTTGTGGACGTGAGAAGGACACCCGCATGGATTGTTGCCTCCTGGGTGCCAGGGTCCGGGATGTCTCTGACCGGGTGCACGACATCTTGGTACAAGAGGGAAAGCAACCAGAAGCCGTGATACATATTGGGACCAACGACATAGGCAGGAAGAGAGATGAGGTCCTGAAGTGTGAGTTTTGGGAACTAGGCAGAAGGCTGAAGATCAGGACCTCAAGGGTGGCGTTCTCAGGATTGCTGCCAGCGCTACGTGACAGTGATGGTAAGAATTGGAGGAGATGGCAGTTGAATGTGTGGCTGAGGAGTTGGTGCAGGGAGCAGGGTTTTAGATTTTTGGATCATTGGGATCTCTTCTGGGGAAGGTGGGACCTGTACAGATTGGATGGGTTGCACCTGAACTCGAGGGGGAGCAATATCCTTGCAGGTAGGTTCGCTGGCATGGTTTGGGAGGGTCTAAACTGATTTGCAAGAGGGGTGGGATCTGGAGCAATAGAGCAGTGAAAGAAGTGCATGGAGTAAAGCCAGATCTAACATATAGAGAGGCTTTGAGGAAAGAGAAGCAGAATAAACGGTGTAAAGACAGTAAGGTAGAAGGGCTGAAGTGTGTGTACCTCAATGCAAGAAGCATCAGGAACAAAGGTGATGAACTGAGAGCTTGGATACATACATGGAATTATGATGTATTGGCCATTACAGAGACTTGGCTGGCACCAGGGCAGGAATGGATTCTCAACATTCCTGGATTTCAGTGCTTTAAAAGGGATAGAGAAGGTGGAAAAAGGGGAGGAGGGGTGGCATTACTGGTCAGGGATACAATTACAGCTACAGAAAGGGAGGGTAATGTAGCAGGATCCTCTTTTGAGTCAGTATGGGTGGAAGTCAGGAACAGGAAGGGAGCAGTTACTCTATTGGGGGTATTCTATAGGCCCCCTGGTAGCAGCAGAGATACAGAGGAGCAGATCGAGAGGCAGATTTTGGAAAGGTGCAAATATAGCAGGGTTGTTATCATGGGTGACTTTAACCTCCCTAATATTGATTGGCACCTGATTAGTTCCAAGGGTTTATATAGAACAGAGAACATAGTATAGTACAGCACAGTACAGGCCCTTCGGCCCACAGTGTTATGCCGACCCTCAAACCCTGCCTCCCATATAAGCCCCCACCTTAAATTCCTCCATATACCTGTCTAGTAGTCTCTTAAACTTCACTAGCGTATCTGCCTCTACCACTGACTCAGGCAGTGCATTCCACGCACCAACCACTCTGAGTAAAAAACCTTCCTCTAATATCCCCCTTGAACTTCCCACCCTTTACCTTAAAGCCATATCCTCTTGTATTGAGCAGTGGTGCCCTGGGGAAGGGGCGCTGGCTATCCACTCTATCTATTCCTCTTATTATCTTGTACACCTCTATCATGTCTGCTCTCATCCTCCTTCTCTCCAAAGAGTAAAGCCCTAGCTCCCTTAATCTCTGAACATAATGCATACTCTCTAAACCAGGCAGCATCCTGGTAAATCTCCTCTGTACCCTTTCCAATGCTTCCACATCCTTCCTATAGTGAGGTGACCAGAACAGGACACAGTACTCCAAGTGTGGCCTAACCAGAGCTTTATAGAGCTGCATCATTACATCGCGACTCTTAAACTCTATCCCTGGACTTATGAAAGCTAACACCCCATAAACTTTCTTAACTACCCTATCCATCTGTGAGGCAACTTTCAGGGATCTGTGGACATGTACCCCGAGATCCCTCTGCTCCTACACACTACCAAGTATCCTGCCATTTACTTTGTACTCTGCCTTGGAGTTTGTCCTTCCAAAGTGTACCACCTCACACTTCTCCGGGTTGAACTCCATCTGCCACTTCTCAGCCCACTTCTGCATCCTATCAATGTCTCTCTGCAATCTTTGACAATCCTCTACACTATCTACAATACCACCAACCTTTATGTCGTCTGCAAACTTGCCAACCCACCGTTCTACCCCCACATCCAGGTCGTTAATAAAAATCAGGAAATGTAGAGGTCCCAGAACTAATCCTTGTGGGAAACCACTAGTCACAATCCTCTAATCTGAATGTACTCCCTCCACCACCACCCTCTGCCTTCTTCAGGCAAGCCAATTCTGAATCCACTTGGCCAAACTTCCCTGGATTCCATGCCTTCTGACATTCTGAATAAGCCTACCGTGTGGAACCTTGTCAAATGCCTTACTAAAATCCATATAGATCACATTCACTGCGCTACCCTCATCTATATGCTTGGTCACCTCCTCAAAGAACTCTATCAGGCTTGTTAGACACGATCTGCCCTTCACAAAGCCATGCTGACTGTCCCGAATCAGATCATGATTCTCAAAATGCCTATAGATCCTATCTCTAAGAATCTTTTCCAACAGCTTTCCCACCACAGATGTATGGCTCACTGGTCTATAATTACCCGGACTATCCCTACTACTTTTTTTGAACAAGGGGACAACATTCGCCTCCCTCCAATCCTCCGGTACCATTCCCGTGGACAACGAGGACATAAAGATCCTAGCCAGAGGGTCAGCAATCTCTTCCCTCGCCTCATGGAGCAGCCTGGGGAATATTCCGTCAGGCCCCGGGGACTTATCAGTCCTAATGTATTTTAACAACTCCAACACCTCCTCTCCCTTAATATCAACATGCTCCAGAAGATCAATCTCACTCATATTGTCCTCACCATTTAGTTCCCTCTTTTTGGTGAATACCGAAGAGAAGTATTCATTGAGGACCTCGCTCACTTCCACAGCCTTCAAGCACATCTTCCCACCTTTATCTCTAATCGGTCCTACCTTCACTCCTGTCATCCTTTTGCTCTTCACATAATTGAAGAATGCCTTGGGGTTTTCCTTTACCCTACTCACCAAGGCCTTCTCATGCCCCCTTCTTGCTCTTCTCAGCCCCTTCTTAAGCTCCTTTCTTGCTTCCCTGTATTCCTCAATAGACCCATCTGATCCTTGCTTCCTAAACCTCATGTATGCTGCCTTCTTCCACCTGACTAGATTTTCCACCTCACTTGTCACCCATGGTTCCTTCACCCTACAATTCTTTATCTTCCTCACCGGGACAAATTTATCCCTAACATCCTACAAGAGATCTTTAAACATCGACCACATGTCCACAGTACATTTCCCTGCAAAAACATCATCCCAATTCACACCCGCAAGTTCTAGCCTTATAGCCTCATAATTTGCCTTTCCCCAATTAAAAATTTTCCTGTCCTCTCTGATTCTATCCTTTTCCGTGATAATGCTAAAGGCCAGGGAGCGGTGGTCACTGTCCCCCAGATGCTCACCCACTGAAAGATCTGTGACCTGACCCGGTTCATTTCCTGGTACTAGATCTAGTATGGCATTCCCCCGGTCAGCCTGTCCACATACTGTGACAGGAATCTGTCCTGGACACACTTAACAAATTCTGCCCCATCTAAACCCTTGGAACTAATCAGGTGCCAATGAATATTAGGGAAGTTAAAGTCACCCATGATAACAACCCCGTTATTTTTGCACATTTCCAAAATCTGCCTCCCGATCTGCTCCTCTGTATCTCTGCTGCTACCAGGGGGCCTATAGAATACCTCTAATAAAGTAACTGCTCCCTTCCTTTCCTGACTTCCACCCATATTGACTCAAAAGAGGATCTTGCTACATTACCCACCCTTTCTGTAGCTGTAATAGTATCCCTGACCAGTAATGCCACCCCTCCTCACCTTTTTCCGCCGTCTCTATCCCTTTTAAAGCACTGAAATCCAGGAATATTGAGAATCCATTCCTGCCCTGGTGCCCTGGTTTAGATAGGGCAGAGTTTGTTAAGTGTGTCCAGGACAGATTCCTGTCACAGTATGTTGACAGGCCAACTAGGGGGAATGCCACAGTAGATCTAGTACTAGGCAATGAACCGGGTCAGGTCACAGATCTCTGTGGGTGAACATCTGGGGGACAGTGACCACTGCTCCCTGGCCTTTAGCATTAACATGGAAAAGGATAGAATCAGAGAGGACAGGAATTTTTTTAATTGGGGAAAGGCAAATTATGAGGCTATAAGGCTAGAACTTGCGGGTGTTAATTGGGATGATGTTTTTGCAGGAAAATGTACTATGGACATGTGGTCGATGTTTAGAGATCTCTTGCAGGATGTTAGGGATAAATTTGTCCCGGTGAGGAAGATAAAGAATGGTTGGGTGAAGGAACCATGGGTGACAAGTGAGGTGAAAAATCTAGTCAGGTGGAAGAAGTTTAAGAGTCGCGATGTAATGATGCAGCTCTATAAAAGTCTGGTTAGGCCACACTTGGAGTACTGTGTCCAGTTCTGTTCGCCTCACTATAGGAAGGATGTGGAAGCATTGGAAAGGGTACAGAGGAGATTTACCAGGATGCTGCCTTGTTTAGAGAGTATGCATTACGATCAGAGATTAAGGGAGCTAGGGCTTTACTCTTTGGAGTGAAGGAGGATGAGAGGAGACATGATAGAGGTGTACAAGATAATAAGAGGAATAGATGGAGTGGATAGCCAGCAGCTCTTCTGCAGGGCACCACTGCTCAATACAAGAGGACATAGCTTTAAGGTAAGGGGTGGGAAGTTCAAGGGGGATATTAGAGGAAGGTTTTTTACTCAGAGTGGTTGGTGCGTGGAATGCACTGCCTGAGTCAATGGTGGAGGCAGATACACTAGTGAAGTTTAAGAGACTACTAGACAGGTATATGGAGGAATTTAAGGTGGGGGCTTATATGGGAGGTGGGGTTTGAGGGTCAGCACAACATTGTGGACCAAAGGGCCTGTACTGTGCTGTACTGTTCTATGTTCTATTAGATGGTTATAGAGAGTCAAATACTGATGGAAAAGGGAGGAAATAAATGAATAAGGACAATAAAATGAAAGGGTACTGAAGGTTATTAAAATAGCAAGTTCACATTTCTTATCTGATTATCCAAAGCTAAGAAATAAAGTTGGAACTCTAATTACAATAGAAGGACATGGCGATGTTCCCTGAGGAATATTCTTGTGTGGGAGGATCATTCTGGGTCAAAAGGTTCTTGCATATAATGAGTTTCAGTGGATACTGAAGAAATGAAAGGTTGGCTGAGATGACCAGGAGCATAATTATAGCCACAGAAAGAAAGGAAAGATTGTAGAACTCTGCTGTGCTGAGTTATGATGGCTGGTGAGTTTACTTAATCTGAACAGGAGTAAGAGAAGAAATGGTGGTCGGAGTGCTGTGGATCAAGAGCAGCTATTCAAGTGAAGGTGTATTTTAAAACTGGCTTCATCAAATAGACTTAACTCCTTTAGCCAATAGTAATTCTCTTAACCATAGAACAGACATTGTGGAATATGGTTGAGGACTCCATAATTTCCCGTTTTGCAAATAAGGATATCCATAGTCTTCTGCACAGTTGACTGGAAGTATAACTTTTCAGACTAGACATAGTCCACTGTCCTATTTCAATTCTTGGGTGAAACCAACAATTCCAGATCACTGTGCTAAAGAAAAGTTGTGGAGTTTTCTCTTTGCTCTGGCCAGCAGTTAACTCCTAAACAACTTCAGTTAGATCAGATTACCTGCCTATTTGTATGTTGCACTTTGTGGACCTTGTTCTATGCCACATTTCCTGCATTATAACTGGGATTGCATTTGGTAAGTAGTCCACTGGTTGGCAGTGAAGAAATGGACTATTATGCTGTTATCAGTAGCTTGTTCTTTATAATAAAATACTCCTTGTTACATTCCGTGGGTTGTTGGTAAGTCATGTTATCAGATGCCTTTGAGTTACTTACCTTGAGTTACTGCAATGTGGTCTTCCTCTTTCTGAGCAAAACATTCTGACCTCTAATCGTATAAAGTACTTGATGCTTACAATTATTGCTGAATCATGAAGGGCATTATGAAAGTAATTTACAGCCCATTAGGATTCCTTTCACCCATTATGCGTATGCCTGCTCATTAAATATGTGCTCCACAAGACTCACGTTACTGCTTTCTCTGTGGCTCTGTATAAATTTTCTGGAATTTATTCAGTTCCTTTTTTAACTGAATCTTCTTCCAGCTCACTTACATTAATGATATTTTGCATCAGAAGAGATCATTGCACAAATAAAAATAAATTTCTTCTTTCCCCTCTGGCTCTTTTGCCTACTTCATTAACTCTCAACAAATTACAGAAGTCTTGCATTTTAGAACCATTCTAGTGGTTTCCTGCTGTGTTATCTCTAAGGCCTTGACAACTTTGCTGGCTGCAAATGTCCAGCAGGGAGGAATCAGGTATTGATAAAAATTTAGTATAGCTTTCCAGCTCTTACACTCTCTGGTGTGTTTTATGAACAGTGGCCACCTTTTTTGAATTTACAAGAGTTTGTTTATTTTCTTGTTTTAACTGTCTGAGGGTGAGATTTACTTGGGAACCCACATTGCTAAGCAAATTATATTTATTAAAAGTTATCACTCAGATCAAAGAGGAGTTCCAACTCACTACACCTATCAAAGATTAATTTCAGATGACTGCAATTTTGAAATATAATAAGAACAGATATTTAAAGGAAGTATTTTTATATTTATTTTTCTTTGAACTCTTCTATTTAACAGTTAAAAAGTATTGATGAAAGAAATGTTGCTTAATTGGCCATCAGAAATAAGCAAATAGATAATTAAGAGATTTCTCAATTCTCTATTGTTATGGGAAGTCAGGACAGCAAATTAATGGTAGGAAATGGGCATGTGACAAAACCCCAAGTAATACTTGCAAATGGAGTTGACAGCATGATGTTTAAGTGCCCATATTCCAAGTCCTCCTCTTTGATAAAATGGCCAGATTTGCACATTCAGACAAACAAGCCAAAAATAATGTAAAAGTTGAACTTGTTCATTATATTCTAATAAATGATACTTAACAAACTGAATAAAACAAACAGCCCAATTTCCTTCCAGATGATCAGCTCTGAAAGTATATAAGTGTTCCACATATGTTGTACATGTTATCTCAATTCAAATCAATACAAACAAAATCAATTCATAAACACATGAATTTTCTTATCTGAATTCCTATCAGCTTACAAAGTCTCAACTTCATAGAACATAGAATATAGAAAATAGAATAGTACAGCACATTACAGATCCTTTGGCCCACATGCAGATAAATAGGGTAAAATCCTGCTTTCAGTCACATGGACCTTTTCTAACACCTCGCTCCCTTTTCGAGACATCTCTGTCTCCATCTCTGGAGACACACTATCCATTGATATTTATCCTATATACTGGTTGCTAATGGGGTGAGTGACTAGGTGTCTGTCGTGACCTTCACCTGGGTTTTCGCCCTCCCTTTTGGACATTGTCTCCAGCCAAGTCCCGATAGGCGTACAAAATCCTGAAGGGATTGGACAGGCTAGATGCAGGAAGATTGCTCCCGATGTTGGGGAAGTCCAGAACGAGGGGTCACAATTTGAGGATAAAGGGGAAGCCTTTTAGGACTGAGATGAGGAAAAACTTCTTCACACAGAGAGTGGTGAATCTGTGGAATTCTCTGCCACAGGAAACAGTTGAGGCCAGTTCATTGGCTATATTTAAGAGGGAGTTAGATATGGCCCTTGTGGCTACGGGGATCAGGGGGTTTGGAGAGAAGGCAGGTACAGGGTTCTGAGTTGGATGATCAGCCATGATCATACTGAATGGTGGTGCAGGCTCGAAGGGCCGAAGGGCCGAATGGCCTACTCCTGCACCTATTTTCTATGTTTTCTATGTTTACTATAAGTCCACCGACTCCCCAGCTTCTTGGACTGCATCTCTTCCCACCCTGTCTCTTGGAAGAATGCCTTTTGTTTTCTTCCATTTTCTCTGTCTCTGCCACATCTGCTCTCGAGTTCAGAATCAGAATCAGGTTTAATATCATTGGCATAGGTTATGAAATTTGGTAATTTTGGAGCAGCAGTACAATGAAATAAATGATAAATGAATTACAGTAAGCATATGTATATTAAATTTTTTAATTAAGATAAGCAGTGCAAAAAAACAGAAATTTAAAAAAGTGGTGAGGTTGTTCATGAGCTCAATGTCCATTCAGAAATCAGATGACAGAGAGGAAGAAGCTGTTCCTGAATCACTGAGTGTGTGGCCTCAGGCTTCTGTACCTCCTTCCTGATAGTAACAATGAGAAGAGGGCATGTCCTGGGTGGTGGTGGTCTTTGATGATTAAACCACTTTCTAAGACACCGCTCCTTGATGATGTCTAGGATACTATGGAGGCTAGTAGCTGTGATGGAGGCGACTAATTTTACAACTCTCTGTAGCTCCTGTGCAGAAGCCCCCTCCCCCCATTTACTAGACAGTGATACAGCCAATCAGAATGCTCTCCATGACACATCTGTAGAAGTTTAAGTGTTTTAAGTGACAAGCCAAATCTTCTCAAACTCCTGATGAAGTATAGCCACTGTCTTGCCTTCTTTATTGTTCATCGATATGCTGGGATATGTTGTGGCAGTCTACTCCATGACATCTGAAATGTCCTCTCTTTTTAGGAAAATAGCTTTCCTTCTGCTGTGTTTGATGGAACCTGATCTTACACCTCCTCCATTTCTTATACTTCTGCCCTCAGCCCACTTTCTGCCAAACAGAACAGAGATTGAGTTCCCTGCTCCTTACAATTCACCCCATTCACCTCTGTGTCCAGCATACAATTTTTTTTCTGTTTCCACCAAGAGCAAAAATCCCAGAACAAGTCATACCTTCTTCTCGCCACCTTTTTCTGCCTTCTGCCTTTTTCTACACCATAGATGAGTTGATTAGGAAATCATGCATGATTTCTTAATCAATTCATCCCTCCACACCTATCCCTCCCTCACCCCTCCTTCCTGTAGTAGATGTAACACGTGTCCTTACACCTCATCTCTTATCACCTCTCCAGGGTCCAAAACAGTCATTCCAGATGTGCAAAAGATCCATATGCATCTGCTCTAACCTTGCCAACCAAATTTATAACCCTGCTGTGGCTTCCTCTACATTGGTAAGGCTACGTGCAATTTCAGCAATGATCTTGAAAAACACCTATACTCAGTCTGCATTGGTTTTCCTACAGTTCCAGTTTCCACCCATTTCAACTTTTCAACTCCCCTTCCCATTCGCACATTGATCTATTCATCCCTGGCCTACTCTACTGCCAGGATGAAGCCCAATGCAAGTTGGAGATGCAAAACCTTATAATTCCAACAGGGTAGTCCTAAATCCAAGGATATGAATATTGAGTTTTCTAATTTTAAGTACTAACCCCATCCCTTTCCTTTCTTTTCCCTCTTCCACACCCTCTAAAAATCATTACCACTCCCCCCCCCACCACCGCCTTTCTGATAATCAGATCCTTATAATTTTGTCACCTTTACCACCCTTTCCTAAGCCTCCCTTCACCTATCTTCTCCCCTACCCCTCTACCCCTTCCGGCTCCATCAACCAAATTCACACACGGATCTTCCTGCCACCACGTACACCTAACACCCACCCCCATCTGTTTCCACCTGTTATTCACCTCTCCCCTCCTTTTGTCATCTGAATCCAGCACTGCTGGCTTTGGGTTCCCATTTATCTCCATCCAGCAGCTGTCTCATCTTTGTCTCCACTACAATACATCTAAACTCAATGACTAAACTTAACACCAACCAGGACAATTAAGTTTTATTTATCCCTCTCCAGTGATCTCCCTCCTGGCACTTAGCCTTGCAAGTGGAACAAGTGTTGCACCTGCCCTACACCTCCTCCCTCACTACCATTCATGGTCCCAGAAAGTCCTTCCAGGTGAGGCAACACTTCACCTGTGAGCCTGTTGGGGTCATCTACTGTATCCGGTGCTCTAGGTGTGGCCTCCTGTACATGGGTGAGACCGAGTGTGGATTGGGAGTTTAGGAGTGGGTGGGAAAGGTGACAAAATTGGAAGGACCAGGCGATCAGAAAGGTGAGGGGGGGGATGATTTTTAGATGGTGTGGAAGAAGGAAAAGAAAGGAAAAGGGTGGGTTTAGTACCTGAAATTGGAAAACTCACTATTCATGTCCGCTAGAAAAAGCAGGATCTCTCACTGACCCATTTTAATTCCACTTCCCATTCCCATTCCAACATGTCAATCCATGGACACCTCTACTGTTGCGATGAAGCCACACTCAGGTTTGAGGAGTAACACCTGATATTCTGTCTGAGTAACATCCAACCTGATGACATTCCAGTAATGCTCCTCCCCTCCCCTTCATCATTCCCTTTCCCTCCCACCTTATCTCGTTACCTGCCCGAAGTCTCCCTCTGGTGCTCTTCCCCCTCTCCTTCCCTCCATGATCTTCTGCCCTCTCCTATTAGATTCTGTCTTCTCCAGCCCTGTATCTCTTTCAACAATCAACTTCTGAGCTCTTTACTTCACTCCTGCCCGCCCTCCATTTCACCCATCACCTTGTGTTTCTTCCTCCCCTCCCCACATCTTTTAAATCTGACTCCTCATCATTTTTTCTTCAGTCGTGATGAAGGGTCTAAGCTTGAAACATCGACTATACTCTTTTCCGTAGATGCAGCCTGGCCTGCTGAGTTCCTTCAGCATTTTGTATGGGTTGCTTGGATTTCCAGCATCTGCAGATTTCCTCTTGTTCATTTTTAAGGTATTGCATTTCAAGATTTATTGAAGAAAATTCTTGGTCAAATTTCATGAGTCACTCTTCATTTTCTCCGTAAATCAATAGCTTTTTTTAAAAAAAAATTGCTTTTGCAGATGAAGGAGGACCTGCTGTGAACTTCTAGTGTGTATTTTACTTCCCACGTATCCGACCTATTGCTCATCCCCTGCCACTTCCTATGCTGAAGAGAAATAGCATGATGTTGGTAAGCTAATACTCTCCAGCAGACGAAATAAGTAAGCCCAATCATCTCTAAACCATGAGTGTGATTTTTCATAGATCTATGGTCCGTTAACTTCCTCATGTTATTGCCCTCTTACATGGAATTGTAATTATAAAAGGGAATGTCTGGAAGCCTGAATGTTGGAAGCTTCAAATTTTTGAAACAACTGACATAATCTGGATAGATCTCCTATATGGAATTAAAAGATGCAATAAAATGGGGAAAGTGAGAACCATATTATTTGAAAAGGCAATAGTTTATAGCTGAATTGGTATTTTAACTTCTTATAGTTAGTAGGTTTTACCAAAAGATAATTGCGACTTTTCAGTCGAGATTTCAGGCAATATAGAAATCGAACTTCAAATGCTGAGCACCTGGGATAAAATTGGAGGACATGTAGAAATGTAATAGGTGTGTGGGACAAGTATGAAGAATAATATTACTCATCATTCCCAAACAACTGGCAGAGACGCAATAAATCAAATGACATCCAATGATTAAAAATACCTTATAATATCATATTATAAAATGTGTCTCATTCATGTTTTTCTTGTGAACACTGCTTATATGATACTACACTAAGTGGCCACTTTATTAGGTAACTGCTGTACCTAATAGAGTGGCCACAGAGTGTATGTTCATGGTCATCTGTTGCTATAGCTCATCCACTTCAAGGTTCGATGTGCTATGAATTCAGAGATGTTCTGCTGCACACCAATGATATAATGCATATTTATTTGAGTTATTGTTGCCTTCCTGTTAGCTTGAAACAGTCTGCCTATTCTTCTCTGTCCTGCCTCATTAGCAAAGCATTTTCGCCCACAGAACTGTCACTCGTTGGATGTTTTTTTTTGCACCATTGTCTGTAAACTCCAGATATGTTGTCTATGAAAACCCCAGGAGATCTGCAGTTTCTGAGATACTCAAACCCCGCTGTCTGGCACCAATGAATATTCCATGGTGAAAGTCACTTTACTCACAATTCTTCCCCATTCTGATGCTCAGTCTGAATATGAACTGAACCTTTTGACCATGTCTGCATGCTTTCATGCACTAAGTTGCTGCCACATGATTGGCTGATTAGGTATTTGCATTAATGAGCAGGTGTACAGGTGTGCCTAATAAAGTGCCAACTGAGTATATGGCTTTGATACTGATGCAAGTAAGATTTTCATTGCACCTGTGCATCACATATTTGTGCATAGGACAATTAACTCAACACTGAATCGTCTTTGAAATGTAAAAAAAACAAGATGAAATAAATCCTAAAATCACCAGAATTATTTGTCAATTCTATATCAAATACTAATGGGAATAGCTCGTGTTAAACAAAATGAGATTAAATGAATAAATTGTGGATTAAAACACATTTCCTCAAAAGCTATGAATGCAAAAATCCTGTAAACCTTTGGAAAATTCATAGGAAATACAGACATATACAATAGCTATTAACCTTAGTTGGACAAGCATTTCTCCCCTTTCTACATAAATGTTGTTACGTTGAAATATTACAGATTGAGCGGCCTAAAACTTGAATAAATGACGAAACAAAGTAGATGAGAGATTACAGTAACCTTAATGTACTGGCTGATAGGATGTTCCTTTCTCTCTCTGTCTCTTGTTTTACAAGCTGAAACCATGACTGTCTCAGAGGTCAATCTGCTGATAATCTAATCAGATGGCTCACAAGGACGTCCTTTCCAGTCACAGCACCTGTCTCTCAATAGTCTACATACTGGCATCTGCTTTTGACTCACCAGACACCCTTCCCTACGTGCAATAACTTCCTGGCTGAGGTGTAACGCACCCTCACCTTGTCAGCAGTGATTGGAGCATCCCCTGATCTTATAGTCAGTTTTATTGTTCACCCCCAGCACCATCACACATTTCCATGCACTGAACAAGCAGTAAATCAGCTCAAGCTATTGTTATCATGGTCTCTCTGATAGCCGTATCGGCCCTTTCAAATATTTTTGATGTTACCCTATACATTGGCTTAAATTTCAAATGGTAAAATGCAAATTCTCATGGGAAAATATAAATTGCAAGAGTCCCCATTTTCCTCCCTTTCCTTGAATTGTTCTGCCTATGGTCTGCTTGATAACTGGGTTATCCTGTGTTAATAGCCTTCATTATCTAATGAAATGCTGTTCTCAAAATAGCCAGATCATTGTCACAGAACAGAGTTCATGTTTTTTTTTCATTTTAATGTACCACTTAAATAAATTTATTTCCATTTCCAAAAACTTGAAAATAAATTTGAGCCAGTTGGAGCTTTAGTTATACCTATTTGTAAATTGCATTGATTTTTTTTTTGGATAGTCAAATCAGCGGGGATGTGAGAAGAAACAAAAGAAATAGTTAATATGTTAGTCACCCTCGGCTTTTCTTCTCATGGCTCCTACATTTACAGAGCCGTCAATTCTCGTTTCACAGTGGGACATTAGATTTTAGTACATTTCTGATGATGTTGGCCACAGAATGCATTTATTGCAAAGACATAGTTTTATCTTAAGCCTACATATAATGTACACTCAGTGGCCACTTTATTAGGTATCTCCTCTACCTAATAAAGGATCGAAAAGTCATCTGGGGAATTGTAGGCCGATAAATTTGACGTCTGTAGTGGGTAAGTTATTGGAGGGAGTACTAAGAGACAGAATCTACAAGCATTTGGATAGACAGGGACTTATTAGGGAGAGTCAACATGGCTTTGTGCGTGGTAGGTCATGTTTGACCAATCTATTGGAGTTTTTCGAGGAGGTTACCAGGAAAGTGGATGAAGGGAAGGCAGTGGATGTTGTCTATATGGACTTCAGTAAGGTCTTTGACAAGGTCCCGCATGGGAGGTTAGTTAGGAAAATTCAGTCGCTAGGTATACATGGAGAGGTGGTAAATTGGATTAGACATTGGCTCAATGGAAGAAGCCAAAGAGTGATAGTAGAGGATTGCTTCTCAGAGTGGAGGCCTGTGACTAGTGGTGTGCCACAGTGATCAGTGCTGGGTCCATTGTTATTTGTTATCTTTATCAATGATATGGATGATAATGTGGTAAATTGGATCAACAAATTTGCTGATGATACAAAGATTGAAGGTGTAGTGGACAGTGAGGAAGGTTTTCAGAGCCTGCAAAGGGACTTGGGCCAGCTGGAAAAAAATAGGCTGAAAAATGGCAGATGGAGTGCAATACAGACAAGTGTGAGGTATTGCACATTGGAAGGACAAATCAAGGTAGAACATACAAGGTGGTAGGACACTGAGGAGTGCAGTAGAACAGAGAGATCTGGGAATACAGATACAAAATTCCCTAAAAGTGGCGTTACAGGTAGATAGGGTCGTAAAGAGGGAGCTTTTGGTACATTGGCCTTTCTTAATCAAAATATTGAGTATAAGAGCTGGAATGTTATGGTGAGGTTGTATAAGGCATGGTGAGGCCAAATCTGGAGTATTGTAAACACGAGGAATTCTGCAGATGCTGGAAATTCAAGTAACACACATCAAAGTTGCTGGTGAACTCAGCAGGCCAATTCTGCAGATGCTGGAAATTCAAGCAACACACATCAAAGTCCTGACTAAGGGTCTCGGCCTGAAACGTCGACTGTAACTCTTGCTGGAGATGCTGCCTGGCCTGCTGCGTTCACCAGCAACTTTGATCTGGAGTATTGTATTCAGTTTTGGTCACCAAATTACAGGAAGTTTATTAATAAGGTTGAAAGAGTGCAGAGAAGGTTTACAAGGATGTTGCCGGGACTTGAGAAACTCAGTTACAGAGAAAGGTTGAATAGGTTAGGACTTTATTCCCTGGAGCATAGAAGAATGAGGGGAGATTTGATAGAGGTATATAAAATTATGATGGGTATAGATAGAGTGAATGCAAGCAGGCTTTTTCCTCTGAGGCAAGGGGAGAAAAAAAAGCAGAGGACATGGGTTAAGGGTGAGGGGGGAAAAGTTTAAAGGGAACATTAGGGGGGGCTTCTTCACACAGAGAGTGGTGTGAGTATGGAATGAGCTGCCAGACGAGGTGGTAAATGGGGGTTCTTTTTTTAACATTTAAGAATAAATTGGGCAGATACATGGATGGGAGGTGTATGGAGGGATATGGTCCTTGTGTAGGTCAGTGGGACTAGGCAGAAAATAGTTTGGCACAGCCAAGAAGGGCCAAAAGGCCTGTTTCTATGCTGTAGTTTTTCTATGGTTTCTATGTTTTCTAATAAAGTGGCAACTGGGTGTATGTCATGTCTTCTGCTGCTGCAGTCAAGGTTGTTTATTGAGAGATACTCTTCTGTACACCACCGTTGTAATGCAAGGTTACTTGAGTTACTGTCACGTTCCTGCTGACTTGAAGCAGTCTGGCCATTCTCCTCTGACCTCTCTCATTTACAAGGCATTTTTACCCACAGAACTGCCACTCATTGGATGCTTTGTTTTTGATTTTGCACCATTCTCTGTGAAATCTAGAAACTGTTGTGTGTGAAAATTCCAAGAGATCAGCAGTTTCTGAGATGCTCAAACCACACCATTTGCTACCAGCAATCATTCCATGATTAAAGTCACTCAGGTCACACCTTTTCCCCATTCTGATGTTTGGTCTGAACAACAACTGAACCTCTTGACTATGTCTGCATGCTTTTATGCATTGAGTTAAGTGATGGATATTCACTATCCAGGGCTGAGAGGACTTCTTGCTAAGTTCAGTTTTCCAACACAGCAGCTGACTCTTCCGAGGTAAAAGAGTTGTTTTTTTTTAAGCAAGTTAAATTTCCAACCAATATTCTTTACTCAGCCTCTTGTCATAAACAAGTAGACGATAGAGTCGCAAACATGAGGAAATCTGCAGATGCTGGAATTTCAAGCAAAACGCATAAAAGTTGCTGGTGAATGCAGCAGGCCAGGCAGCATCTCTAGGAAGAGGTACAGTCGACGTTTCGGTCCGAAACCCTTCATCAGGACTAACTGAAAGAAGAGCTAGTTAGAGATTTGAAAGAGGGAGGGGGAGTTGGAGATCCAAAATGATAGGAGAAGACAGGAGTGGGAGGGATGGAGCCAAGAGCTGGACAGTTGACTGGCAAAAGGGAAATGATAGAGTCCTCACTGGCCCTTTATTTAATCCAGAGAAAACAATGGGCTCCACTTCAGTCTCAATTAAACAATGCATTCACCTGGCCTGATAAATGTAACTGAAAAATATCACACATGTGTGAAGTCACTAGGTAGAAAACTATCAGTATGAATTTTAGAGAACTGTCAGTCTTGTTAGGAATGATCAAAGAATGACAAGAAAAATGACAGAAAGACAGGTGTCTATAATCAATCCCTTTGCCTTCGATCTCTTTAATATTCATCTGCAGTTTGCTGGTATGTCTTTTTAGCTTATAGGAATTGCACCTGTGTTTTGAAAATCTTTTGCGTTTCAGTAATTGTTTGTAATTTGGAAAAACTTTTATATTATAGAAATCCTCTGTGATTTTTAAATGTGTTTTAAGAATTTTATCTAAGTTTAAATGTGTCCCACTAAAAATAAATGAACCATGTTTAAACTACATTATTAGCCGGAAGTATCGCCTCCTTAGCGGACAGAAGGGATCTGCTGTTCAAACAGTGGGCAAAATCACCATGGAGTACAAACAGGGAAATGATCCAGAAACATAGAAAACCTTCAGGACAATACAGGCCCTTCAGCCTGTGCCAAACATGTACTTACTTTAGAAATTACCTAAGGTTACTCAGAGCTCTCCATTTTTTGAAGCTCCATGTATCTGTCGGGAGTCTCTTAAAAGACGCTATTGTATCCACCTCCACCACTGCCGCTGGCAGCCCATTCCACGCACTCACCACTCTCTGCATCAAAAACTTACACCTGACATCTCCTCTGTACCTACTTGTAAGCACCTTAAAAACTGTGCCCTCTTGTGTCAGCCATTTCATCCCTGGGGAAAAAGCCTCTGACTATCCACACGATCAATGCCTCTCATCATCTTACACACCTCTATCAGGTCAGCTCTCATCCTCCATCGCTCCAAGGAGTAAAGGCCGAGTTCACTCAACCTATTCTCATAGGGCATGGTCCCCAATCCAGGCAACATCCTTGTAAATCTCCTCTACATCCTTTCTATGGTTTCCACATCCTTCCTGTAGTGAGGTGACCAGAACAGCGCACAGTATTCCGAGTGGGGTCTGACCAGGGTCTTATATAGCTGTAACATTACTTATCCGCTCTTAAACTTAATCCCACGGTTGATGAAGGCCAATGCACCGTATGCCTTCTTAACCACAGAGCCAACCTGCACAGCAACTTTAAGTGTCCTATGGACTTTGACCCCAAGATCCCTCTGATCCTCCACACTGCAAAGAGTCTTACTAATAATACTATATTCTGCCATTATATATGACCTACCAAAATTAACTACCTCACACTTATTTGGGCCACTTCTCAGACCAGTTTTGCATCCTATCAATGTCCCACTGTAACCCCTGATAACCCTCCACACTGTCACCTGCTCTATAAAGCTATCTTCTTTTCAAACTCTTCCTGCTTGTCTAACTCACTGACAGCCACACACTTGTGCAGTCGTGCATCGATCAAACTGCTGAAGGAAGAGTAGGTGGCTACAGTATAACCTCCTTTTAGAGAGGGTACCTATAGCCATCTACAGCAAATAGGGTTTCTGAAATTCACCTGAGTTCATATTATCGTGGACAGCAAACCCAATGCCATCACAGTTGTTGCCTCATGAGTGGTTGATTAGATATTGGTATTAATGAACTGGAGTGCCTACTAAAGTGGCCACTTTATGTATAATATCAAAATATTTATTGTGTGATGTAACACTTTCAGAAGTTTAAGTAATTTTAATGACAACAGTATTTCTATTGTTTGGAATTTACAAAAGGTGTTTCAGAATAGCTACAAGAGAGTGATACCATTGAATTTGTTTCAAAATTAACACAAGTTTCTACAAATTGGTCTAAATTTATTACAATTATTAAACATAAAATAATTGATTGAATAATTAACACCCCTTCAATTCAGAATTTAGCAGATGTACCTTTGGCAGCAATAAAAGCCTTGAATCTCTGTGGATAATTCTCTATTAGTTTGGCGCATCTGGACACTGTAAATTTTCCCCATTCTTCTTTACAAAACTGCACAAACTCTGTCAAATTGCATAGGGATCTTGAGTGAACAGCTCTTTTCAAGTTCTGCCATAAATTCTCTATTAGCTTGAAGTCTGGTCTCTGACTTGGCCACTCCAAGACATTAAATTGTTGTTGTTTTTAAGCCATTCTAGTGCAGCTTTGGTTTTATGCTTGGGGCCATTGTCTTACTGGAAAACAAATCTTCTCCCAGCAACACACACAAAATTCAGGAGGAACTCAGCAGGTAAGGCAGCATGTATGGTAAAGAGTACAATCACTGTTTTGGACCGAGTCTCTTCATCAGGACTGGAGAAAAAAAGATGAAGAGTAGAGTTAAAAAGAGGGGGTGGGAAGGGAGGGAGAAACACAAGATGACTGGTAAAACCAGGAGAGGAAGGGGTGAAGTAAAGAGCTGGGAAGTTGATTGGTGAAAGCGATACAGGGCTGGAGAATGGGGACTCTGATAGGAGAGGACAGATGGCCATGGAAGAAAGAAAGGGGGAGGAGCACCAGAGGAAGGTGATGTGCAGGCAAGGAGATAGGGTGAGAGAGGGAAAAGGGGATGGGGAATGGTGAATGGTGGAGAGGGAGGAGGGGGCCAATACCGAAAGTTCAAGAAATCAATGTTCATGCCATCAGGTTAGAAGCTACCCAGACGGAACATAAGGTATTGTTTCTTTAACCTGAGTGTGGCCTCATCATGACAATGGAGGAGACCATGGATTGATATGTGGGAAAAGGAAGCGGAATTAAAATAGGTGGCCACTGGGAGATCCTGCTCTAGGTGCTCAGCGAAGCAGTCTCCCTATCTCTGTCAGGTCTCGCTGATATACAGGAGGCCACACCAGCAGCATTGAAAACAGTAAATGACCTCAACAGACTTACAGGTGAAGTGTCATCTCACCTGGAAGGACTGTTTTGGGGCCCTGAATGGTAGTGAGGGAGGAGGTGTAGAATTAGGTGTAGCTCTTGTTCCATTGCAAAGTTAAGTGCCAGGAGGGAGATCAGTAGGCAGGGACGAATGGACAAGGGAATTGTGTAAGGAGCGATCCCTGCGGAAAGCAGAAAGTGAGGAGGAGAGAAAGATGTGCTTGGTGGTGGGATCCTGTTGGAGATGCCAGCAGTTGCAGAGAATTATGTGCTGCTCATGGAGGGTGGTGGGGTGGTAGGTGACTTGCAAGTGGAAAGTACTACACCTGCCCCACACCCCCTCCCTCATTACCTTTCAGGGCCCCACTCAGTCCTTCCGAGTGAGGTGATACTTCACTTATGACACTGTTGGGGCCATATACTGTGTCCAGGGCTCCCAGTGTGGCCTCTTGTATAGCAGTGTGACCTACTGCAGATTGGGAGACCAATTGCTGAGCACCTATTCTCCGTCTGCCAGAAAAAGCAGGATCTCCCAGTGACCACCCAGTTTAATTCCACTTTCCATTCCCATTCCGATATGTCTAACCATGGCCTCCTCCACTGTCGTGATGAGACCCCACTCGGGTTGGAGAAACAACACCTTATATTCCATCTGGACAGCCTCCAACCTGATGGTATAAACATTGACTTCTCGAACTTCTGGTATTGACCCCACAACCCCCTCCACCCTCATCCCACCACCATTCTCCATCCCATTTTCCCTCTCTCATCCTATCTCCATCACCTCCCTCTGGCGCTCCTCACCCCTTTCTTTATTCCATGGCCTTCTGTCGTCTCTTATTCTTCTCCTTTTTCTCCACCCCTGTACCTTTCACCAATCAACTTCTCAGCTCTTTACTTCATCCCTCCTTCTCCTCCCAGTTCCACCGATTACCTTGTGTTTCTCTCTCCCCTCACCCCACCCTTTAACTCGACCCCTCATCTTTTTTTCTCCAGTCCTGCTGAAGAACCTCAGCTCTAAATGTTGACTGCAGTCTTTTCCATATATGCTGCCTGGCCTTCTGAGTTCCTCCAGCAGGTTTTGTGTGTGTGTGTGCAGCTTGGATTTGCAGCATCTGCAGATTTTTCTTGTTTGAAATCTTCTCCCAAGTCACAGTTGTCTTGCGGACTGCATCAGGTTTTCCTCCAGGATTTCCCTGAATTTGGCTGCATTCATTTTACCCTCTACCCTCACAAGCCTTCCAGGGCCTGCTGCAGAGGAGAATCCCCACAGCATGATGCAACCACCACCATGCTTCACGGGTGGGGATGCTGTGTTTTTGATGATGTTGTGGTATTCAGCTTATGCCAAGCAAAGCGTTTAGCGTAATGGCCAAAAAGCTCGAACTTGGTTTCATCAGACCACAGAACCTTCTTTCAGCTGACTTCAGTGTCTCCCACATGCCTTCCAGCAAACTCTAGCTGAGATTTCATGTGAGTTTTTTTCAACAATGACTTTCTCTTTGCCACTCTCTCATAAAGCTGTGACTGGTGAAGCACCCGGGCAGCAGTTGTTGTATGCACAGTCTCTCCCATCTCGGCTACTGAAGCTTGTAACTCTTCCAGAATTATCATAAGTCTCTTGGTGGCTTCCCTCACTCATCCCCTTCTTGTACAGTTACTCAGTTTTTGAGTATGACCTGCTGGAGGCAGATTTACAGCTGTGCCATATTCTTTCCATTTCTTTATGATTGACTGAACTGTACTCCGAGGGATATTCAGTGACTTGGAAATTTTCCTGTATCCATCTCTCGACTTATGCCTTCCAATAAACCTTTCACAGAGTTGCTTGGAGTGTTCTTTTGTCTTTATGGTGTAGTTTTTGCCAGGATACTGACTCAACAGCAGTGGAACCTTTCAGTTACAGGTGTATTTTTACTACAATCAATTGAAACACCTTGACAGCCCACAGTGATCTTCATTTAACTAATTATGTGACTTCTAAAACTTGTTGGCTGCACCACTGATGATTTAGTGTGTCATATTAAAGGGGAGAATACTTATGCAATTGATTATTTTATGTTTTATATTTTAATCACTTTACAGAGATCTGTTTTCACTTTAACACGAAAGAGTCTTTTTTCTGCCGATATGTGTCAAAAAAGCCGCTGTGATTCAATGTTGTAGAACAATAAAATATGAAAACTTCCAAGGTGGGTTGAATACTTTTTATAGGCACTGTATTTCCTTGGCATCGTTAGCCTTTCAATTAATATCTCAAAGTCGGCCTGGTTTCTCTCTGATTTCTATGGTTCTTCTTCAGTCTCGGAAACAAGTGGAAGAATCCTCACAGGCCAACAATTCCTTTATGTATATTTTCTGGGATCTCAGGAATCACTTGCATGTCTGTCTGTCTGTCTGTCTGTCTGTCTGTCTCTCTCTCTCTCTCTCAAGATGCTCTGACAATTTCCATGATGGGCTAAATATCATTCCCCACGCACAAGATCTGCTGTATTAACATTCTTCTTTCTTGAACTGTCAACCTTAAAAAGTCTGTCCTAGTTTGCTTTAAAAACTTACATTCACCAAAATCACTTATCCCTTTTATTCTCAAAAGGAGCTTTGATACTTGTTTCAGCTGACTTAACATTTTTTTATTCTCAAATGATTTACCTATACCTTGCGTATATGGCAGATTTACTCCAACCTGACCACTGACTAGGCACTCCATTAAACTCCCTTACAGGATTAACTTCCTTTTTAACGCAGTCAAGTGTATTATGAATTATGCTAACGCATTGGTTTGCTATTTTGTAGGCAGTTTATTACAATATCAAATTGCAATCCCACTAAATCCTAACATGAGGGTTGAGAGCTTACTCAACAATAACATTCAGAAACCTGAAGCAATTCTCTCATTAGCAGTGAAGCATTTATGTTTGGGTTTATGCAACTTTTATCTTATTCTCACAAATTTTTTTTGAAGGGTAGACTGTTAAAATTTTGTCATTAAAAATATAATTAATTTCTTTCATGGTGTTATAAATATTAAAAGATACCGTTGATATTTGGATGAACCATCACAGATGAGGTTATATAGGATACACATATATAGAGCACATAGACAGCCTATCCTGCCCAACCATTTCATATTCCTCCTTTAAATCTTCTAGGATGATCCACCATACCCTTCTCCATCATATGCTTGTCCAATCCCCCTTACAATTTATCTATTTTATTTTTGTTGGCACTCCTACATTTTAGGGACTTTTAAGAGAGATTCAGATAGGCACGTGAATGTAAGGAAAATGGAGGGATATGGATATTGTATGACAGAAGGGATGAGCTTAGTTGGCCATTTGATTACTAATTTGGTTCTGTCCAACATTCTGGGCCAAAGGGCATGTTTCTGTACTGTACTGTTCTGTGTTCTATGTATATTCCCACTGTTTTCTGAGCGATGAAATGTGGTTTGAATTTCTCTTTGTGTTTCTTGTCCACTGTCTTTGACTGATGAACTCAGCACTAGATGTCATGTTCTTCTCCACTAGTGAAAACTTTCTTTCTGCCTGCATTCTGTCAAATTGCTTCTTAATTTCAAAGCACTCTTTTGGGTTTCATGTTTTTTTTCTCGAGATTAGAGGTTCATCCTTTCCTAATATGTAACACCTGACCTTTCTGATATCATCTGATAAAACCTGTCATCACACTCTCTGATGTATCTATAAATTTTTATTAATAGGGTCAAATCTGTAGGTACTATGGTTTACCTGAGCTCATTAATGGTTCAGCAGAACTCCTTTACTTTTCCATTCTACTCCCCTGAAAACATACAGTATTTTCTGGTTTTTAATAGACTACTAAGCTGAAGTGCATTTTTATGATAGTCAGTATTATATTATGGTTTTGAATATCATGAACTGACTTGTTGTATTTATCAGCTTCCAAGGATAGATCAATCACCTAAAACATTACCCCTATTTGTTTTCTCCTAAAGCTACCTCATCTGCTGAGTATTAACAGCAGTTTATATGTTATTTTTTCTTATTTGCAACTGAAAGCTTAGTTGATACCATGCCTTTGAATTTGATGTGGTATGCTCTCTACCAGCTGAGTCCTATTGATATCTTCCTGCATTACCACCCCCCCCCACCCCAAGATCATGACAGCATTTTGAATTGTGAACATTAAGAATCTTGGTTATGTTGCCAAAACTCACATTTTATATACAATATCTATTATGCAGTTTGTGCAATGTATCATACATAGTGTAACAGACACATAAATATTTATGAACAATACCTACATGGCCATATGATTTGTAGCAAATCAAAGGAAAGAGGTTTTAAAATTGACTTATAAATACAGATGTAACAATACTACTGTTATTTAGATCTTTGTAAAATGAGATTTAATTATATGTATGGTTAGAATGTGAAATAGATTGGTTAAAAAAGAAGAATGTGCAGCAATATTGGTTCAGGAAATAACTACAGCTGCGAGGAGGGATGGATAATGTCCGAGAAAAATCAATAAATGAGTCTACAGGGTTTGAACTGAAGAATGAAAAGGGAGCAATCGAATTGTAGGGAGTGCACTAAAACAGTCAGAGGGAGATGAAAGAGCAAATATATTGGCTAGTTTATTAGAAGTGTAAATATAATAAGAAATACTAAGGGATTTCAAATGTCTTATCGTGCACTGGGACAGTAACAGAATAAAGAAAACAGAAGATGCAGAATTCCTGAAATGTGTTCTGAGTAATTTTTTTTAATGACTATGTAGTACTGTATGTGTTAATGGGAGAGTAATTGGACATAATGATCATAGTTCTTTTTAAATCTGGCATAATAGTGGACAAAAATGAAACTTTAAAATGAAGCTGAGGCTAAATCTCCTCAACTGATTTTATGCTTTAACAACAGTGAAGAGGACACAACAATGTCAAGAAAAATCAGTTTTGGATCAGAGAGTCATTCAAGAAGGACACTGAGGGTTTAGAAGATGAGAGACCACAGATGCTGGAAATCTGCAGCAACACATGCTAAATACTGGAGGAACTCAGCAGATTAGGCTGTATCTATGGGGGAAATAGAACAGTCAATTTTTTGGGCCAAGATCGTTCATCTATTCCTGTTTGGATCGTGGCTGGGGGGAGAGAGGAATAGGATAGAATAGGATAGTGCTGGAAATGGAGGAAATGTAGTTGAGAGCAATGAAGGAGGAATGCTGTTTCTGAGAAAAGATAAATTTCAGATATCTTGCATGGCAAGTTTTATCATGAGAACAGATACAGGGCAGACAGAGGAACTGAGAGAAACCAATGGCATCCTTTCATGACAGGGTGGGAAGAGATCCTGAGTAGTCAAGGTAACTGTGGAAGTCAATAGGTTTGTAAAAGTTATCAGTAGCTAATCTATCCTGAGATGGAGACAGAGAAAGGAGAGAGGTGTCAGAGATGTGCAAGTAAATCTGAAGATTTGGGTGGAAGTTCAAAGCAAAGTTGTTGAAACTGACAATCTCCACATAGTTGTAGGAAGCAGTACCAGTGCAGTCATCAACGTAGTGGAGAAAGAGTTGTGAAACATTACTGGTATAGACTTGGAACATAGACTATCCCATGCATATGCCCATAGCTACAGTTTTGGTCTAGTGTAAGTGCAAAAGAGTTCAGGGTGAATGACAATTCTGCTACAAATAGGAGGAGGGTGGTAAAGGAGAACTCATTGAATCTGTTGTCAAGATAAAAGTGGACAGCCATAGTAAAAATAGGTGATCATGGCCAGGGAACTGAAAGTTGGAGAGTGGTGAAGGGCACATGAAGTGACACAAATATAACTGGGAAGAGACTAACTTATGGGGGACAAATTGGAGTTGATATATGAGGGCTTGAGTTCAGTGGGGTGGGGGTAGGCAGAAACAATGCACAGTTAGGTTTGTGGATCCTAAGTAGGAGGTAGAAGCAAGCATTGTGGGTGAGGTTGGAGATGGTATAGGGAGATCTCCAAAAATGATAAGGTAGTTCATGGTGAGGGATACAATAACCTGATGCTTCTCAGTGGGTCATGGATAAAGGGTAAAAGAAGGTGTCTGTGAGCTACCATTTGACCTCAGCAAGGCAGAGATCTGTCTGCTAGACTACAACAGTACTACCATTTTCTGCAAGTTTGATGGCAAGGTTGGTCAGGAAAAAAAATATATACCGATGTTACTTTTACAATAAAGAGGAGGAAACCGTCTGGACTCCCTTGGAGGAACATGAAGATAAAATCAAATCTGTAGAGTGTGAGCAGTGCAATTGTGAAATTAGAACGCCATGTGTAAATTTATGATTCTATGTAACATGCACACTGAAGCACAGATAAATTCCAATATGAAAACAGCACTTATGTAGACACAAAAGTTCAAATTGGAGAAACTGAAGCAATGTTGAATAAATACACGGATATGTCAGATATACTGTATGCATAACAAAATTGACTAAAACAAATATTCTTTCAAGGACATGCTGGTCTATCCATTTCTCATGAACATTACTGCAGAATGAAGAGGCAAGTTGCCCAGTTCATCTGGAAAAATATAATCCCGTTTGTATGTGATTGACACTGATCCAAAGACACAACTTTCAAACATATCAAAATAACTCAAATGCCAAGAAAATCTATTTCCTAAACTTAGAAATAGAGGCCTATAGAACTGTAAGACTCTATTGTGCATAATGGTTAGAGCTCTAGACATTCCTTTATCCAGGAAGAAGACAGACAGATACAGTTCAGATGGCATATAGTTCTGTGCAGGTCTTCAGTCAATTGGTGAGAACCAAAAGAGATGTGGCACTCCATAATACACCTTTATTACCCTGCAGCAACTGCCAGCTTCAAGTTTTTCCAAGTCCGAAGTTAGTGCCTGTTGCTAAGATGGAAGATGACATCTGTCATTCAATGTAAGTAGCTCAAAGACATCTTGTACAGAATGACTCACCAACAAGAAGCAGAATGTGACAAGAAGTACTTTATTAACAGTAGGAATAAGCTGCTGATGACAGCATAATACAACATGATGTCAGAGGCAGTTTGAGTATGGCATATCAACTTTAAGCATGGTTTGCTTGGAACTTGATGTTTAGAATTGTTTCATCGATCATTGTATGAGGAAAAGAGGTGTACAGTGAAGCTTGAAAGAGATGTGTAAAAACCTATGAGAGACCTTCATATCAGAAATATGAGGAACTAATTACCCTTTGCATGGGGGTCAAACACTAACGGTTGTAGATTTGATATAAGATGATGGGGAATTAGTGTGAGACAGGGAAATTCAGGAGTAAACCATACTTTCACCCAAGGAGTCGTAAGAGTCTATAACTCTCTGCTAGGGTGGATGATAGATTAAATAATAGCAGTAAGCGGCTGTCGATTCCAGGGGATCATAGGTTTGCACCTCTGGTGGGCTGTGACCTCTCCAGGGTGCAAGCCTGGGCAGGAAGATTTGAAGAACCAGCTGTTGCGCATGCAGTGGGTTCCCCCTCTCCACGTCACTGACGTAGTCCAAGGGAAGGGCAAGCGCCGATACAGCTTGGCACCACTGTCATTGCAGAGGTTTCCAGAATGGAGTTGTAAACAACACCAAACTGCCTTAGCGACTCCAGCTCCTGATTTCTTCCTTGGGGTTTATTCTCGAAGACCTTCCCATGGGTGAGTACAGCCACAAGGCAGCGGAGGTTTAAAATCAGAGTTTTTTTCTCCTAGGTGAGCTGCCGTCCAAGGCTGACGAGCCCCACCTCCCCGTAGCAACTGGTTTTGAGGTGCCAGTGGCCCGCCTTTGCCTCTTCTCTTGTCTGTAGAAACAGTTTTGACAGGCCAAGTAGCTAAGCCACACGTGAAGGACAAAAGTTGGACTTGTTTGTCAGAGGCTGTTAGAGTCACATGCCATTTGGAGCACTTTATAGGTAGTGGAAACTTATTCCCACTACCACCCCCGGCTATGGAAACCTTAGGAACTTTAATTATTGGGTGCATACTTGAAGAACAGTCATCTGTAAGGCTATGGACCTAGTGATGGAAATGTGATAATGATGAGAAGGTCCCTATCATCTGCCATGGCTACAATAGGCCAAATAGTCTCTTACATTCAACACACTTAAAAGTTGCTGGTGAACGCAGCAAGCCAGGCAGCATCTATAGGAGGAGATAACAGGAATTCTGCAGATGCTGGAAATTCAAGCAACACACATCAAAGTTGCTGGTGAACGCAGCAGGCCAGGCAGCATCTCTAGGAAGAGGTACAGTCAACGTTTCAGGCCGAGACCCTTCGTCATTCTGGATTAATGTGTGGGGATTGTCTAACTATCTATATAATCCCACTGAGTTAGTAAGTGGTGGATTTTTGGTTGACTGAACAGAAATATTACTGATCAGCATGTTGAAGTTTTGTGAAGATAATCACCTCAGCAGCTGGAATTGGAATTTGAGGTGAATAACTTGCCCAATGAGTAGAAGTAATGGATGGCTAATAGATATCAGGTAACAAAGAGAAGAAAATAAATGTGGGGATACTATAGCTTTGTACGTACAAAGGTGAGGCTTAGAAAGATACGGATTGAGTGCAGGAAATTGGTCTAGAAGAGCGGGCATCATGATGTCCATGGACTTATTGGACACAACTTGTATCTGTATCTTATTTGTTTATGAAGATATTACTCATTGTACCTATGAATTTGTGGAGAATATGTTAGAAATAGTTGCAAAGATGCAGATACAGAATATTTGGAAAATAGTTACATGATCAGTGAAAGACAACATAAATTTACAAAAGAAAGCTCAATCCTTGATGCATCCATTCAATCCTTGAACCCCTGCTTTGCCAAATATGTGTTAATGATGTAAAAGATGAAATTCAGTGCAATATATCCAAATATGTGAGAGAAACAAAGTGATGTGGAAATGTTAGCTGCAAGGATGGTGTTGAACCATATCTTGACAGGTTGAGTGAGTGCTCAAATGCACGGCACATACAACCTAACATGGATAAAGGTTAAGTTATCCATCTTGGTGACAAAAACAGGAAGACAAATCATTATTTGAATGATGATTAATTGGGAAACCAGCAGTCTAAATCCAATGAGATCCCAGGGGCTTTTTGGCACCGATTGCTGCAAGTAAGCATGCAAGTGGAGTGGGTGCTTCCGAAGGCAAATGAAATATTGTCCTTCATTGAGAGAGGAATGGAGTGCATCAGCATGAAGGACACACACAGCAATTTTACAGGGACTTGATGAGATCCCATCTGAAGTATTGTCCAAGGTTTTATTTTCCTTGTCTGAGAAATGATGTTCTTGCTATGGAGGGAGTGCAGCAAAGCTGGCAAAAATGGTTCCTGAAATTGCAGGGCTTGCATTGCAACAGATATTGGGACTCTTAGGTTTGTATTTGCCAGACTTGAGAAGGGAGTTGCAAATATGAGAGGGAATTTTATTGGTTCTTATGGGACTAGACAGTTTGAATGAAAGAAAGATGTTCACAGAGCTGGGAAGACCACCACAACCAAGGTTCATAAACATAAATAGAACATGACAGCACAGTACAGGTTCTTCAGCCCACGATATTATGCCAAACTTTCAACCTACTCTAAGGTTAACTTAAACCTTTCCTTCCTGTATAGGGCTGCATTGTTCTATCATTTATGTACCTATCTAAGTGTTTTTAAAATGCCCCTAATGTATCTGCCTCTACCACCACTATTGGCAGCACAATCTTTGCACTCACCACTCTACGTTAAAAAAAAACATGCCTCTGACATTTCCCTTATACTTCCCTCCAATCACCTTAAAATTATACCTCCTTGTATCAGATATTTATGCCCAGTGACTATTCACCCAATCTATGCTTCTTATTGTTTTGTATACCTCTATTAATTCAACTCTCGTCCGCCTTTATCTATAGAGAAAAGTCCTAGCTCCCTCAACCTATCCTCATAAAACATACTCCGTAATCCAGGCAGCATCCGATATTTCTTCTCTGCACCCACTCTAAAGCTTCTACATCCTTCCCAGAATGACGTGATCGGAACTGAACACAATATTTTAAGTGTGGTCTTACTAGGGCTTTATGGAGCTGCAACATTACTTTGTGGCTCTTGAACACAATGTCCTGACTAATGAAGGTCAAAATATCATACATCTTCTTAACAACTCTATCAACTTGCATAGCTACTTTGAGGAATCTATGGACATTGACCCCAAGATCCCTTCAAACTGCTAAGAATCCTGCCATAAATTTTATATTCTGCCTTTAAAATCAACCTTCCAAACTGAATCACTTCAAACTTTTACAGGTTCAATAACATCTGTCAATTCTCTGCCCAGCTATGCATTGTATAAATGTCCCATTGTGACCTACAACAACCTTCTATAGTATTCACAACATGATCATACTTCATGTCATCTGAAAACTTACACATTCTTCCACTACTTCATTCAAGTCACTAATAAAAATGACAAAGAACTCCATAGGTCACCAAACTCCAAGCAGAATATGCTCCACCTACAACCACCCTCTGCTTTCTATGGAAAAGCTAATTCTGTATCCACACAACCAAGTTCCCCTGGATCCTATGCCTCCTGACATTCTAAATAAGCCTACCACGGGGAACCTTATCAAATGCCTTATTAAAATCCATATACACCACATCCACTGCTCTGTCTTCATCAATGTGCATTTGTCACATCCTCAAAGATTTCATTCAGGCTCATGGGGCATGACCTTCCCTCACAAGGCTATGCTGACTATCTCAAATCAAACTATGCTTTTCCAAATGCTTGTAAATCCAGTCTCTAATAACCTCCTCGAATAATTTGTCCACCACTGAATTAAGACTCACTAGTCTGTAATTCCCACGGTTGTCCTTACATCTTTTCTTAAACAAATGAATAACATTTGCCACTCTCTAGTCATCTGAGCTACTCCTGTAGCCAGTGAGGACAGAAAAATCATCAGCAAAGGTGCAACAACCTCTTCCCTCACTTCCTGTAGTAACCTGGGGTATATCCTGTATGGCCCTAGGAACTTACATATTCTAATGTTTTTCAAAACTTACAGCAATTTTCTTTTTTAAAGTTGACATGTTCTAGCGTATCAGCTTGTTTTATGCTGTACTTACAAACATCAAGGTACATCTCACTAATGCATACTGAAGCAAAATATTCATTAAGTTCCTCCCTTACCTCCTCCAACTCCTCCATATATTTTCTCTTCTAGCCTGTTTGGTCCTACCCCAACTCTATGCTCCTATGCTTCACAGTGTACACTAGATATCTTGGGGTTTTCCTTAATCCTACTTGCCAAAGCCTTCTTATGCTCTTTTCTAGCTCTCCTAAGTCCAGTCTTCATCTCCTTCCTCGCTACCTTGTAACTCTCTCAAGCCCTGTCAGATCATTGCGTCCTAAACCTTAAGTAAGCTCCTTTCTTCTTCTTGATTAGCTATTCCACAAGTTTTGTCAACCATGGTTCATTCACCCTACCATCCTTTCCCTGCCTCAGTAGGACAAACCTATCCAGTACCCCATGCAAGTGCTCCCTAAACAAATTCCACATTGCTGTTGTGCATTTTCCTGAGCACAGCACATCCCTGCCTAATAGCATTATAATTGGACCTCCCCAATTTCAATACTTTCCCACACCATCTGTTCCTATCCTTCTCCAAATCTATGGTAACGAACAGGGAGTGTGGTCACTGTCCCGAAAATGTACTTTCACTGAGAGATCTGATACATGACCTGGTTCATTGCCAAGGACCAGATCCAGAATGGTCTCTCCTCTAATCAGCCTTTCATAACCTCAGAACATCTCAAAACTCTTTAAGGAGACTCCTTAAAAGTAGGCATAGAATTAGAATTTAGGAAACAGGATTTCAAAAATGAATACTGTAAGCAAACAGTAATAAAACTACGAAACTATGTTAACCAGAGTTGTAGATATACAGACCTATCAAAAGTAGAATTAGAATTTTTCAAGGTTCTGAATTTGGCTTGCAGTTCAATACCTAGTAAATCAGTTTCTCGCCTATATAATGCACTCTCCCATGCTAAAAATGTAAATACACTGTATATTAAAGAGAAGTGGGAGAAAGAAGCGGGGTTGGTACTTTCAGAGGAGGCTTGGGGGAAAATCTGCAGCTTTCAATGGTCCTCGACTAATTCTTTGACTTGGAGAGAACATTGTTGGAAAAACATTATAAGATACTTCAAGACCCCATATCTGTCCCTGTTTTTCAATACAGCAACTCTTGTTCCCTTTTCCAATTCAAGTAATGCATTGCAAATAAGGTGATTCATGCACTAGATTTGCAACTCAAGCAATTTGTTTAGCTTATGTACACATGAAACATTACGGAAGGAGGAATATATCCTTTCATCTGCAGAAGTCTGATACTGCCGGCAAAAAGAGAAAATAAGCCAATGTCTTAGAAATAAGCACTTCACTAATTCTTTCACAAACAGGAGTACAGCAGCATCCAATGTTGCCAAAAGTCCTGCTTGTAAGGTCATCCATTCAAATTCATACTATACAGTATTTGCAGAAACTAACCACTATAATCAGGACCTCTGTTTTTTTATAATTTTCTGCTGCTCTGTTAATCATTTCCTTATCTTTTTTTTCAGAATCAGAATCAGAATTAATATCACTGGCATATGTCTTGAAATTTGTTGTTTTGTGACAGCAGTATATTGCCATACATAATAATAAAAAAATTAATTATGGTAGAAAAATATATATATTCATATATTAAATGTACAAAAAGAGAGCTAAAAATAGTGAGGTTGATTGTCCATTCAGAAATATGGTAGTCTGTTGACATGTATATCTTCAGGCTCATGTACCCCCCCAATGATGGTAGCGAAGAGAAGAGGGTATGTCCTGGATGATGGGGGTCGTTCATGATGGATGCCCCTTTTTCAGGCATCACCTTTTGAAGGTGTCCTTGATGCTGGGAAGGCTAGTGCTCATGTTGGAGCTGACTATACTTACAAATTTCTCCGATCCTGTGCAGTGGCCACTCCATACCAGATGCTGATGTCAGTGAGGGTGGAGGAAGAGATTGGAAGGAAGCAACAGTGGTTGGAGATGAGATGAGGTGTGGACTCAGTCACGGGCACTGGGAGAGAGGGCTCGGGGCAAGCTAATAGAGTAGGGGAAGAAAAGTCACCAAAAAGTGAGTAGGGAGAAAGGCTGTAGATTTTGGGATTGGATATTGGCCAGAGGACAGTGGGGAAGGAGGGGTAGGTCTTTGGGGGTAGAGGGAGTTGGGAGAGATGTGAGATGGAAATTGAGAACTAGGTGTCTCCCATGAAACATCATGGGATTGGATCTGGGGCTGGACAGGAGAGTGAGGGCCTGCATGTAGGTGAGTTTCTGATCCTTCATAGAACATTGGTTGAAAGAGTGAATATGACGGAGGATGCAGACTAACTGTGGCATCTTAGCACATTTGAAACAGTGAGGCACGGAGTTGTGGTAGAGAGAGAGAAAAGGGAACAGAAGTTATCACTGTATAGCAGAGATGATAGAACGTAGGACACAGAAAGAAAACCATTGGAAGAAGCAGTTAATGGATCGTATATACCTGACATCCTGGCTGGGAGGTCTGAAACTGGAGCCGGAAGCCATGAGAGACAGGATGGCAGCAAGATATGTACAGTGGAAGAGCACATATAGTAACTGTGGCACCAAGCCTTGATGAGAACATTGTCAAGGATCGGGAGAAAAGTAGAAACAACAGAGGGAGAAAAGTAAGACAGGGACTCACAGAACTCTTGTTGAAGACAGAAAAACATATTAAAAGTGGGCATACACCTTGAAGTGAATTTGCAGTTGAGTAATAAAACAGTGATGCATGAGCTGAAAGTAAATTTATTATCAAAGTACATAGATGTCACCATATACAATGCTGAGATTCATTTTCTTGCAGTCATACTCAATAAAAAATGAATCTCAGGGTTGTATATGGTGACATCTATGCACTTTGTTAATAAATCTGATAACAAATAAGAGATGCAAATACTGGATTCTGGAGCAAGAAACAATCTGCTGTCAAACTCTGTGGGTCGTGCAGCAATTCTTATCTGCAGTGCAATTCTTCTTCAGTACCAAACTGGAGTGACAGCCTAAACTTGATGTTTAGGTTTCCGGAGTGCAATTCAGAATATGAGACACACAATATATCATAGGAGATGAAACTTCAGTAACCATAGTGATCTGTAATTTTGTCATACATGATAGCATTCAAAGCCTGATCACAAATTTTCAAAGTACAAACTGAAGTACTAGTGTGAGAACGAGAGGGAAGAAAATGCTTTATTTCTTACAACTAATGCTTAATCACCTCCGGAGATCTCCTTATGCTGTCCCCAAAGTGCTTGTTTCTACCTGCTATCAAGATCCACGTAACAGGTTGAGTAAGCTTAGTGAATTTGCCTTCTCTTGCCTCACTGAACACATCATCATATTTCAACTCCATTTTGTTGACCTGGGGTCAGTCCCTTCCACTGATATCCATGACACTTTGTATGCCCTTCACCACTTTGCCAATTTTCATTTCCCTGGCCATGATATCACTATGGATATTCAGTCCCTCTACAATTCTATCCCATATCAGGAAGGCCTCAAAGTTCTCTGCCCTTTTCTCAACTACAGGTCCAATAAGCTCTTCTTTAGCACCGTCCCTCTACATTTGGCAGTAATTTTATTCACCCTTAACTCTTTTGGCTCCTCATACTTTCACCAGACCAAAACTGCAGCCATGAGCAAGTACATAGGCTAGTTCTATGGTGTAGGCTTGGAACAACACATGTTCTAAGTCTAGACCAGTAATGCTCCCCAACTTTTTCTTCACTATATTTTTGACTGCACTGGTGCTACTTCCTTGTAACCATGCAGAGCTTGTCAATTTCAGTAACTTTGCCTCCACCTTCCATCTTGCTTCAGATTTATCTAGTCCATTTTGACACATACCTCTTTCCCCTTTTTTGATCTCTTTGTCTCCATCTCTGGCAATAGATTAGTCACTGATATATTTTACAAACCCACTAACTCCCACAGTGACCTTGACTATTCAGTATCTCTTCCAGTCCTGTCACCTGTAAGGAGGCCATTTGTTTTGCTTAGTTCCTCTTTCTGCACTATATCTATTCTTATGATGAAACTTGCTATGACAGGATACCTGAAATGTCCTCTTTTCTCAGAAAACAGGTTTTTCCCTCCAATGCCTGTCAATGCAACTCTACACCATGTCTCCTCCATTTCTTCTATGTCTGCTCAGATCTCATTCCCCTTCCCTGACATATCAGGGATAGGGTTCCCTTTGTCCTGACCTACCATCCAGCTAGCTTCAATATAAAACATACCATCCTTAACATCCGTTGCCTCCAATGGGATCCCACCACCAGGCACATCTTCTGCTCCACCCCCCTCTCCACCTTCCACAAGATGGTCTCTCTCTGCTAGTCCTTCAGCCAATTCTCCTTCCTTACTGATCAACCTCCAGGCACTTATCTCTGCAACCAGTCTGAGTGCTACACCTGCCCTTGTGCTTCCTTCCTCAGCACCATCCAGGGCCCTGAACAGTCATTCTAGGTGATGCAGTCCTTCATATCTGAATCCATTGGTGTCATATAATGTATTGAATTTTCTTGGTACCACCTCCTCTACATCAGTGCTTTGTCTGACCACAGCTATTTCAGTTCCACTTGCCATTTCCAGATAGACATCTCCATCAACGGTCTTTTCTACCACGGTGAGGAAGCCAGATATTATATTGGGATTTTCACTCCACAGAGGCTGAATAACAAGAACATTTGCTACCAAATTTGTTGAAATTTGGTTCCCTATTCCTCTATAGCTGTTCAAATTTAGACTGCATAACAGTTGAAATTATTTTGCCAAATTTGTCTACCTCTTCCAAAACTCTTCTAGAAGAAAAGGCAGAATCATGATTAGGGGCACAGATGTAAAACAAATGACATAAGATTTTCAGGAGGAAGAGGGGATGGAACATTTTTTACACAGAATGTGCCAATAATCTGAAGCCAATTGCCTCTTAGGGTGGTGGAAACAAAATCACTTCAAATTGAAGATAGAGAGAAATACAAAGGGGTTGATTTTAAGGATGTGGAGAAAGACTTGGAGAACAGGACTGAATATTTTGCTGTTTACTCAGTCTGGAATAGTGAAGTAATACCCACTGGAAGATTGAACTTGAAGATGGAGTACAAGGTTAGTGGCAGAATGAAGGAACAGAGGGATCTCGGGTCCATATTCATAGATCCCTCAAAATTGTCATGCAGGTTGATAGAATGGTTTAGAAAGCATTCTTCCTATAGATGCTGTCTGGCCTGCTGCGTTCCACCAGCATTTTGTGTGTGCTGCTCAGAAAGCATATGATGTGTTCATCTTCATTTGGTCAGGGGATTGAGTTCAAGAGCTACAAGGCAATATCGCAGCTCTATAAAACTCTGGTTAGACCACACTCAGACTATTGTGCTCATTTCTGTTCACCTTGCCACAGGAAGTAATCTTTAGAGAAAAAATTTTCCAGAATGCTGCCCGGATTAGAGAATATGTTTTATGAGGAGCATAATTCCCTTTGGATCAAAACAGGATAAGAGGAACTTGAAAGATGTGTATAAGATCATGAGAAGAATAGATTGAGTGGGCAGCTAGAACCTTTTTCCCAGAGCAACATGGCTAATAGAGGAGGACATCCATTTAAGATGACTGCAGGAAAGTTTAGAGGGGATGCCAAAGGTAGTTTTTGTTTTACACAGAGAGTGGTAGATACCTGGAATGCACTGCCAGGAGTGATGGTGAAGGCTGATACAATAGGGACATTTAAGATACTCCTAGATAGGCACATGATGAATGAAGAATGGAGGGCTATGGGCTATGTAGGAAGGAAGAGTTATATTGATTGTCAAAAATGTTTATATACTGTAGGTTGGCACAAAATACAATCGATTTAATGTTGTTTGTTCTTTATGGATTGGTTCCTTTTATGCTCTAACAGTTCTCTAAAATTGTCTGGACACAAGTTTTTTTTAAACTGCTTCAGGTTAAGATTATTTTATTTTGTATCATGGAGGTAAGAATGTGCATGTAAACTGTTGTGTGAAAGACCACAGGTGAAATATTTGATCCTGTTCCATTACAACTTGGGTATCAGGGTGGAGATACATCTCTACCAAAGGAGGTGTGAGGCACTCTTTTCCTCCGCCAACCTGCAGATCACCCTGCTCAAATCTTGGAAGGTATACATCTCCATGTCAAGATCCAATCAGTCATTTCTGTGGTGTCCATTATAGTCAAGACCTCAGAACACTCCCTATGGAAATTGAGTTAATTTGTTATCCCATTGTATCGAAGAGGTGGTAAACCGCTTATTGTTTGTCATATTTATTAACAATTTGAATGTGAATATAGGTGCCATAAGTTTGTGGATCGCAACAAAAATTGATGACAGAGTGGACAGTGCAGAAAGTTTTCTATAATTACAACAGAATATAGATCAACAGGGAAATTGCAAAAGTGAATGTCAGACAAAATTTAACTCAGATGGGTATGAAGTAATGCAGTTCGGAAAGGTAAAGTGGAACAAGACGTAGTCAATGAATGGAAGGGCCCTAGGGAGTGTTGTTCAACAGAGCTACTCTAAGTTTTTCCCTGATATTGGCAGTAAGGGTAGACAACATGGTGAGAGAAAGGTGTTCAGTAGCCAAGGCATTGACTATTAACATAGAAAAGTCATGTTACCATTGTACAGTATGTTGGTTAGGCGACACTAGAGTACTGTGTCAATTTCTGATTTGCCACACTGTAGGAAAGATGTGATTGAACAAGGTGCAGAAAAGATTGATAAAAATATTACCAGGAATGGAGGGCTTGAGCTTTAAAGTAACATTTTATCGCTGGGATTGTTTTCCATGGAGCAAAGGGGGCTGAGGAGTGACATTACCCTGGTTTATTAAATAAGGATGAGGATAGGATTGTCATATGAGTGGTTATATAAAATTATGAGGGGCATTGATAAGGTAGTTAGGTATTGTCTTTTCCCATGGTAGGAGTGACTAAAATTAGAAGGCATAGGTTTAAAGTGAGAGAAAAGACATTGTAAGGGGATTATGAGGGGTCAATTTTTGAAATAAAAAGCAGTTGGGATCTGGGAAAGCTGCCTGAGGAGGAGGTGGTGGTAACAACAACCACAGCATTTGAGACATCTGAGTCAGCTCTTGAACGAGAAAGGCAATTCGGGATATTTAATTAATGCAGGCATGCAGAATTTTAAAAGTGTGATGGTCAGCATGGGATGTGGTGGGTTGAAGTGCCTGTTTCTATACTCTATAATTCTATGAATCTTTGACTCCAGATAAGCACAGAGGAAGGCATGCAAAAGGACCTCAAAGAAGTAGAATTCTAACTCTCCATGTCCCAAGACATGTCCCAAGACATAACACAAGAGAAATTTTCAGGTAAATACATTCAGAATTGGATGCTTTTAAAGAACAGTGTATGTGCAGGCTCAGATTCACAATAACATCCATCATACAGTCTGTGCATTAAAGAAGTTTTGCACACAATACTCCATTCTACTCTCACAAAAATAATTGCATTTCTTTTCCAACATCGCAGAGAGTAGATTGTAGAATGTGCACTCCAATTTGCTAGAATGCATGACTTGCCAAATATACAGAGCCAAATACATATTCATGTATTTCTCAGGATACTCATCAATAATCCTAAACTCTTTCTGAAATCTCTAGGTACTGTAGTTGCCAAAACATAAGCTGAATGCCACGGTTGCCAATGCCTTCTTCCTGAGGAGAAAGCATGACCTCGATTTTATGTCAAAAACCACTTATACCACTGGGGGGGCAGAGGGTGGGGGAGAGGGAGAGGAGGAGAGGGAGAAGGGGAGAGGAGGAAAAGGAGAGGGGGAGAGGGAGGGAGGAAGGCGAGAGGGGAGTGGGAGAGGGGAGGGGAGGGAGAGAGGGAGAGGGAGACAGAGAGAGGGAGAGAGAGGGAGGGAGGGAGAGGGAGAGGAAAAGAAAAAAATGAGAATCTAATCGAAACACTAACCCCAACTCTACAAGCTTCATCAATTGGGGACACTTAGTAATACTCACCTAACTGGAATTCATCCTGGTTTGTTGCATGCTGTTTAATTTTACTGTCAACAGAACAGACCCTGTATAGAGAAAATACCAAAGAAGAGGAGTAGACCTCAAGAGACGAGGAAGAACATGGCTGAGAGCAGTGTGAACTTTCAAAATAATTCACCGACGCCACAGGAGGACAGTGGAAAATGGTGGCAAAAGCATCAGTCTCAAAACCAGCAGCATGCGGTCCACTGTGTGATCAAGATGGGAGGACTTGAGGCATAGCTCACTAGCCCCAACAATAGTCTATAGCCTCAACTTAGAGTGGAATAATTTACATTCATCAAAACTTAGTTGAACCACTTACCAACAGGTTGGGCATACTTTTGTTTCCCAGCTAATTATATGATCGATAAGGTCCCAATTTACTTCTTTATTTTGTGTTAAGATCTGGAAATTTGATTTAAGTTCGATACTAACACAGATCTTGATATTGTTATTTGTAAGAAACCTAACAAACGTTAATTCCATGTTTTGTCTCCTCCAAGTGCCCCTACAACTGCTCACACAATTATTTGATTACAAGACCATCAGCCATATTTTAAAAAAACTTCAAGCCTTTCAATAAACTTACAGCTCAATACTAACATCATTCTTGTATTGTGCTTACGAAACAAGTGCTGCAGGCCACGGTAGTGCAATAACAATTATAATGCAACACATCCATATATAATCAGAATTTGTTACTAGTACTTAAGTAGTTTCAGAGTTTTAGAGACTTAACCTTGCCGTTTAAAATCACCTTGCAATGAAATGACATTCAAAATAAACTGAGTTCTAAGATTGGTAATGTCATTAGACCTTAAGCTACCCTTTATTGTAAAGCATTAATTAGAAATGTATCTTTTAATGGCACCTGCTAATTTATATCACCAGAATTATTAGAAATTGCTGTAATAATGAGCATTTAAGGCATTGTCAAAGTTTATGTGCTGCAAATAAACAGGAATAAAGTCTCGCCGTCATATATATACAGAATAAAATTGTGAGTTATATTATTAGCTTTGTTGAATATTGTCATATGATGTAGGGAACATTAGTTAAAGTACTTGGCAGAGGGCAGGATTCATTAACTAAACAATAGCCTGGTGGGCTGGATTCCATCATCTTTAGGGAATACACATCTTGCATTGCAATAGAACAATTGGTAAGGTTTTCAATCCATTGTTATACAATTACTTTATCTCCCCATGTAACCTATGCCAAGTTAAAGCAGTGAGATGTGGAGAGAAACAGCCAGAATAAGAACACAGCTTTTTTCTTAAATTTTGATTTGAGTCAGCTAGTTTAGAATTGCATTTCTATTTCAATTGCTTGTATTTTAAGGCTTTAAATTTAAATACATATGCTTTTTTGTTATTTGATGTTATTTCTATACTCTATTATTTCCTGAATCTTACTGAAAATGTGTGAATTGCAGATGTCAATGTGAGAGGAGCTGTCCTTTCAGTAAAAGAATCTGGAGACATTATCATACTAGAAGAGCACGTGTCCCAAAAGCAGGCAACTGGGAATCCCAGGGTCTGTGAAAGATCAGCCCCATTATGTGGAACTTCTTCATGGATAATGTCAGGAAACATGGCTTCCTACAGTGAAAATGGACATTTGGAATTCTCCCCAACAACGTTGTTGAAGCTGAGGGTCAACTAAGTTTCTGTTTTCCTTTGTTACACCAAGGGTGTTAAGAGGCTTGGAACTAAGGCTGTAGAGTGGGGTTTTACAGATGCTGGAATCCGGAGCATCGTATAAAGCATCAGAGGAAATTAATGGGTCAGGCAGTGTCTATAGAGAGAAATGGACAGCCAGTGTTTTGAAAGTAGGCCTTTCATGTGGACTAAAAAATGGCGGAGAGCCAGTACAAAAAATAGGAGGGAAGGGGTGAAACATGAGCTGGTGGGAAATAGGTGGATATAGGTGAGGAGGGTGATAGGCAAATGAGGGAGGAAGAATGATGTCAGAAACTGGGAGCTAATAGGTGGTAGTGAGAAAGGACTGAAGATGATGGTATCACGTAGGAGAGGAAGGTGGATTTTGTAATAAAGGGAAGGAGGTGGAGGATGAGTGCATGGATGATGGGAAAATGGAGGGGAAAGAAATAGGTTGATGGTGAGGTAGGGGGTAGGGGATCAGGAGGAGAGAAAAGGTAACAAGGAAAGATGGGGAGTGGTTACCAAAAGTTTGAAAATTTCATTGTTCATGTTGCCCAGTTGGAAACTGCTCAGGCAGTATGTAAGATGTTATTTTCTATTTCGCATTTAGCCTCAACTTGGCAACTATCCAAGGACAGCACATCAGTGTGGGGAATGAAGGAGAATTAAAATGCCTGACCATCGGAAGATGCAGGAGGCCACAGTAGATAGAGCAAAGGTGTTCAATAAAGCGAACCCCCAACCACCATCCATTCACACTGATATATTGAAGTCCATAACAGAAGGACCAGATGCAACAGAGGATATACTGTGATATACTGTATGTTCATATAGTGTATTAATGGGTTAACTTTTGACATCTGCATGCTTACTTTGCAAATATCAATAGGTAATGGTTCAATTCTTATGACAATGTGTCAGAAATACAAAGCAGCATTCAGATAATTATTTTAGTGCAAATTGGACACATTTAGCACTTCAGGAACATCTTCTTCCCCCCACCATCCAATTCCTAAATAGACATTGAACCCAGGAACACAACCTCACTTTTTTAATATATATTATTACAGTTTTTGCATGATTTTTAATCTATTTAATATACGTATATGGTAATTGATTTACTTATTATTTATTATGTGTTGGCGCGTGGCCAAGTGGTTAAGGTGTTCGTCTAGTGATTTGAAGGTCACTAGTTCGAGCCTTGGCTGAGGCAGCGTGTGTGAGCAAGGCACTTAACCACACATTGCTCTGCGATGACACCAGTGCCAAGCTGTATGGGTCCTAATGCCCTTCCCTTGGACAACATCGGTGGCGTGGAGAGGGGAGACTTGCAGCATGGGCAACTGCTGGTCTTCCATACAACCTCGCCCAGTCCTGCGCCCTGGAAACCTTTCAAGGTACAAATCCATGGTCTCATAGGACTAACGGATGACTATATATATATATTATTTATTATTATTATTTTTTCCTTTCCTTCTATATTATGAATTGCATTGAGCTGCTCCTGCTAAGTTAACAAATTTCACAACACATGCCGGTGATAATAAACCTGATTCTGATTCTGAAGGTTAAAATGATCATTGTAAATTATGTATATATTTAGTTTGCGATGATTGGCGTTTGCTCATTGCGTACCTATCCATGCATCAATAAAGCCCTCCGTTGGTTGTGGTCAACGTGGAAATTGTGTCCTAGCTGTCTACGTGTTATCCAAACTGGAATGCAACCCAGGGCAGTACATGGAGAGCTGGAAGCGGGTTCCCCCTCTCCATGCAGCTGAACAATCTAAAGGAATGACAGAGACTAATACAGTTTGGCACCATCAGTGTCACAGGAGTTGCCAGTCAGCATTGAACTCAAAATTGAACTACCTTGGGGACTCCAGCTCTGGATTTTTCTTTGAGGTTTACTCCTGAAGCCTTTCCCATGAGTGAGTATAGCTGCAAGGCAGCAGACATTTGAGATCAGGGTTTCCTTTCTCCAAGATAAGCTGCCAACCATGGCTGATGAGTCCCATCTGCCCAAATCAGCTGGTTTTAAGACACCAGTAACCCATGTTTGCCCCTTCTCCTGTCAATATAAATGGTTCTGCTGGGCTAAGTAGCTAAGTCACACATGAAGGTCACGAGTTGGACTTGGTTGTCTGAGGCTATTTGAGATGCACGCCATTGAGAACATTTAATAGGTAGTAGGAGCTTATTCCCACTACCTCCTCCCCTGGCTATGACAGCCTTATGCAAGCATCAGGAGAAAACATATCCACACAATCTGCTGGAGTCATGATTTCCAATTAAAAGGGAGCTATTGAACAGATTGAGTTGTCAGTTGCAAATGCACACAGTAATTTTCAGTGCTTTTCTCAGCATATTTTCATTTTATGCCTCAGAAGATGATTTCCCAGCCATGACCAACTGGCTTAATTTAAACATGATGCAGAGTACAAAATGTGCCATTTATGAACAAGGCCTTGCATTTCCTGACAGCAAGAAGGCACTCAACTTCAATGAGCATCAACTCTTTAAGCAGCGGTCAGAAAACTTCTACATTGCAAACACTTGAACTCTCTAGCATTAAGTTAAACATAACGTTTAGTCTGTCTACCCCACATAATGAACACACAAGTTATGGATAAACAATATATGCACATAAACATGTGGGTGACCAGTACGATGGTATGATGTTGTGGGGCTGTAGGAACCTGCTGCCAACTGGGAATGGGGCATTTCTGCTTGAGAAGCAGCGATATTCGGAGCATGTTTGAACTGAGCAGGAGGGACTCAGCAGGTCGGGCAGCATCCGTGGAAAAGATCAGTCGACGTTTCCACGGATGCTGCCCGACCTGCCGACTTCCTCCAGCATGTTGTGAGTGTTGCTTTGACCCCAGCATCTGAAGATTATTTTGTGTTTTGAACTGAGCAGATTTGGGAATGCTGAGAAAACTCACTCACTATTAGTGAGGTCATGTGGTGGCTGTTCTCCTTGCCGGTTCACTTTCCTTTCACTGCTGTTTCTGCGATCCTCTCTCACACACCTCATTTTCTTTTTCATTTCTGATTTTTAAACTGTTAAGGTGATAAATGGTTGTCAAATACAGAACCCTGACGTAACCTGGAGACTGTCTGTAAACATGCCAAAGTTTTGAGAGAGTAGTGGGGCAGAAGTGAATGCAGTCAATATTACAAAGAAGAAGGTGCTTGGGAAGTTGAAAGCTCTGAAGGTCGATAAGTCACCTGGATCAGATTAACTACACTCCAGGGTTCTCAAAGAGAGAGATGAAGGAGGCCTTAATTGTGATCTTTCAAGAATCACTAGATTCTGGAATGTTCCAGAGGACTAAAATGGATTCAGCAGTGGCTAGATGGGAGACGCCAGAGAGTGTGGGTGGATAACTGTCTGTTAGATTGGAGGACGGTGTGTAGCGGTGTGCCTCAGGGATCTGTACAGAGTCCAATGTTGTTTGTAATATATATTAATGATCTGGATGATGGGGTGGTAAATTGGATTAGTAAGTATGCAGATGATACTAAGATAGGTGGAGTTGTGGATGATGAGGTAGGTTTTCAAAACTTGTAGAGAGATTTAGGACAGTTAGAAGGGTGGGCTGCGAGATGGCAGATGGAGTTTAATGCTGAAAAATGTGAGGTGCTACATTTTGGTAGAACTAATCAAAATAGGACATACATGGTAAATGGTAGGGTATTAAAGAATGCTGTAGAACAGAGTGATTTAGGAATAATGGTGCATAGTTCTCTGAAGATGGAATCTCATGTGGATAGGTTGGTGAAGAAAGCTTTTGGTTTGCTGGCCTTTATTAATCAGAGCATTGAGTATAGGAGTTGGGACGTAATGTTGAATTTGTATAAGGCATTGGTAAGGCCAAATCTGGAGTATTGTGTACAGTTCTGGTCACCGAATTATAGGAAAGATGTCAATAAAATTGAAAGTTTACAGAGGAGGTTTACTAAAATATTGCCTGGGTTTCATCTCCTAAGTTACAGAGAAAGGTTGAACAAGTTAGGTCTTTATTCTTTGGATCATAGAAGGCTGAGGGGGGACTTTATAGAGGTGTTTAAAATTATGAGGGGGATTGATAGAGTTGACATGATTAGACTTTTTCCATTGAGAGTGGGGAAGATTCAAACAAGAGGACATGGTTTGAGAGTTAGAGGACAAAAGTTTAGGGGTAACATGAGGGGGAACTTCTTTACTCAGAGAGTGGTAGCTGTGTGGAATGAGCTTCCAGCAGAAGTGGTTAAGGCAGGTTCTATGTTGTCATTTAATGTTAAATTGGATAGATATATGGACAAGAAAGGAATGGAGGGTTATGAGCTGAGTGCAGGTCAGTGGGACTAGGATAGGGTAAGAGTTTGGCACGGGCTAGAAGGGCCGAGATGGCCTGTTTCCGTGCTGTAATTGTTATATGGTTATATGGACTGGAAAATCATAACTGTCTCTTTAAGGGAGGCAGTATTAAAGAAGGGAGGGAGACAAAAGATAGGAGGTTTCATGGATCTTGGAAGCACATGATAAAATAGGTCAATGTCAGTATGGTTTTCTTAAGGAAGAGAACCTGATATACTTGCTGCAATGCTCTGAGGAAGTAACAGGTAGCATAGACAAATGCGAGTATGTGAATGTTGTTTACTTGGTTTTCAGAAGGCCTTTGATAAGGTACTCTATATGGGGCTGCCAAACAAGATTGGAGCCGATGATATATACTAACCATGGACAGAAGATTAGCTGACTGACTTAAGACAGTGAGTAGGAATAAAGGGGACCTTTTCTGATTGGCTGCTGATGATTAGTGATATAGTACAAGGATCAGTGTTGGGTCTGGTTATATATCATTAATATTATATGTTAATGATCTGGATGACAGAATTACTGGCTTTGTGACCAAGTTTGTAGACGACACAAACACAAACAAAAAAGTAGGTAATGCTGAGGAAGCAAAGAGTTTGCAGAAGGACTAAGACACTCCTGTAGAACAGTTATCAGGAGGAATTTCTTTAAAAAAGTGGAAGATGGAATACAGCATTGGGAAGTGTATGGTCATGCACATGAACAGAAGGAATAAAGACCTAAACTGTTTTCTAAATGGGCGCAAATTCAGAAATCAGCAGTCTAAGGGGGTTTGAGAGAGTTTGTGCAGGATTCCCTAAAGATTAACTTGCAGGTTGAGTCTGTGGTGAGGAAGGTAAATGCAAAGTTAGTATTCATTTCAAGAGGACTAAAATATAAAAGCAAGGATGTAATGCTGAGGCAATATAAATCATCAGTTGGACCACATTTTGAGTATTGTGAGTGGTTTGAAGCCCCATATTTAAGGAATGATACACTGTTATTGGAGATGATCCAGAAGAAATTTACAAGAAAGATTCCAAGAATACAAGTATTAATGCACGAGAAGCACTGGCTGATTCTGGGCCTGTACTCAATGGAGTTTAGAAGAATGGTGGATGGGTGGTAGAATCACATTGAAACTCATCGGATATGAAAAGCCAAGATAGGTTTATATTGTAAGGTTGTTTTCAATAGTGGCAGAGTCTAGGATCAGATGACACAGCTTCAGAATAGAAGGTCATCTATTTAGAACAGAGACGAGGAGGAATTTCTTTTGCCAGAGGGTGGTAGGTCTGAGAAATTCATTGCCAAAGATGACCGTGGGGGCCATGTCATTGGGTTTTTTTGAAGCAGACGATGATAGGTACTTTAGGGACTCTGTGCACCGATCCGAAGGAAATTATCGATCGTTTCCAGTTAGGACCACTACAGCTAAAATCTAAAGCCGTAAATACTTCAGAAAACAACATTGTTTTAAGACATTTAAAAAATCTATCTATCCTCAAAATAGGACTACAGACTACTCAGATAGTGAGCCCAGATTCCCTTTAGAAAACCATAGCTGTAGAACTGGTCTGCAGATAAAACTAAAATGCGGGGCCCTGAGGCCCCCAGTCCCTACCATCCTCCTGGCCAATGTAGAGTCTCTGAAAAATAAAACCGAAGACCTTAGAACAAGATTGCCATACCAGAGGGACACCAGGGAATGCTCCACAGACATACCTTATACTTTATACTTTATTGTCGCCAAACAATTGATACTAGAACGTACGATCATCACAGCAATATTTAATTCTGCGCTTCACACTCCCTGGATTACAAATCAATAGTAAATACTAAAAATTTAAATTACAAATCATAAGTAGAAAATAAAAAATTGGAAGGTAAGGTCGTGCAAAAAAACCGAGAGGCAGGTCCGGATATTTGGAGGGCATGGCCCAGATCCGGGTCAGGATCCGTTCAGCAGTCTTATCACAGTTGGAAAGAAGCTGTTCCCAAATCTGGCCATATGAGTCTTCAAGCTCCTGAGCCTTCTTCTGGAGGGAAAGGGACGAAAAGTGTGTTGGCTGGGTGGGTCGTGTCCTTGATTATCCTGGCAGCACTGCTTTGACAGCGTGCGGTGTAAAGTGAGTCCAAGGACGGAAGATTGGTTTGTGTGATGTGCTGCGCCGTGTTCACGATCTTCTGCAGCTTCTTCCGGTCTTGGACAGGACAACTTCTATACCAGGTTGTGATGCACCCTAGAAGACTGCTTTCTACGGTGCATCTATAAAAATTAGTGAGGGTTTTAGGGGACAGGCCAAATTTCTTTAGTTTTCTCAGGAGGTAAAGGCACTGGTGGGCCTTCTTGGCACTGGACTCTGCTTGGTTGGACCAAGTCAAGTCATTTGTGATATTGACCCCGAGGAACTTAAAACTTTTGACCTGTTCCACTTGCGCACCACCAATGTAAATTGGGTTGTGTGGTCCGCTACTCCTTCTGAAGTCCACAACCAATTCCTGTTTCTTGCTGACATTGAGGGATAGGTTATTGTCTTTACACCATGCCACCAGGTTCTTAATTTCCTCTCTGTACTCAAACATCATTACCTGAGATACGGCCTACAGTTGTTGTGTCATCAGCAAACTTATATATTGAGTTTGATGGAAACTTGGCTACACAATCATGGGTGTACAGTGAGCACAGCAGGGGGCTGAGTACACAACATTCTGGGGCATCTGTGCACAGAGTGATCGTAGGGAGAGCTTGTCCCCTATTTTTACAGCTTGGGTCCTGTCTGTGAGGAAGTTGAAGATCCAGTTGCAGATCTGAGTGCTAAGGTTCAGTCTCAGTCCTGCTTCTTTGACCTAGAACATCTAGCAGACAAATTTGTTGTATCTGTGAGGGTGTTGTCCACCATCATCCTGGCTGCAGTGTACATTGCACCCCAGGCCCACAGATGGAGGGGATGAGCACTGGGTTCAGCAGTCATGAGGGAGTGCTTCCTGATGTCTTCCTGATCATTGCAGGAACTTCAAACAGGCCAGCTTGAAGAAGTCTCTGAACAACTGTCACTAACATGTCACCTGTGGAACCAGAAGAGCTAACACACTTGACCATATTTATACCATCTGGAACGCTTACTGTGCCATTCCACACGCACACTTTGGCAAGTCCAATCTCCTGCCTACTCTTCTACTCCCAGCCCACATGCAGAGACTCAGCACCGGTGGTGAGGACCATGAAGATATGGTAAAGGAAGTTGGAAATGCACTTACAGGACTGCTTTGAATAGGTGAAGTGGAACAGGATTTAATACTTGGATCTGAATGAATATGCTGCAGTTGTTACCAGCTTCATAAAGACCCACGTGGATGAGTGTGTGCGTTCGAGAACATACCCAAATCAGATGCCGTGGATGAACCATGAGATTACCAGCCAGCTGAGGGCTAGTTCTGTGCTGTTCAAGACCAGTGATCCAGCACTCTACAAGAAGCCCTTGAACAATTTACGGAATGCTACCTTAAGAGCAATAAAGCAATTTCAAGTGGTTCGAGAGGGAATTGGATGCACGTCATCCGATGGCAGAGTTTACAGGCCATCACCTCATACACGACAAAATTTAACATCATAAATTGCTATGATACTTCACTTCCCGATGAGCTGAATGCTCTTAATTCAAGATTTGAAATTAGATCTGTGTGAATCCCTGAGGCATCTGACAACCCTGTGATCTGTGTCTCAGAGGCCAACATCAGAACATCTTTCAAGAGGGTGAACTATTGTGAGGTGTCAAGCCCTGATAGTGTACCTGACAGGGCAACAAAAACCTGTGGTAACCACCTGGCAAGAGTGTTCAGGAACATCTTTAGGCTCTCACTGTGGAAGATGGAGGTTCCCACCTGTTTCAATCATACTGGAGCCCAAGAAGAGCAGGGTGAGCAACCGCAATGACAATTGCCCAGTCACATTCACACCTACAGCGATGAAGTGTTTTGAGAGGTTGGTCATGGCCAGAATTAACTACTGCCTAAGCAAGGACCTGAACCTACTGCAATTTGCCAACTGCCACAATAGGTCTACAGCCGATGCAATCTCACTAGCTCTACACTCGTCCTTGCACCATCCAGACTACACCAGTATCATTGTCAGGCTGCTATTTATTGACTACAGCTCAGTGTTCAACACCATCATACCCTCAGTACAAATCAATAAGCTTCAAAATCTGAGCCTCTGTACTTCCCTCTGGAACTGGATCCTTCGTTTCCTCATTGCGAGACCATAGATCAGAAAGAACATCTCCTCTGCACTGACAATGTACACAGGCACGCCTCCAGGATGTGAGCTTAGCTCACTGCACTACTTTCTCTACACCCATGACTGTAATGCTAGGCACAGCTCAAACACCACGTATAAATTTTTGTTGGCTGAATCTCATAAAGTGATTCTGCTAGTTTCACGACAAATACCAGTGACAATGAGGTGTACAGGAGTGAGATAGATCAGCTGGTTGAGTGGGGTTGAAACAGAAACCTCGCTGTTTATATAGCAGCATTATATATCTCCTGAGGGGTGTGGGGATCTACATTGAAGACTGCTCTTGGGCATTGATGAGCATCCTTTCAGATTTGTTCTCAACAGGAGAACTCCCAGAGGAATCGCCAAATCCTGCCTTTGCCAGTGAGGTATACACACTGCCATGCCATTAAGAGTTGGTGTAGATCCTCACAGGCTCGTTGTCTCCTGGAGTGACTACATCACAGCCACCAGCTGATTCCCCCTCGGCTTCCTGGTAATGACCTTTACTGATGCAGAGTTTAGAGCAGCCGCCTTTCACCACTGTTAACTGCTCTCCATGGGCTGGGGCCTTTGGGAAATCAGACTTGCTGCTTCTGCTCAACAGTCAGGTCGTTGTCGAGTTTACTCCGCTGTCTGGGTGAGGGAACGATGGTGGGAACCTCATCGGGGATGTAGTGGTCATGACCTGCTCATGGAGGTGGCTCATCCCGTAAGGACCCTTCTCTGCCCTGTCTGCAACAGACCACTAGCCACTCTTTGTGGGTTACATTGTCAGATTTTACACTCTGCATTATAGGGGGAAGTGGCTGCCGCATAACTGATTCAAAGGCAATGTACGTTCTCTGGCCCAGAGTCTTCAGTAGCAGTCCAGCAGTTTCCTCTCAAAAGGGGTGCGTCAGGTCGCTGTCTCGGGAAGGATCTTTGTCCAAAACCCCAAGGTAACTCAACATCCCTTCATCACCTGCCAGACATTCCGCTTGTCTATAGCTGAAACTGGCACCCACTTTGTCTGGGGGCCAAGGGAAGGGCATGCTCTACCAGCTGCTTGGCAGTTTTAAAGTCTGCCTACTGCTTGAGACCCCAATGGAAGATGGTCTTTTTCTGGGACACCTCATACAGGGAACGCACCATCGTTGTTGGGTGGGAGATGTGCTGATACCAATACCCAACAGCCCCACAAAGCACTTGAGGTAGGGACTGCAGCAACTAAGATCTTGTGCTTCACCCGATCTGGTATTTCCACTGCCCAGTATGTCCAGGAATATGATATTTTGGCTGCAGCTCTGCACTTTATTGGAGTCAATAGACCAAACCTATTCGGCAGAGAGGTGACCACCTTATCACTACCTCCTGCAGGAGTCCCTGTACCAGCACATCATCTATGTAGTGAGATATGGAAAAGTTGGGGTTTAACTGTATCCCCTGTAAGTCTTAGATAAACATGCCATGGTACAATGTGGGACTATGGGCATACTCCTTCCAGGTAAAAAAGAACTGTTCCTGTGGCTTCAGACTCAGGGATATGGAGAAGGAGGTATTGACCAGGTCAGCTATCATGTACTAATGCTTCCCCTCCCTACGCCCTATGTCCTCAATAAGGGTCACTACCTCCAGGATAGCCACTGTCTGAATAAGTACCAATACTCAGCTATGGCATGTGGTCATGCACTGTGTGCCATGATTCTTTTGGAGCAGACACAGAGGGCTATTGTAGGGAGAGGTTGTAGGGTGGATGACCTCTCCTCCCCCAGTGGGACCTCCACAGGTACTCCGTTCTTATTGGTGCCTCCCAGGATCCTTTACTGCTTGGTGTTAACTACCTTGGTTGGGGGCAGGATCAACAAAGTCTCCCCTTTGGCCAATCCCACCAGTACTCTTATCTGTGCCACTCTGAAGAAAAATTGACCCTTATTTATATGTAGGGATCTACCCGTCAGAACATTCATGCCCAGAATACATTTAGGAGAGGCTACCACTCTGACAGTCATGTGTCTGGGCTGTCTTGGTCCAAAGGCCCCTTGCGAGGACACCTCCTGGGCAGGGAAAAGTAATCTCCCTAACCTCTCTATGGTAGCACAGGGGTCCCACCAGCTATTTATGATACCTGGAATGATGGTGTACTCAGCACCAGTGTTCACCAGTGCTATCCATCGCTGCACATTCCCTTTCCCCCTATGTACTGCAATGACTATGTAAGGCCTTGAGTTTCCCATCTGGGAAAGAGCAACTGAGTATATCTGCCAGGATCTCTGAGACCTTTCCCATGTGAGTGGGACGGGAGGGCACCACCTACTGCCCAATCCCCTCTTCTGCTGAAGATCCACCAGTGCCCTTTGCAGAGCACCCACCAAACCTAAGTGGAATGAGATGAATCTTGTGGAGGACAGAAGGAACCCTTACTGGGGGATGGCTTAGAGAATGACCCTTCTCCCTTAATGCCCTACTTGGCTCTCTTTCACTGGCAGTGCTCCCTCCACATGGCAAAGAGGATGGGAGAAGGAACCCTATCTACCTGCTCCCTCGCAACCCCGGCCAGAAGAAGTTGCAGTTTCAAAAAGGACACTAATCTGTACGCTGTTGATGAAAAATCTGATAATGATGAGAGTGACACATCTTCAGTAGCCTTGAGATTTATAATGTGAAAATTAACAACAAATATGCAACTACAAACATGAGAATCAGAGCATGATGGGATATGGGGAGAAAGCAGGAGATTGGGGCTGAGAGGGAAATTGGATCGGCCATGATGAAATGGCGGAGCAGACTCGATGGGCCAAATGGCCTTGTTATGCTCCTGTATCTTATGGTCTTATGGAGAAAGTTGGCAGATGCTGGAAATCCAAAACAACCCAGAGAAAGTGTTGGAAGAACTCAGCAGGTGAGGCAGCATTTATAGAAATGAATAAACAGTCGACATTTCAGGCCAAGACCCTTTATCAGGACAGACAATAAGGAGGACGATACCAGAATAAAAAGGTGGGGAGAGAGGAAAAAGGCTAGCTGGAAGGTGATAGGCGATATGGCTTATACCAAAAGTGAACAGCAAATTAATTAAAATGGAAATGGACACCGACTTGATTGTGGCAGTCATTCCAGGAAATGACAATCAAGAGAAAATTCTGTCCTGCCGAAGGGTTTCAGCCCAAAACATCGACTGTACTTTTTTCCATAGATGTTGCCTGGCCTGCTGAGTTCCTCCTGTATTCTGTGATTATTCCATGAAATGAGTTTGAATAGCATTTCAAAGCCTACGGATATCCAATTGAGAACTCACCCTGGTGTAACAGTGAAATACACAAACCAACAAGTCATATTGTGCTTGTATGTGGTAAAAACAGGAGTGCCAGCATTCCGGGGTCATGAGTGGCTGAAACAACCACAATTATTGGAGATCTATCCACCATTTGCATGCCACATCCCCTGCAAAAGAGTCAACAAACTGAATTAAGAGAACTACTGGATGATGCCACCGCAATGTTCAAGGATGGCATTGGATAACTCCAACATATCCAAGGTAAAATACTGTTAAATGAAAATGGTACACTCAAGTTTTACAAAGCCCATCAGGTTCCTCATACCTTCCATGATAAAATAGCCAGTATGTTAGATCACATGCAGGCCGAAGGAATTCTTTCCAAGGTTGATTGGAGCCTGTGGGCAACATCTGTGGCTTCGGTAGCAAAAAAGAATGGGCCTGTCAGGATCTGTGGTAACCTCAATGTCACCATCAACCCAGAACTGAAAGGAGACCAATAAACTCTGCTTAGGATAGAGGATAGCTTTGCAAACCCATCTGGAGGAAGGCAATTCAGTAAAGTGAACTTAATTAAGGCCTATAGATGGAGATGGAAGAAGAGTCCAAAATTTTTCTCAGGATAACCACCCACAAAGGTCTTTATTGCTATAATAAGCTTAGTTTTAGAGTAGCATCTGCACTTGCACAGTGCAGATAGCTATGGGTCAGGTGCTGCAAATGACCATGCATTCAGTGTTACCTGGATGATATCATTGTTACTGGTGAGGACGACAAGGAACAGCTCCAAAATATGGAGACAGTATTAAAAAGGTTAGAAGATATCCAAAAACAAGGAGAATCCTATCTGCAGGCTGAGAATAAACGGGGAAGACATAAAACAAGTACAGAACTTTTGCTACTTAGAAAGCTGGGTGACATCAGATGGCAGGTGCGACATGGACAGCAAAGAATAGGAATGACAAAAGACACCTTTATGAGAATGAAGAGTATACTGACCAGTACTATACTAGGCATGACAACCAGCCTCAGAGTACTGAAATGTTATATTTATCCAGTTATGTTATATAGCTCAGAATGTTGAACAATATCTAGTAACATGAGAAAATGAATTGTAGTGGCAGAGATGTGGTTTTTGAGGAGGATGCAAAGAATATCATGGATGAAACGAATATCTAACAAGGATGTCATGAACAGAGCAAATGCAAAAAGAGAAATAATGTATGAGATCATGAAAAGGCAACGTAACTTCATTGGACATGTGATTAGGAAAGAGGAGTTAAAATGCACGGTAATTATAGGAGAGATTGAAGGGAAGAAAGCAAGAGGAAGACAAAGACAAATGATGATGGAGACAACAGCCAGAGAACTGGAAATGAATACCAATGAATTGATCCACTTGACCCGAAACAGGAGTGTGTGGGCCTTGGCAGTCAAAGCTCAAACTGGACTCGGCACCTGACGATGATGAAGATGAGAAGATCATAGGCTCAGAACACGATGCAACAAATGTGAATTCTTTAAACCAATCATCATTTACTGTGGTCAAAATATTGATGCATAAGGATTACACAAGAATGCCGAGAAAATTCAAAGAATAGTGGATGCCCCAAGGCCAAAGGATGTATAACAGTTGTGGCTCCTTTTAGGAATTGTCAGATGCAGGCTCCTGTCAAACCTGACTACTGTGTGCCACCTCTTGAACTCATTTCTACAGATCAGGAAGAACTGGCAATGGACAAAGCAGTGTGAGGTGTCTTTCCAAAAGGAAAAGGAAATGGTGACATTAGACACTGTATTTGCACATTATGATCCACATCGTCCAGTGAAGTTTGCCTGTGATGTCTCACCTTATGGTATAGGTGCAGTCATGTCACCTGTTATGAGTGACAGAAGTGAATGCCCTATCACCTTTGCATCTATTCCATTACCTCTACAGAGAAAACATTACACACAGGTTGACAGAGGCCTCAAGTCTAGTTTGGGATGTAAAATATTTCAACTAGTATTTGTATATGAGAGAGTTCAGCTTCATTTCTGATCATCAACTACTAGTGTCAATTATTAATCCACAGTACGGTATTCCACTAACAGCAATAGTAGTAATGCAAAGACTTTTTATATTGGAAGACACAATCACAAGAGAGAATTCAAGAGGATGACTAATTAAGAAAGCAATGATGAGTTGCCCTGTTTAACTTTGAAAAAGGAAATGCCTGAAAAAATCTCAAAAGAGAACATTCCTCGTATGGTATTCACCCGAATGCAAGTTGATAATCACCCTATCAATACAGAAATGACTCAAAGGGAAACCAGAAATGAAAAGACCCTATACTTTTTAAGATCTACTTGCCAATCCAAAATGGCTGGAATATGCAGCAGAAATTCCAGTTTTCATATTTTTACCAGCACTAGGATGAACTTGCCTTATGTGGGGATTGAGAGATCTATCATCCAAACTGAAAACTAAAGTGTTGGAGCAGCTTTATGCCGGTCATCTAAGATGGGTCAAAATAAAAATGTTGGCTTGAAGCTTTGTCCAGTGGCCTGACATAGATCAGCAGATTGAACAGCTTGCCATGCACTGTTCGGGGTGCCAACATGTCCAGGTGATGCCAAGAGCATCTTGTAGAGAGGAGAAGAATGGTGTCCAGAGCTATTGGAACAGCCTCCTGCTGTCCTAGACTCAACTCCTACAACTACCAGAAGGCGCCAGATACTGAGATTGTTTCACAGCTGTAAATCTCATCTACCAAGCACAGTGACCTCCATGGTCAGGAAATATGTTATCTCACAAGAGTTTGAAATCCTCCACAGCAATTTAATCTTTATGCCTGAAATGGACAATTTAAAATTTACCATGCTGTAGATGTTTAGTAACTGGTTTATACAGAATACTGTGTATATAGTTGAGATGCATTCTGTATTGATTTGGAGTTTATAGCTAAGCAGGGAGGAGTGTTGTGTATTTAATGTTTCAGTAATATTTGAATAATATTTTAAATATATTGTTTGATTAAGCATTCTTTGCTGTTTACATAAAGCATTGCGGATTACATGTAAAAGTATGTGAATAACATACGTCATCACGCCACCACATCATAAGTACATGCCTCGCTAAACTTAAAAATGAATCTAGAGTACATGGTACATGTTTATCCCAGAGGCGCTGTGCTTTTTTTCTTTCAATTAGTTTTATGTTTTGAAGTTAGAAAACATAACAATGTAGTACTTCATTTTCACCCACTGGGAGTCCACATTGTCTGAGCAGTCTGCTGTCATACTGTGGCGCACCGGTATGTTGGCAAGACTATCAAATCCTGTATTGTTATTGATCCATCCCAGGACTTGGCATTCCTCACATAGGGCGGGGGGGGGCGGGGTTGCTCTCTCTTATTTTTGCCTTTAAACATATTACTCTTCTGTTCAATCACAGAACCCACAGTACCGATTACTGTATGAAATCAGGTGTGCAAGTTTTGTGAATGGGGACAGAAGTCACTCACTACCAGTAAGAAAGTTAACTATTAATTTACAGGACACAACAAACACAGGGCATTCAGTAAACACTTCAAATTTACCAATCCATCACAAGCCCTCCACACCAATGAGCACATCTACATGGAGTGCTGTTGCAGAAACAGACGCATCAGGATCTCCAACATGCTCTCTTCCTACTAATTCCATCAGGAAGAGGGTACAGAGGCCTCAAGACTTACACCACCAGATTCAGGAACAGTCATCACCCTTCAGGCTTCAGGTTCTTGAACCAGGCTTTTGGGATGGTACCAGATGTGGATGTTACTATTGGAACAATGTATACCCTATTCATGTTCCAAAGTTTTCATTTCCTCTTTTAATTCAGCATATTTCTGGTGTTCTTCACTTGATGATTTCAGTAAGTTATATGCGTTTGGAATTGCTATATCTATTAAGTAATTTGTTCTTGCTTGTTTATCCTGTTTGATTGTAGCCTGACAGTAATTATGGATGGTCCCACCTGTAATATTGGATCAGTCAGAACATAATTTGTGGTATTCTGGCTCTAAAACTGGATCAAGCCTGTATTTATAGTAAAGTGTGATTTCTTTAATGAGTTTGTATTTTAAAGCAAGATTATGGTGAATAATGTTGCCACTTGATTGTGCCCGTGTAAGTAATCAGATTGAGTTAAAATGCTGCAGGATCCTGTAATGCGTTGTAATGAATCTGGTTTTTCTTGGCATTTTCTACATTTATCATCTTGAATTTGCTGGTGTTTTATGTATTTTTGTGTTCACCACCCAGTCCTGATTTGCCACAAGGAACGCTTTTGTTTCTGGTAAGAGGTCCCTAACTCTGAGCAAGGCGCTCAACACTTCCTTGTCAACATCTAGTCTGCTCAGATCATGGGGATGTCTTCCATGGAGGGTCATGTTCTTCCATTGGTTAACTTTTTCTTCTATAGTGATATTGACTTCATTTTTCTGGGTTTGCTTTCATTTAAGTTTAATGGTGTATACTTCTTATCAGAATTGCATATACTCTCATGGAGTGCTGAATCCTGTTTTTGTTGATGAAAGTATAGCCTCAGAAGTTTCATTTGACTGTAATGTAGATTTTTTATTTTAATTATTATTTATATTATTACTTTATTTTTTTCTCAGCAATAGCTGGTAAAACCTAAGGTATGAGCATAGCCAAGCTTGGAAGTTTCGGACCATTCTAGTGGTGCTTAGTATTGTAGCTTTTTGGTTATTTACATAGATATTACTGTGTAGCCATAATTGATTATTTCTATTGTGTAGTGCCTTTGGGGTGACACCAGTTGTAGATATATTACTATCAGGATCATGTATACCTTGTTCATGTTCCAAAGCCTTTCAATTTCCTCTTTGAATTCAGCATATTTCTGATGTTTTTCACTGATTGATTTCTGTAAGTTATGTGTGTTTGCAATGGCTATATCTCTTAAGTAAGTGTTTCTTGCTTGTTTATTCTGTATTATTACAGAATATTCAGATGGTTATTCTGAAATGTCCTATCTACACAACGCTCAGTCACCATATAATTTACAGTATTCTGACTCTAAAACTGGATCAGGCTTACATTTATAGTAAACTATGATTTCTTTTGTGAGATTGTATTTTAAAACAAAATTTTGATGAATAATGAATTTTGATGAGTGATGTACACTTTTTATCAGAATTGCATATGCTTGCTTGAAGTGCTGATTTTTGGTTTTCATTGATGTAAGCATATTCTTAAAAGTTTTATCTGACTGTTGTGTAGATATTTAATGTTTGTTATTCCTCTTCTCCCTTCTATCCTTGTTAGTGTTAATTTAAGTACATTTGAATGTACATAGTGTTTTCTGAAATTTGTCATTTAATTTTCTTTGTAAACTTTCCATATCAGTTTTAGACCAAGACATTATGCCAAAAGAATACATTAAAATCGTGTTTGCTGCCTTTGTTATAATTGTACTGTTGAGCTCTGTTTTGCAGATTTTCTTAAGCCTTAAAGTAAATTCTGTCAAAATGTTTTCCTTTGTTGCACTATGATCTGTTTTCTTTCCTTGTTGATATCCCAGATATATATATAACTTATTCATCCATCAGTTGTGTTGTATTCTCCTGCTATTATTATTACTATTTCTTTTTTTTCCCTTTTTTTTGGTATTTGTATAGTTTTTTGCGTTATCTCCCCCCCACCCCACCCCGATTTGGTTTGCTAATTTCTTTCTAGCGACGAGATCTCTCTGCTTACTTGTAAGTTTACAGCTGCTGTTGATTACTTATTATCGTGTTGTTAAGCAATTAACCTTCGACATCAGGTCGGCTATTGTAATTGCTTGTATATTTATTCATTCATTAGGAGCACTCGGTTATATGTTGAAGGAATTTTAATTAATATTTGAATCTGCCTTTCGTGAGAACACCAGAAGTATTGTCATTTTACTCAGCTCCGTGAGTACTGTAACACTTTGCTGAATAATAAAACCACCTTCAAATTACAACAGTGCCACAACTGGAGTTCACCTATCTGTGTAGCTTGAGAAACAGGGAAAACTATCAAGTGAGGGCAGAATATTAAAAAGACACTCTCAACGGTGATTCAATCTGTGGTGGATAACATATTGACTCTGCAAGCTTCCACATGACAGAAAATTAAAATGTCGGCAACGGAGAAGAGAATCCTTTAAACTAGGTCAAAGTGTTCATTACGTTCATCTAGATCAGTGATTCACCACGGGGGCAGTCACATGTCCTAAAGGGACATTAGGGGAAATACAAGTCATTGGGGGTATTTAAGATTCATGCCGGAGCCATAAGTGGCGCCCTAACTTGAGGTACGAGACCTGATCAACCATTAGTAGAGCAGGCACTTCCAAAGCAAGGATGAGGCACCAGAACACAGGAAGAACCTTAACTCTGCAGGCAGTGAGCATTCATCATCACAATGTGTATGGAACTCGGCAATCTCATCCAACCTTACTAACCGAACAAACATTGTTGGGGATGCATAAATTAGCAACCAGGGTGCCCAACAGTTCCCCCGTGACTCACAGAGCGAAACGAGTTCATGCAATTTTGGAGTTGACAAGTCAAGTACACCCTCTCAACTTTCTCTACAGATCTACGGAAAACAGGTCACGCAACAATATCGGCACTGGCCAGAACCAAATGGTGAAATAGAGATGATCGGCGAACCAGCTGACCCTGAGGATTCCTATTGAGGTGTTCAAAGTGACCTCGGCTTCATATGTGTGGTCAAAAACCATCTTTGAGGATTATGAGACCTTACCTGATTGGTCAAATGCGCTGACTGGAATAGTATAAAGATAGCTTGCCAAACATCAGCTCTATCCCAACTAACATTCATATAACCATATAACCATAAAACAATTACAGCACATAAACAGGCCATCTTGACCCTTCTAGTCCGTGCCAAATGCTTGTGTTCACCTAGTCTCACCGACCTGCACTCAGCCCATAACCCTCCATTCCTTTCCTGTCCATATAGCTATCCAATTTTACTTGAAATGACAATATCAAACCTGCCTCAACTGCTTCTGCTGGAAGATCATTCCACACAGCTACCACTCTCTGAGTAAAGAAGTTCCCCCTCATGTTACCCCTAAACCTTTGCCCCCTAACTCACAACTCATGTCCTCTTGTTTGAATCTCCCCTACTCTCAATGGAAAAAAAACCTATCTACGTCAACTCTACCTATCCCCCTCATAATTTTAAATACCTCTATTAAGTCCCCCCTCAACTTTATGCTCCAAAGAATAAAGACCCAACTTGTTCAAACTTTCTCTGTAACTTAGGTGATGAAACCCAAGTAACATTCTAGTAAATCTTCTCTGTACTCTCTCTATTTTTACATTTTTCCTATAATTCAGTGACCAGTACTGTACGCAATACTCCAAATTTGGCCTTGTACAATTTTAACATTACATCCCAACTCCTATACTCAATGCTCTGATTTATAAAGGCCAGCATACCAAAAGCTTTCTTCACCACACTATCGTCATGAGATTCCACCTTCAGGGAACTATGCACCATTATTCCTAGATCCCTCTGTTCTACTGCATTCTTCAATGCCCTACCATTTACCATGTATGTCCTATTTTGATTCATCCTACCAAAATGTAGCACCTCACATTTATCAGCATTAAACTCCATCTGCCATCTTTCTGCTCACTCTTCTAACTGGCCTAAATCTCTCTGCAAGCTTTGAAAACATACTTCATTATCCACAATGCCACCTATCTTAGTATCATCTGCATACTTACTAATCCAATTTACCACTCCATCATCCAGATCATTACTGTATATGACAAACAACATTGGACCCAGTACAGATCCCTGAGGCACACCACTAGTCACCAGCCTCCGATCTGACACACAGTTATCCACCACAACCCTCTGGCATGTCCCATCCAGCCACTGCTGAATCCATTTTACTGCTTCAATATTAATACCTAATGATTGAACCTTCCTAACTAACCTTCCTGCGGAACCTTGTCAAAAGCCTTACCTAAGTCCATATAGACAACATCCACCGCTTTATCCTCGTCAACTTTCCTAGTAACATCTTCAAAAAATTCAATAAGATTTGTCAAACATGACCTTCCATGCATAAATCCATGTTGCCTGTTCCTAATCAGACACTGTCTATCCAGATAATTATATATACCATCTCTAAAAATACTTTCCATCAATTTACCCACCACTGATGTCAAACTCACAGGCCGATAATTGCTAGGATTACTCTTAGAACCCTTTTTAAACAATGGAACAACATGAGCAATACGCCAATCCTCCAGCACCTTTCCCATTTCTAATGACATTTGAAATATTTCTGTCAGAGCCCCTGCTATTTCTCCACTAACTTCCCTCAAGGTCCTAGGGAATATCCTGTCAGGACCCGGAGACTTATCCACTTTTATATTCCTTAAAAGCGCCAGTACTTCCTCTTCTTTAATCAACATAGTTTCCATAACTTCCCTACCTGTTTCCCTTATTTTACAGAATTCAATATCCTTCTCCTTAGTGAATACCGAAGAAAAGAAATCGTTCAAAATCTCCCCCATCCCTTTTGGCTCCACACACAGCTGTCCACTCTGATTGCCTGATGGACCAATTTTATCCCTCACTATCCTTTTGCTATTAAAATAACTGTAGAAACCCTCTGGATTTATTTTCACCTTACTTGCCAAAGCAACCTCATATCTTCTTTTTGCTTTTCTAATTTCTTTCTTAAGATTCTTTTTACATTCTTTATATTCCTCGAGTACCTCATTTACTCCATGCTGCCTATATTTATTGTAGATATCTCTCTTTTACCAAACCAAGTTTCCAATGTCCCTTGAAAACCATGGCTCTCTTAAACTTTTAACCTTTCCTTTCAAGCTAACAGGAACATAAAGATTCTGTACCCTCAAAATTTCACCTTTAAATGACCTCCATTTCTCTATTACATCCTTCCCATAAAACAAATTGTCCCAATCCACTCCTTCAAAATCCTTTCACATCTCCTCAAAGTTAGCCTTTCTCCAATCAAAAATCTCAATCCTGGGTCCAGATCTATCCTTCTCCATAATTATATTGAAACTAAGGACATTGTGATCACTGGACCCGAAGTGGTCCCCAACACATACCTCCGTCACCTGACCTAGTTCATTCCCTAACAGGAGATCCAACGCTGCCCCTTCTCTAATTGGTACCTCTATGTATTGCTGCAAAGAACTATCTTGCACACATTTGACAAACTCCAAACCATCCAGCCCTTTTACAGAATGGGTTCCCAATCTATGTGTGGAAAATTAAAATCTCCCACAATCACAACCTTGTGCTTACTACAAATATCTGCTACCTCCTTACAAATTTGCTCCTACACTTCTCGCTCCCCATTAAGTGGTCTATACTACACCTCTATAAGTGTTACTACACTTTTCCCACTCCGCAATTCCACCCAAATAGCCTCCCTAGACGAGACCTCTAATCTATCCTGCCAGAGCACCGCTGTAATATTTTCTCTGACAAGCAATGCAACACCGCCCCGTCTTGTCCCTTCAATTCCATCACACCTGAAGCAACAAAATCCAGGAATATTTAGTTGCCAATCACACCCCTCCTGCAATCATGTTTCACTAATAGCTACCACATCATACTTCCAGGTATCAATCCATCCTGTAAGCTCATCCACTTTTCTCATAATGCTCCTGGCATTAAAATAATTGCATTTAAGAAATTTTCCACCTCTTACTCTCTATTTATCACTAACGGTGCAGACAACTTTATTATTTACTTTTTCTTCCTTCTCCCCTACATCTGTTCCTACACTCTGGTTCCCCTCCCCCCTTGTATCTGGTTTAAATCCTCTGGAGTCTTTCTAGCAAACCTACCTGCAAGAGTATTTGTCCCCCTCCAGTTTAGATGTAAACCGTTCTGCCGGAACAGGTCCCATCTTCCCTGGAAAACTGCCCAATTATCTATAAATCTGAAGCCCTCCCTCCTGCACCATGTCTTCAGCCACGTGTTGATCTGCACTATCTTACTATTTCTAAACCCACCTGCATGTGGCACTGGTAGCAATCCTGAGATTGCTATCCTGGAGGTCCTGTCATTTAACTTGGTGCCTAACTCCCTAAACTCATCTTTCAGGACCTCCTCACTCTTCCTACCCATGTCATTGGTCCCTACATGGACCACAACATCTGGCTGCTCATCCTCCCTCTTGAGGATACTGAGAACTCAATCCGAGATATCGCGGACCTTGGCACCAGGGAGGCAACAGACCATCCGGGATTCTCGATCTCTTCCACAGAACCCCTTATCTGTCCCCCTAGCTATCAAATCCCTTATCACTACTGGTCTCCTCTTTTCCCTCCTTCTCTTCTGAGCTGAGGATCCCGTCTTGGTGCCAGAGATGCAACCTCTGCAACTTGTCCCTGGTAGGTCGTCCCAACCAACAGTATACAAAACAGGGCCACAGGGGTGCTCTGTTCATTCTATCTATTCCCCTTCCCTCTCCTGACAGTCACTCAGCTACCTGTCTCCTGACTCTTAAGGGTGACTATCTCCCTGTGACTCCTGTTTATTTCTGCCTCTGCCTCCCGAATGATCCGAAGTTCATCCAGCTCCAGCTCCAGTTCCCTAACTCAGTTTGTCAGGAGCTGCAGCTGGATGCACCTTTTACAGGTGTAGTCATCAGGGACGATTGTGCTCGCCCTGACTGCCCACATACTGCAAACGGAGCACTCAACTGCCCTGACTGTTGCCTCCATTACCTACTCCTAAGTTAATTAGATTAATTAAAGGAACTTACCGAGCCTTACCTCACTTGGAGTGAAGCTTGTCCTCAGCCTCTGCTCACCGAAGCCTCTCGAGCCAAAGCCTTCCTACTCTGTCTCCCTCTACTCCGTCGCTCGCTACAATGTCACCCGCTACAATGTTACCCGTTCTGTTAATCTTCTCACTTTTGACTCTCCCGCTGAATACCTGTCAACATAATTTTCTCTGCTGTGATCATTTTCATCTTTATCTCACCATTCCTTTACATGCTGATATCATTGTTCCCTCCATAGTCAACATCCGAAAGGCATTACCAGTTTTTGTCAATTTTTAATTTTAATTTAGCCCTGTTAGTGATGGATAAATACATACGGCACGATCTCTATGAGTCTGGAGGCGGTGAAGCCTTAAATTCTAATCCTGCTAAGAAACAGAAACTGCAGAAAGTGTATCGATTCAACGTTACGTACCTGGAGTACTGTTTGCCAGATGGTAGCAGCTGAAACAGATTGCAATTGGGGCGGTTGGAGCCCCTGATGATCCTCTGGGCCCTTTTTACACACCAGATGTGGTAACTATCCTAAATAGAGTAAAGTTCACATCCGCAGATGCACTAGGCCATCAGTACCCTGCAATTGAGTGAAGTGCAGTTCCCATACCAGATGATGACACAGCCAGTCAGAATGCCCCTGTAGAAAGGCCTGAGGATTTGGGGACACATGCCAAACTTCTTCAACTGTCTAAGGTGAAAGTCACACTGTTGTGCTTTATTCACCACACAGCCGGTATGTACAGTACATGTGAGTTCCTCGGTGATGTGCATACTGAGGAACTTGAAACTAATCACTCTGTCAACTACAGTCCCATTGATGTCAATAGGGGTGAGCCTGCCTCTGTCCCTCCTGTAATCCACAATCAACTCCTTCGTTTTTTCGACATTGAGGGAGAGGTTGCTTTCTTGGCACTACTGTGTCAGGGTGTTGACTTCTCCCCTGTAGGCTCTCTCATCATTGTTGGAAATTAGGCCTATCAATGTCATGTCATCTGCAAATTAGATCAGCCAATTGGAGCTGTGTGTGGGTGTATAGAGATTAGAAGATGGGGCTCAGGACACTGCCCTGGGGGGCTTCTGTGTTGAAGGTCAGAGGGGCAGAGGTGAGGGAGCCCACCATCACCTGCTGCTGGCGACCCAACAGGAAGTCCAGGATCCAGCTGCACAAGGCAGAGGTCTCTGAACTTCTTGACAAGCCTGGGGAGAATTATAGTGTTGAATGCTGAACTGTAGTCCAAGAACAGCATTCTAACATAAGCATTCCTCTTCTCTTGGTGAGCGAACACTGTGTGCATTGCTGTGGCTGCAACATCTTCTGTTGATCAGTTGTGTTGGAAGACGAATTGTAGGTGGTCCAGAGTGGGTGTTAGCCTTCTGCAGATATAGTCCTTGACCAGCCTCTCAAAGCATTTGCTTATGATTGAGGTGAGTGCAAATTCCAATTAGGAACATGATTTCTTGCGCAACAGAGGAAACAGATATGGCAGGTCACCATGCTAGTTTAATGGCACCTTTTACCAAAATGGGACAGAACAGAGACCATTTCTCTCACATGCTTGTATTCACACTGATATTTCAAAGCTATCAAAGACTAGCAAGTCACTCGCCCATAGATCTGAAAGAGATGCGCAGCCACGTAATGGTAGAGTCCAGGCTCATATGTATCACATAATGCAGGTGTTGACGCTGCTCAGACTTCTGATAAGGTACACCAAACCCCCAAAGAATCCCAGCCTAATCATGATGTGTCAGACCTTGCAAGATCCCTAGCCCGTCATGACCTGCTGCAGCAGACTCACCAAATTTGATGATAAGCTAGAAAGTTACTGGGTTTGGAGTTCACATTCTTCAAGGCCACTGGAGAGCACAACCTCAAGCCTAGTGAAGAACTTCACCTGCTGGTGAAAAGGCCTGGACCCAAGTCTGCTGAGCATTCAAGAAGAAAGAGGTCCCTTTACATCAAACACACCTCAGTGTTGCTCTCAGTTTAGTCTGGCAAAGGCAGATGCACTGAGGCAATGGAGACTCTCTCTTTAACAAACCTGAGTCCTTCCCCAAGATTTCTAGCAGGGAGCCCCAACATCTGCAAGAGCAAGAAGATCTGCTCTTGGAGTTGGAGGCAGCCAAAGCTGAAGACTACTTACCTGGATGATACTTACCAGTGTCTTACCTGAGCACTGCCTGAGGCATTATTCCCATCTCAGAGAAACTACAGTCCACAGGAAAAGTGGATGTCACAGGGAACCAGACACAAACTGGAAAATGGAGTCAGCTTCCCACCCTTCTCCTTCTTTTCTCATTTTATCTGGGCCAAAGCTAAATTGAGTAATGACCCCAGCTTTTTCATTGCCACCTCTAACTCAGCACCATCTAAATCAGAGAAACCTGTTAAAAGCTGGTCATGGTGCACAAAACTAAGGTAGACAACACCGTCCATAAGGATGACTCTAAAACGTCTGAAGATCCTAATAAACAGTGCCCTTTACATCTGAAACCACACCCTCTCCAGAAGTACAGAGAGAAACATTTTGAGGAGCGAAGGACCTTCCTTAAAGAGTATCTCATATGTTTCCACTGTTGTTCTTCAACCAGTTACAGAGGGAGGGTTTGTTATGCTGTCATCCAGTGCTTTGAGTGCAACAGTGACCAACACATTGCAGCACTTCAGATTGGTCCATCTCCCTGGTCTGTGAAGAACAACACAAGTACGTCCTCATAGCATGGCGAGGAGGAAGATGAATCTCCTTCCTTTCTTGTTTCTACTTCCTCCTGTACTAAGGTCTGTGGGGAAAACTCCACCAGTAAGCCACGTTCAAAGATCTGCCTAGTCAGTGTTTACCCCAAAGCCACTGTGAGAAGAGGATGAGGATATATGTTGTCTTGGATGATGAGAACAACAAGTCTTTAGCCAAATCATCTTTGTTCAACATAACCAATGGCACTTCACCTTACACACTTAAGACTTGCTTGTGCATCAAAGATAATTGGGTGAAGAGCAAGAGTCATTGAATCTGTTGTTGAAAAGACTCATTTAGCTCTCCCCATGCTCTTTGATTGTGATGAACTACCAGATAACAGGAAGGAAATCCCCACTCCAGAAGCAGTGATTCACCACCTTCACCTCAAGTCCCTAGCCACTAAGAAACCATCAGTCAACCCAAAGGCTGAGATTCTGCTCCAGCTAGAAAGAGACATCATACAGGTACATAAGGTTTTTGAGCAAAATAATGTTCCTTGGCACAGAGGTTAGCACTGGGATGGTCATAGTAGGAGACATCTGACCAGGGAGTGCACACAAACCCTCACCTGTGAACATCTCCAGAACAAATCTTCAAGAAAGCAAGTGCCCCAAACTCATGACTCCCTGCCGTAGTAGCATCCACATCAAAGAGAGCCTCGGGCAGTCCTGCCAACCTCCCAGCTCTCCTGTCTTGACCTCACAACAGAAAGGTTTGACAAGCAATCCAGGAAACATCACTGAATCTGTTTTTGTCCATACGAAGGATGACTGTAAACTAGCTCCTTCAATGGATAGCCTTACTTTCCTGAGGGTGATGGATAACAGCTTCCACCAAGACAGCTCAAACAGCTGGGTGACACCATTGTCTTTCCATAGCCCCTGACAATGTCTCCCAAACAACCATGAGCAAGCAAGCAGCTGTCTTGCTTCATTTACACATCTGCTCAAGAAACCCCCACAGAAGGAAGTGATTTCTGTCCTCTGAAACAACCAAGACATACTAGCCCGTTCCAACTTGCGATTGTACAAGCTTGCCTCCAACAAGTTGGACGTCATGAGTACATTTCCTCCAGATGACCTTGCAAAAGGGGAGAAAAACCTAGATTTTGGTGTTGACTTCCTTCCCATTCAGAGAAGCCTAGGCCTCATTTGGGAGGTTACCAAAGATGTGTTGACTTTCCAGATGACATCTGTGGAGATATGAGGCTTTGTCTGTAATGAACAGCTTGTTTGATCCATTTGGATTTTCTACCCCAGTAATCACTCAGGGAAGGTCCTCAACATGTACACGAATAACAGGCTGCAGCGTATAAGGAGGTCAACTAGTCCAGAGCAGTTAAAATTGATCCCTACTGACCAGAACACTATTGACCATGCCACGAGATCAATGCCATCAGTGACCTAGCTCATGGTTAACAGACTAGTGTTCTTGTTCAGGTCAGCTGAGACAGAGGCCACCATCCCACAATTTAATGTGATTGACCCACAATCTGATGCTGCAGTTCATCTACTGATCACATGCCATGCTACTGACATCTCCCCAAACGCTTTGAGAGGTTCTCAAGTTGGCAATCGCAGTCACATGCTAAAGCAAGGCTTGTGCAGATTTCAAAATCATTTGTACAAAAGAGAGACTGTAAGAGATAGCATATCTGCAACAGTCCCTCTCACTGGATGGCTTAGGTCAAGCCAAAACCATCATCATCTGCAGTCTGCAACTTGATGTCTTCAGGAAGAAAATGAAGAGTATAAATAGAAAAATAGACATTCAGAAAAAAACGTGAACTGAGGTTACAAATCTGTAAAAATGAAGACACTATTTTTAGATTGTATGGATTTGTTTTGGGTTCTCTTTTATATCTGATACAATCCAATCAGCTTATTTTGAAGTTTGGATTGGGATAAATTCTTCCTTTTTTTTAACATTTTTAGCATCTGCCTTTGCAAAAGTTGGAAATAATTTCAACCTGTGCTTCATAGAAGTGTTTCCCCAGCCACATTTTTTTACGTGTGTAATTTGAAACAGAACTATAGGCAGGTAGAAGATCCAATCACAAAAAAGAGAAAATCTGCAGATGCTGGAAATCCAGGCAACACACACAAAATGCCTGGCCAGGCAGCATCAATGGAAAAGAGTACAGTCAACGTTTCAGGCCAAGTCCTGCTGAGGGGTTCGACCTGATACATCGACTGTTTACTCTTTTCCAAAGATGCTACCTGACTTGTTGAGTTCCTCCAGCATTTTGTGTGTGTTGACAGATAGAGGAAAAGTATTCTCTACACTTTATAATAAAATGGCTTTGATGTTGGGGATGCGATTTGACTTTTTTACCAGTATGTACATGGTAGCAGTGGCCTTTCAGCAGCGTGAGATTGTACATGGTCTATCAGCCGTGTCAACAGAGCTTTATCAAGAGGGATTTCTCACAGGTCAGCGGCAGTAACTTAAAAAGGGAGCTTCGAGAGCGTTTGTCCATTATATGTGGCCTATCAGCGGCATCAACAGAGCTCTATCAAGAAGGACTTCTCACAGGTTGGTGGTGGTTACTCAAAAAGGGAGCTTTGAGAATGTTTGTCCATTTTACGTGGCCTATCAGCTGAGTCAACAGAGCTCTACAAACTAAATAGAAGTACAGCAGGGATAAGCAGAGTGGCCATCGTCGGGAGTAGGCCAGTGGCGAGCGTAGAAGCGACAGGCTTTGGCTCAAAGGAGGCTTCAGCTAGGAAGAGGCGTTGGCTCCGTGTAAAACATCTGTTAAGGTTTCCTTTTTACATTTTTTTTCCCCTCTCTTACTGTACCATTTAAATGGCTGTGGTCTGCTCTTCGTGCCGGATGTTGGAGAATTGGGAGACCCAGAGTCTCCTGGGAAACTACATCTGCATGAAGTGCATCTGGCTGCAGCTCCTTAAAACCGTGTTAGCGATCTGGAGCAGCAACTGGATGACCTTCAGCTCGTATGGGATAGTGAGGATATACTTGATCAAAGTTACAGGGCAGTAGTCACCCCAGTTGCAGGAGGCGAGTAGCTGGGTGACTGTTAGGAGAAATGGAAACAGGCAGTTAGAGCAGAACACCCTGGTGGCCATTTCACTCAAAAACAAGTATACCGCTTTGGTTACTTTTGTGGGGGATGACCTCCCATTAGAATGCCAAGGTGACTAGGCACTGCATGTGGGTCCATGGTGCAGAAGGGAAAGAGAGAGAAAAGAAGGGAGCGGTAGTGATAGGGGACTCGATAGTGAGGGGAACAGACGGGAGATTCTGTGGATATGAATGGGACACACAGATCGTATGATGCCTCCCAGGTGCCAGAGTCAGAGATTTCTCATGTTGGGTCCACACATTTTGGAAAGGGAGGGAGAGCAGCCAGATGTCTCGGTACATATTGATACCAAAGACATAGGAAGGAAAAGCAATGAGGACCTGAAAAGAGAATTTAGAGAGGTAGGTAGAAAGCTGAGAAGCAGGACCTCCCGGGTAGTAATTTCTGGATGCTGCCTGTGCCACACACCAGTGAGAGTAGAAACAGGATGATTTGGCACATAAATACGTAGCTGAGAAGCTGGTGCAGGGGGCAGGGCTTCAGGTTCTTGGATAATTGGGATCTCTTCTGGGGAGGTATGACCTTTAAAAATGTGACAGGTTGCACCTGAACCCGAGGGGGACCAATATTCTCATGGGCATGTTTGTTAGAGCTGTTGGGGAGGGTTTAAACTAACTTGGCAGGGGGTTGAGAACCGGAGTGAAGGAACTCAGGAAAGGACAGATGGTAAAAAAGTAAGGACAGCATGCAGTCAGATTGTCAGGAAGGGCAGGTAGGTGATAGAACTTAGTTACAGCCAACAGGCTGAGTATCAAATCATTATGGATGCAGAATCAGAAAGGATAACAAATACGGTACTCAAAGTGTTGTATCTAAATGCACATAGTGATAAGCAATAAGATGGGCGATCTTGTTGCAATATTACAGATTGCCAGGTATGAAGTAGGTGCAGTTACTGTTACAAGAGAGAAGGTGCTCAAAAAGCTGAAAGACCTAAAGGTACATAAGTCATCCGGACCAGAGGAACTGCACTCTAGGGTATTGAAAGAGGTAGCGTTAAAGATTATGGTGGCATTAGAAATGATCTTTCAAAGGTCATTGGACTGGCCTGGTGCCAAAGAACTGGAAAATTGCAAATGTTCTTCAACTTTTTAAGAGAGCAGGAAGGCAGCAGAAAGGAAATTATAGACCAGTTAGCCTCACCTCAGTGGTTGGGAAGATGTTAGAGTCAATTGTTAAGGATGAGGTGATGGAGTACTTGGTGATACAGGACAGGATAGTAGAAAGTCAGCATGATTTCCTTCAGGGAAAATCCTGCCTGACAAACCTATTGGAATTCTTTGAGAAAATTACCAGTAGGATAGATAAAGCAGATGCAGTGGATATTGTATATTTGGACTTTCAGAAGGCCTTTGACAAGGTGTCACACATGAGGCAGCTTACCAAGTTAAGAGCCCATGGTATTACAGGAAAGTTACTAACATGGTTAGAGCATTGGCTGATTGGTAGAATGCAGTGAGTTGAAATAAAAGGATTCTTTTCTGGTTGGCTGCCGGTGACTAGTGGTGTTCCATAAGGGTCGGTATTAGAACCACTTCTTTTTATGCTGTATATAAACGATTTAGATGATGGAATATATGGTTTTGTTGCCAAGTTTGCAGGTGATACAAAGATTGTTGGAGGGGCAGGTAGTGTTAAGGAAATAGGTAGGATGCAGAAGGAATTAGACAGATTAGAGAAGTGGGCAAGAAAGTGGCAAATGAAATACAATGCTGAAAAATAATTGGTCATGCACTTTGGTAATAGAAATAAATGTATGGACTATTTTCTAAAAGGGGAGAAAATCCAAGAATCTGAGTTGCAGAGGGACTTGGGAGTCCTTGTTCAGAACACCCTGAAGGTTAGCTTGCAGGTTGAGTGGGTGGTGAGGAAGGCAAATGCCATGTTAGCATTCATTTCAAGAGGTCTAGAATGCAAGAGCAAGGATGTGATGCAGAGGCTTTATAACGCACTGGTGAGGCCTCACCTTGAGTATTGTGAACAGTTTTGGGCCCCACATCTTAGAAAAGATGTGCTGGCATTGGACTGTGTCCAGAGGAGGTTCATAAGGATGATTCTGGGAATGAAAGGGTTATCATACAAGGAATGTTTGATGGCTCTGGGACTGTACTCGCTAGAATTCAGAAGGATGAGGTGGGGATATCATTGAAACCTTTCGAATGTTGAAAGGCCTGGACAGAGTAAATGTGGACAGGATGTTTTCCAAGGTAAGAGAATCTAGGACAAGAGGGCACAGCCTCAGGATAGAGGGATGCCCTTTCAAAACAGAGATGTGGAATAAATTTCTTTAGTCAAAGGATGGTGAATTTGTGAAATTTGTTGTCTCATGCAACAAAAGCTACACAGGCCAGGTCATTGGGTATATTTCAAGCAGAGATTGATAGGTTCTTAATTGAATATGGCATTAAAGGTTACGGGGGGAAGGCCGGGAACTGGGGTTGAGGAGGAGATAGAAAAAAAAGATCAGCCATGATTGAATGGCAGAGCAGACTCAATGGGCCAGATGGCCTAATTCTGCTCCTATGTCTTATGGTCTTACGTTGAGTTGATTTCTGTCAGTTTAGTGTAAATGTGATTTTCTGAAATGTTGCCATATATATAATGCCTATGGTACACAATCCTCAGTTTAGAGAAAGGCCCGTCAAAACCATTATATTATTGCTATTTATTTTTTAATGCTTGGATTTTCAACAGCCGTCATAAATAGTGGGAATGATCCTACTTGAAGGTCAGAATTTTACTCCTGTATCTCATATCTAGTCGATGGTCTTATTACTTTTTAGCATTTGCCTGTGCTATTCAATAGATCAGGAGTATTGACTCTAATTCTGTTTAATGTTTTTTTCTTGTGAACGCCCTGAGTTCAATTGGTGGCATCTTCTACAGACCCAGGCGGGAAGCGTTTGGTCCCCCATGAACTGGTTTGCTGAAGTTCACAACTGTTGTTGGTTATTTATTATCACGTTGTTAAGCAATTAACCTTCAACATTAGGTTAGCCATTATAATCGATTGTGTACTTATTTGTTCATTAGAAGCACTTTGTTAGAGTCGAAGGAATTTTGATCAATATTTCAATCTATCTTTCATGACAACACAGAAGTACTGTCTTTTTAATCAGCTCCTTGCATACTGTAATGCATTGATGAACAATAGAACCTCCACAATACAACTACATCGGGCCTGGAGTTTACCTATCGGCCTAGCTTGAGAAATGAGGGAAACTCTTAAGCAAGATCAGAATAGTTGTCTTTTGCACATTGGTTGCTTGTCTGTTCTTTTGGGTGTGGTCTTTCACTGATTCTGTTGTGTTTCTTGTATTCACTGTGAATGCCAACAAGAACATGAATCTCAGGATTGTATAGGGTGGCATATATGTACTTTGACAATAAATTTCCTTTGAACTTTGAAGCAGACCCAGTTACAAATACTTATCTAAAGTGCTCAGGCCCTCTTTCACTGCAGTACACTTTCACTGTTCCTCTGGATACTGGTTGTGGCCCTGTCCACCAGTGACATTGAAAGCAGAAAGAGTCCGGGTGCTTTCAGCACCCTAGATTAAACTCTACCAGTGCCATGATGACATCAGCTGATGCCATGGTGATAAATGTCAGCCAGTGGAAGGGCTGCAATGCTCCTAGCTAGCACAGGGGAGCAGCTTTCGATGAACAGGTGAGTTTGACATTTACTGCAATAAGATCTACCATTGAATATATCCTGCCTGGTTTCCTCATGGTTTAGTATGGCAATTTGAATGCACAGGAATGTATGAAGCTGCATTAAGTAGCAGACTGTGCTTAATATGTCATAAGCATATCTTTTCCCATCGTTATTAGTATCTAAATGAATTCTTCTTCAATATAAAAATATATAGGTAGATAGTGGCAACATTTATCATTAATGATTCCCTCCGTCTGGGCCATTCCACATTATTACAGCTAGCATCAGGCAGGAGGTTCAAAAGCCTGAAGTCCCACACCAGCAGGTTCATGAACAGCTACTCCCCTTCAACCATTTAGTTTTTGAACCAACAAGCAAATCCTTAATCACTACAAATTAATAAAACCCGGATCATCGTTGCACTAAAATGGAATTTTTGAAGTTCTGGTTGTAATTTCTTCTAAAGAAATTTTCATAGTTTATAATTACTTTGTTTTTTTTCGTGAAATACTATGTACCTGTGATGCTGTTGCACGTAAAATTTCACTGCACCCATGCATACATATTCTTGTTCATATGATCATAAACTCCACTTAGTTAATTGTTTGTTGGTCCAGCATCTGCTGTCTCTCATGTAACCAAAGGTGAATGTAGGAAATAATCAGTAGGTCAGGCTATATAATAATTGGATGAGAATATGTTCTAACACTGTGAATGAGGAATGACTACTTCAACCCTAAGTTCTTCTGCTCTGATCCCTGAGAGAAGATATAGATCCCTTATGAACTCATGCCATTATTGGAAACAATACTCTTTAAGAACTTTGTCATTAAAAACTAAATGAAATTGGAACGCAAGGTCATTATCTCCTGGTGACTCTAAAAGAGTAAGCCTTTTGGGAAAAAAATTAGAACAAGAAGGTTTTCAAAGACTAGTCTTTGAAGATTATGTGAGACTTAGAAATAACGGGACCTTAGAGCTTTCAATGTAATCAAGTTTAAGAGAGCCACTTCAAGTACCAGATATAGTACATGAAGAAACATTAATGAGCTAATCATCGGCAAAGAGAATCAAAATGTATTCCAGGCACTGAGCCGTGATCAGTAGGCTTTTCATTACAATGGACTAATTGAGAAAGCACTGTGTTACCATGAGTTAGAAAGATGCAGAAAAAAAAATATGTAAGTCATACAGCTCAAATTTGATTACAGAATGCACAAGCTGATTTGGTGAGTTAACATAATGCTTATTAATTAAAATACCCAAAATATTTTGATATGATGTAATTATGCTAGCAATTCATTACTGGCATTAGTTAATCCAGCACTGCAAACCTCAGGGGGCTTTGAACTCTGATTTTGACAAGTACAAACAGATGAGAGCTGCCCTTTTGCAATCTGTCCTAATGGGTCCCAATTTGCATCAGTAATCTCATGGCTGCTTTCTGGAGGATAGTGCATAATGTGCATAAAATGCTTTAAATAGATGTCTTGTTGTCTACCAGATTCCAAGTTTGTTCAGAGAGCTCTAGATGCTCTATGATAAAAATACTTTGGACCAGATGACAGTGACCCAGGCCCACACCTCATCATCACCTTCCAATACTACCCCTTACCCACAATAACTTTTCACCATCAGATTACTGGCAATGATCTTGAGGCCTTTCCACCATCTACAATGTGGTAATGAGTACAAATGGTTTTGAGGCCCTAGTAACAGACTTAATAATGGCCTCTTAACAGCCAGATCATTTTTCCATAAATCCTCTGAACAAGTTCTTGTTGTTCTTTAAAACAATTGATGAGGCTTCTGCTGGTCCAGGTCAACCATAGATGTTGTGTCCTAGCTGTATAGATATGCAAGCCAGAGCTGTATGATATGGAGAGCCAGCTGTTGCCCATGTAGCAAATCGTAAACACAACTTAACTCTGCTTCCCATTCCCATTCAGATATGTCCATACATGATCTCCTCTACTGCCATGATGAGGCTAAACTCAGGTTGGAGGAGCAACACTTCATATACCGTCTAGGTAGTCTCCAGCCCCTTGGTATGAGCATAGAATTCTCTAACTTCCGTTAATTCCCTCCCCCTCCCTTCCTCTATCCCTATGTCACTCTGCCCCTCCCCCAGCTGCCTATCACCTCCCTCATGATTCCGCCTCCTTCTTCTACTACCCATTGTTTTCCTGCCTATGACGCCCCTGCTTCCCCGCCCCCACCCCTTTGTGTTTCAAATTACTGGTTTTTCAACTGAACCTACAAGCATTCTTCAAATCCTTCCCCCTCCTTCTTTCTTTAGTCCTGACGAAGGGTTCCATCCCGAAACGTCGACTCATTGTTTCTACTGATGCTGCCCGACCTGCTGAGTTCCTCCAGCATGTTGTGAGTGTTGCCCATGCAGCAGGCTCCCCCTGTCCATTCATCTGATGAATCCAAAGGAATGGCAGAGACCACCAGCAGCAGCATTGCAGGAGCTGCCAGTCAGCATTGAGCTCAACTTAAGACTGCCTTAGGGATTCTAGCTCCATATTTTTCCCTCAGGATTTTCTCCCGAAGCCTTCCCCTGAGTGGGTATAGCTGCAAAACAGCGGAGGTCTGAGATCAGAGTTTTCTTTCTTCTTGATGACCTTCCAACCACAGATGACGAGCCCCATCTGACCGAACCAACAGGTTTTAAGGCACCAGGCCTTAATGCGCCTTTGCCCCTTCTCCTGTCAGTAGAAACAGTTCCACCAGGTTTAGTAGCTAAGCCAGGAGCTGGACTTGGTTGTCAGAGACTATTTGAGTCACATACCATTGGGAGCATTTAATAGGTCATGGGAGCTTGTCTCCACTACCACTTCCAGCTATAACAACCTTAAGGAATACTAACTACTACTTAAAGATGATTTAAAAGCATGCACTTTTTCAGAATATTTATGGAAACATGATCTGATAAAAACTGTAAACACACATTGAATCTTATAGAGCAGGAGATATCAATACATCCATTTCATCCAACCAACAATTTGCGTTGGTCCAGTCACATGGAAGCCATGGCCAAGAAATCACATCAGCAGTTTCACTTCCTCAGAAGGCTAAAGAAATTTGGCATGTGCCTAATTACTCTCACCATTTTTAAAAAAATGCAACATAAAAAGCATCCTATCTTGATATGGTAACTGCTCTAGCCAAGATCTCAAGAAATTGCAAGGGGTACAAAGGCATCCTGGTCCATCATGCAAACCAGCCCCCACTCCACTGACTCTGCCTACACCTGCTGCTTCAGGAAAGCAGTCAACGTAATCAAGGATCCCTCCCCACCCTGGCCCTCCTCTCTTCTGTCCCCTCCAACCAGGCAGAAGTACAGGAACTTGAGAACACACACAACCAAGCTCAAGTACAGTTTCTATCCCGCTGTCTGTTCAAGGCTTTTGTACAGACGTCATCATCATATATTAATAACAAAGAAGCAAGCGCACTTGAGGGGGCAGCTGGTCAGCAGCATATGTGGAATAGTCTGGATGAAGGATCTTGATCCGAAACATCAACTGCCCATTTCCTGCACTGATGCAACCTGATCCACTGTGTTCCTCCAACTTTGTGTTCGTTACATGCAATTAGTCTTATTCCCTGCCTTTCTTCTAAAATGCCCTTTTCTTTGCAAAATGCCCATTCACAAAGTAATCCGTGTGTTACACAGTTTAGCCTTATAGGCCAGGTGTTCAGCCTTCAAAGTTCAAAGTAAATTTCTGTTCAAAGTACATATAGCACTACATGCAAACCTGAGATTTGTTTTCTTGCAGGGGCACACAATACACAATTATAACCTTGTTATCCCCCGTATCCACCCTTCTGTTGCTAGGGCCAGAGCTGATGGTCAGTGACCAGCAGATCTCTCCCATAGAGATCAATTAACCATTCATTCATAACCACTCAGCCATGGTCCAACATAGTCCAAATTCCAGACCACAGCCTTTCTTCAGTTTAATCCAACTGATCTACTTAAATTTGAGATCTCTTTTGTTTATAAAGCAATCAATTCCCTGGGTCCTCTATGATCTATTCCTTTTGCATACCTTTCATTGATCATTAATAATTATTCATAATTATCATCAAAAGTCTGATTTTTGTTTTTCATTGATGCTCAGGATCTGTGCATCATGGGCAACGGCAGAATTCTTTGCCCATCCGTAATTACCATTGATAAGGGGATGGTCAGCTGACCTCTTGGACCACAGATGTTTAGCTTCCCAGTGAAGGTGCTGTCACAGTGTTTTTGAAAGGTCATTCCAGTGAAAGCCAGAAGAGTATTTCCAGATCAGCATGGTGTAAGAATTGAGGTCATCCCTTTGCTCCTGCTGCCAATAGACATTGTGGGTATGGGAGATCTTGCACTTTGTAAACGATGCACTGTGCAGTCACTGTGCACCAATGGTCGTGGAGTGAAAACATTATGATGGTGGTTAGGGTGCGAATCAAGGCAGCTGTTTTGTCCTGGATTGTTATGAGCTTCTAAGATAAATTATATACTGTAAATAGATCGCTTGTATGTCAATAAAGTGACTTTAGGCTCTGGTTTGTCTGTACATTATGTGACTCTAACAGAAAATGATAAAGTAATAGTGTACGGGGTGTGGGGGTTGTGGTGGGGTGGGATCGTGGGTGGAGGTGTTGATCAGCCTTACTGCTTGGAGGAAGAAAGTATTTTTGAGTCTGATGGTCCTGACGTGGATGCCACGTAATCTCTTCCCTGGGACAAGCAGTCCGTGAGCAGGCTATCTGGGATACTTCACGATACTGCCGACCTTTCTCCAGCACCTTTTTGTACATATGCCCTTGATGGCAGATAGGTTGGTTAAATTTGATGGTTTAAATTTAAGAACATGGTGGAAGAAGACCTGAGAGCTTGAGCAGGATTATAAAACAAAAGTCATTCTGTGATGGACTCTGGCCTCAGACCATTGAAAGCTTTAAAAACAAGTAAGAGAACTTTAAAATCAGTTCTAAAAGATAGAGGAAGCCAATGCAGGATAGCTAAGACAGGAGTGATATGCTCCCCTCATCCTGGTTTTAGTTAAAAGTCTAGCTGGGGTGTTCTGAATGAGTTGACGTTTGCCAATAGATTGCTTTGGAAGGCCAGTAAAAATTGCATTGCAGTAATCTAGTCTATTCGATATAAAGGTGTTAATTAGCTTTTCAGCATCATCATATGACAGAAACGGATGTACTTTCGTAATTATCATTAAGTTTAGAAATGCTGCGTTGGTCGTTATCTTAATGTGGAATTTAAAATTCAAATCTGAATCGAGGTTAACACCCAGGCTTGTTACTTTTGATTTTACAAAGGGAGACAGATTTACAAGTTTATTAGGATGTTTACCTCTTTTAGCTTTTGGACCTACTAAAAGTATTTTAGTTTTATCTTCATTTAGTTTTAGGAAATTTTGCTCATACATTCGTTAATTACAGCTTTATCAGAAGTCAGTGAAGATAGGATGGCTTGACCAAGATATACAGTTATGTGTCATCTGCATAACTGTGCAAATCAAAATTATGCTCCCTTAATTAAGGTTCTATGTGAAGATTTTGCTTCCTCTGACCTTTGAGGAAAAGAGTTCTGAAGAATTCAAATCCTATGATGAAACATATTCACATCATCTCCCTCTTATAGTATTAAACAGTGAAACCTTGTTCTAGTTTCACCCACAAAATATCTACCCCACATTTAACCTGTAAAGACTGTTCAGGACCTTACTGCATTACTAGTGTGGGAGGCAGAGAACCCAGTGCCTTTAATGGATAATTAAAGTCAGCCTAGATTTCAAAGCTGATCCTAACTGTCAGTGTGTGAGAAATCACTTTATGTGAGCTTCAAGGGTAAAATTCTGAATCAATGCTTTTCTTCTATGTTGCCTGAGCAACACAGATCAAAAGTATTTACTTGTGATCAAAGACAAAGGTTGTCCCAAGGCTGTTGAGTTGTCATGGCCTCCAGTATTGCGTGTAGAACTTCCACTGCACAAAGGAATTTAAGTGATTCCATTATTTCTTTGGAATTTTGAACAGAGTTCTGGTCTGTCTTTTATAAGAAAAGATAGAGGAATTGGAGAACAGGGATTCCTAAGGATCATATCAGAAATCAGAGATTATGTCCAACAGTAGACATGGATGAATGACATTTCTGTTCTTTAAACATATAAACAAGAACAAGAGGATGATCTACTGCAAATTAAAAAAAAACAAAGGATTTTTAGAGATTCAATATGTAGGAAACATCTCCATTTGTGAAGAAAACTAAAACTAAATTTCAGAAGTAACCAATAAATCCACAGATAATTCAACAGCAATAATTTACCAAAGAGATATCAACTCCTCATTAATAGGCACTGTCTGTCCTTTTGTTCAGAAGTACTTGGCTGAACCTCTATCATTCTCTTAATCCTTTCACTGCTGTGGCTCCCAGCCTCACTGCCTTGCTAGCTTAAACCCTCCTGAGCAGCACAAGCAAACCTTTCTACAAGAATATTGGTGACCCTCCAGGTTAGCTGAAACTCTTCCTTCTTGTCCTGCCCTGAAAGAGAACCCAATGATCGATGTAACTGAAGCGTTTCCTCAAGGTGTCAGAAACGTGGATGATGAGAGTTTTTGCAAATTCAGTCCAAAAGAAAAAGAATTCGTATATAAGCTTTAGGAACCTTAAACCTTTCAGTGTAGTTGAAAAATATAAAGGAAGCAGCAAATAACTTAAATTGCAAAACAGGAGGGTGAAAATGACCAATAAACTTTCTTGATGAGTAGGATTAATGAAAACTGTGACACAATTTGCACAAACATGAAAAAACAAGAGAGTGGTGAGGGTCAGGGATTTATGTCTGACCTCGAGGAAGCTGGGGACGTGCTGTAAGTGGGGGAGGTATTCAGTGAGTACTTTGTAATGGCATTCGTCAAAGAGAAGGACTTGGAGAATAGTGAGATCAGTGTGCATGGTGGTATTCTATACATGTAGAAGTCAAAAAGGAGGAAGTGTTGGGTATCTAGAAAAACATTATGTACAAGTCAAGTTTTTGCACAGAGAGCGGTTGATGCCTGGAGTGTTCTGCCAGAAGAAGTGATGGAAGCAGATATGATAACGTTTAAGAGGAAGTTTTATGGACTCATGAACATTTAGGGAATGGAACGCTATAGACTACAGTCAGATTCGATTAGTTCAATTTGACATCATGGTTGGCACAGCTATAATGGGGTGAAGGGCCTATCCCTGTACTGTAAATTTTCTTCGTTCTATGAATGGAGCCTTACAGTAGCTTTGTTTTCTATAGTGCCAACACAGCACATACTTCTTTTCAATCATTGCTCAACAATGAATTATACCTACATCTGTTAATACTTGTACACTCAGCCAGAACTGCTGGGTAAAATATTACTTTAACAGGTTACATCTAGGAGAAGAAAATGCATCACTGTTTGGCTAACTTCTTCAGCAACTTCTGCAGTAGGCATTTATCTTTTTTAATCTCATTCCTGCAACACACTCTCTTTGAATTAATGCATATTTTTTCATCTTGATAACCACAAAATGTTTTTAATGGATTCCACGTACTTTGAAAAATCACCCAATTTTGCAGATTAGGTTAAATGCAGAATTGGAAACTGGTAACTGTATGAATAGCAAAGTAGAAAAATGTCATCTGGAAAATTAATTCCTTGGCATATCATGCCACTTATGGGTGCTGAATATAAATTTCTCGCTATGACAGTACACAATGCATCAGATTGTATAAATCCCATCTTTAAAACAAATTGGCTGTACATTAGTTTAGCAACAGAGAGGTTTTTTTGTCCATATTGAATAAGTTGGCTTCTACAATGGTCAGGTAGCTGATATAAAACAGTCAGCTTCATTTCAATTCAAATATGATCATTTGCATCTGCAAGGGAGAATATATTAATCAGATGCTTTCATATTTTTTCCTTCATAACCAATCACACTCTTGCTAATATTGCAACATTTGCCTAAAAATAGCTTTAGGGTATCTTCACTAAAGGGAGATTATATTCTAGCCACAGACTCGTCAAAGGCTAGGTCACTTCCCTGTTGATCCTTCGCGGCAAGTTTAGTTGTTGATACCCACTATTTGAGTGGTGGTTCACCTTTCCCTATCAATGAGTTAATACTTTCAGCAAACAAAGTACGTTAAACACAATTCATTTCTTTTTAGTGATACTCACTTAAATTTAGACAAAATTCATGAAACACATTTAAAACTCACAGAAGATTTTTATATTATAAAAGATTTCCAAATTTAAAAAGATTTCTAAAACACAAAGGATTTCTAAAGCACGGGTACAATTTCTTTAAGTTAATAAGACATACCAATGAGTTGCAGACAAATGAATTATCTGTCTCAGAATCAAAGGCAGAAGAATGGAGTTGAGCTCACTCTGTCTTTCTGTCATTCTTCTTCCTGTTCTTTGATCATTCCTAACAAGCCTGACTGCTCTCTTACATTTATACTTTTTTATTGCCAGATGGGTGACTTCACTAACATATAATATTTTTTCCAGATAATTTTTCACGCAGATGGTCTGAAAGCTTCTAGGGACGGATAACCTGGGACACTCAAAAGTGAATATCCATCATACAGTAATTAATCAATTCATGGATAGTTAGCCACTTGGTGTGGATTTGCTCTTTATTTGACAGTGTGTAAGAAACTGAAGTCATAGGTTGTGCATTGTGCTCCAATTTCAATTGTTATAACAAAGTGAGCATTGCACTTAATTATGTCATTGTATATGCAAATTAAGCCAGGAAAATGATTCTGTGTGAGGCTGTTTCAAATTCCCAATCATCGAAATATGGTTAAAAATGATTCAAATAGTTTGTTCAACTTAAGCATTAAAAGACAGGCGTGAATAGCTAAAATTTCAACATAGGCCTTTTGTGATGCTTGGCCTGTAACTGGATCACAGGATGAACTCAAGGGGCGGATTCTGCAGCTCAGCAATATTTCAAGGCAAGGGAAATGTTCCTTCTTTGTGTCCTTCTCACCAATGCACACGGGTACGAGCACAGACAGGAAGACTGGGCAGAAAGCACTGGACTGTCAAAGTCGGCCAGTGAAATATAGCCTCCAATTATGCCAAATGAAGTTCAAGCATGTGCTCTTTAGAGTTTGTATGCCTCAACAACAACCCATTGATTATGAGATCTTGCATCTTGCTTCAGAAAGATGTTAACTTCTTATTGTAGCTGTGATCTATTTGTTACTTTATCCATTTAGCAAAGGGATTATAGTGTACTTACCTCTGCATTATTTAACTTATAATTATAAGTCAAATAATGAAAAGAGAATGATTATATTCCCTCTCTTACTGTTATTATCTGTTGTGGGGAACCCCCTTCCCACCCTTGGATCTTGTGTCTGCTCCTGCACGTCTGATACACCTGAAGATTGCTAGTTCTGTGATTGAAGGATATGTATATGTGTGGGTATGTGGGTAATAGGTAGGAAGGAACAACGGATCATGCTTTTAGCTTTACCCATGATAAATTTGCTTCATAGTTCAAAAATGAAGATTTGTAATGTGTCTTATTACCTTCAAAATCAGTAGCTGGATCAAATCAAAGCAGAAAATAAATTGTGCAGATTTAAATAAATACACAAAAAACTGCAGTTGTAAGGTACAGATGTCCTGTCATAGCATTTTGACCTGAAGCATCAACAATTTCTTTCCCCATAGATTCTGCTTGACCTACTGAGTTCTTCCAGCAGACTGCTGTCAGGACTTAAACAACACTACCAGACAAGGACTTCACTGACATTTCTTATGAATTTCAAGACAAACCTGAATATTTTGAAATAACGGATTTGGAAGTGCCCGCGATTTGGGAACAGAACTGATCTAGCCTTAAAAAGGTTAAGAAGACATAAAACATGGAATGCCTGGTGGTAGGTATCATTTATCCTGATCTTTCATGGGATGTAGCATCACAGTTCATTCTTCAAGTCTTCCTGTCATGTCTTCTGTCATCCTTCCTTGTTTCAGGTAATCAATGTTGGTATTGGAAAATAGACTTGCCAACCCATATGGGATTTAGCATCTTGCTGCACGATGAATTGTGAAATAAATGTACTTTCAAATTCTCCTCTAATTAATAGATCCTCCTGCTCTCTGTTCTTGAGATATCCAGGTGCTGACATTTTTCACATGTTAGATTTCCTTTGCCACATCACTGATCTCGATACTTCATCTGTTATTTTCCTAAGCTCCAGAATTTATGTCACTGAACCGATCCCACAGCCTACGGACTCACTTTTAAGGACTCCACAACTCATGTTCTCAGTGCTATTTCTCTACGTATTCAATTATTATTATTATTATTGTATTTGCACAGTTTGTCTTCTTTTGTACATGGCTTGCTTGTCAGTCCTTTTCTGTGTACACATTTTAGAACATAAGGAATCAGAGCCCGGGAAGGCCATCCTGCTCATTGAGCCTGCTCCACCATTCAATATAATCATGGCTGCTCTGACCATGGACTCATCTCCACACTGATTTTCACTGATTCTATTGTATTCCTTTGTTCTACTGTGAATGCCTGTAAGAAGCTCAATCTCAGGATGGTACATGGTGACATATACACATTTTGATAATGAATTTACTTTGAGCTTGAAATTCTGGAGAACTTTTTTTTCACTTCTTACCTATCTCTTTCCTTATAGAGACTTATGATGTTCCACTAGGTTTCACTGAGTTGTTAACTTCATTATGGTTGACATGTCTAACAGGTACTTTCAGATGTATTATTCATTGTTTAGTGTCATGTCTGTTGACACCAATAGTTGTGGTACCAACTCAGTAAAGCAGCCAGCATTGTCAAATACTCCACCCATCATAGTCACTCTCTCTCTTCTCCCCTCTCATTGGGCAGAAGATACAAAACCCTGAAAACACATCTCCCCAGGTTCAATGAAAGCTTCTATCTCACTGTTGTAAGACTATTGAATGGTTCTATGGTAAAATAAGATGGACTCATAACCTCACAAATGACCAGAAGGCCTTGCATGTTACTGTCTAACTGCACTGCACTTTCATTCTAACTGTAGTGCTCAATTCTGCATTCTATTATTGTTTTCCCTTGAACAGGAAAAAGGAACTGCACTCTTGTAATAAAATGATTCATATGGATGGCATGCAAAACAGTCTTTCACTGCACCTTAGTTCATGTGACAATAATAAACCAATTTTCTAATTTACCTGTTTATTAATGCTTGATAATAAATGTTCTTATTATTGAACTTGTAAGTATTAGCATTGGTTCTCCAATTATTTTTGTTTTACAAATAATCCAATGTAGAAAAACATTCTGACAAGCCACTTTCTTTTTAAGAACATCCAAGAAGATTTTCCTTCATATCTTTCATTACAAAGTATGTTAGACCACCATTCACAATGACAGGAAAAAGAACAGCAGTTTGAATACAAATGGCATATGTAAGTTTGCATGGGGAAAAATCCATTCAATTAAATAACAGCTGATCTATATCTTATTTCCATCCACCCACCGCCCTGTCAAACTTGGATCTACAATCCTTAATATGTGTGCTTCACATAAATCTGAAAACAAAATAGCCTGAAATAAAGCAAGGATCCTGTGTTGTGAATGTTTGCTTAAAATTCCCCCAAGGGAATTTTACCAAAGGGAAAATACGCCATATATTTTCTGCTGCTATCCTCTTCAAAAAAAATTCTTTACTAAATCAGTGTTAGGTTCTACAACACCTCTAATCTTGACTTTAAAGCATTCTTGCTGAACTGTTCTTTCCAGTCCCATTCATTTATCTGAGCTATTGTTTGCTGACCAATGTTGGCATACCAGTGTAATTTGTTACAACCACTAATGCATCTCGTTACTGAGCATTTCCTTTGGCAAACAGCCTTCTACATTTCTCCTAAACGTGTTTTCAAGCTCTCTGCTATTTGCCTCCACTTATGCATTCTCACTCATCACCGAGCAATTTACTGACCACCCAAAAATCTTCTGAAGTTTTTCTGCTTTCTAACATTACTACTGGTGATATAAATGCAAAAGGCAGGATCTCCTGATGGCCACCCATTTCAGCTAGACTTCCCATTTCCATACTGACATGTCCTCCCATGGCCTCCTCTACTACCATGACGAGGCCAAACTCAGGGTGGAGAAGCAACACCTATATTTCACCTGGGTAGCTTCCAACCTATTGGCAATTTCTCTAACTTATAGTAATTTCCCTCCCCTCCCTCCTCTCTCTTTTTCCATTGCCCATTCTGGTTACCCTATCATCCCTTCTCTTCTCCTCACCTGCCCATCATCTGACTTTAGTACCTCTTCTCCTTCCTTTTGTTCTATGCTCCACTGTTCTCTCCTATCAGATTCCTTCATCTTCAACCCATTAGCTCTTCCACCTATTCTCTCCCAACCTCTTACTTCATTCTCCATCCCATCCAGCCACCTTTCCTCACATCTGGTCTTACCTATCACCCAATAGCATGAACTTCACCCACCATTTCCGCACCCCCCCCCCCCCCACTACCACTTTCTTATTCTGGCTTCTGTCGTCTTCCTTTCCAGGCCAGATAAAGCATCTTGGCCCGAAACACTGAGTGTTTATTCCCCTTCATAGACCCTGCCCGACTTGCTGAGTTTCTCCAGCATTTTGTTTATGTTGCCCAAGATTTCCAGCACCTGCAGAATCTTGTGTTTATGATGTAAATGCTATCCCAGCACCATTTCACCTCTGTGAAAAAAGAATCATGCTATTAAAGTTGCCTAAACTGACAGTTTTGGCTATCAACTTGTATGTGAAGATACGTGAGTGTTATTTTCTCCCTGAAAGTGAAAACATTTGTTGTTTAGAATTGGCAGTGGATGGCTTCTGAAACCCTACAGCAGCAGTTCACTCCTCTCTTCCCCCAATGGACTATGGATTCTACACTGGAACACCAGTCTTTGTGACTGCAGCACGTCTGTAAACCACTGTCATGTTTTGTCCCATGCAAAACTTTTGCATGGGACAACTTGTTTTTAAATTCTCCACTATGCTTTTCCCCAATTGCATTAACATTGCAATTCTGTCTGTGAGATCAAATTTAGTATCTGTACACTTAATAAATTCGATCGAATTCGGTCATCAATGAAACCACCCACAAATCTGTCAGGCAGGCGGTCCAAGCAAGTGTCAATCCTAAATAGACAATATGTTTCAAGAAACAACATGTTTTGCAGTGTCAATATCTTCAAAGAGATTATGCATTTGCTAACAGTCTTTCCTGCATACTTTCCTAATGACTGTGTTTTAGGTAAGATAAGACGTGCAACTGCAGGAGAGATTTGCAAAGATATTGCTAAAACTGGAAAATTGTAGCCTTAAGGAAAGATTGAACAACTTTGAGCTGTTTGAAATAAGGGCAGCTGAAGGGAGACTTGAATGACCTGCAAGGGAGCATATATCTCCCTTAGCAAAGAGTTCAAAAACCAGGCAGCATGTATTTAATTGCCAGAAGCTTTAGAACGGAGATGAGAATGTTTTTTTCGCCTGGATACAAATGGGGTCTGGATCTCATAATCTGTAAAGTTGGTAGAGGAAAGTGCCCCCGTCACATTTAAAGTGGGCCAGGGTATGTAACTGAGGGCTGTGAACTGCAGGAGCTGGGAAACGGCAATGACCGACCAGCTCTTTTTTGACTGTTACAGGCATAATGAGTTAAATAGCCTTCTTCTGCAAACTTGTAACTTTCTATGATTCCATGAGTACTTTGACCTCTTATTCATAGTTCTAAATATGTAGCTATCTGCAATTTATGACAGTTTCAGACGAATAAACCTGTAACTTTTGCACTACTTCAATACACGAACCATGTGGGCATGTGGCCAAATGGTTAAGGCATTGGACTAGCTACCTGAAGGTTGTGAGTTCGTAGCCCCAGCCAAGGGAACGTGTTGTATCCTTGAGCAAGGCACTTAATCACACATTGCTCTGCGACGACACTGGTGTCAAGCTCTATGGGTCCTAATGCCCTTCTCTTGGATAACATTGGTATCGTGGAGAGGGGAGGCTTGCAGCATGGGCAACTGCTGGTCTTCCACACAACCTTGCCCAGGCCTGCGCCCTGGAGAGTGAAGACTTTCCAGGCCTCACAAGGCTAACAGATGCCATTTATTTATTTAATACACGAAGCACACTTTTCCTCTATGCCATGAAATTTGGTAAGGACCTGTAAAATTTGGAACTTACTTCAGTTCACAGAACAGCATTTTTTTGTTCACCTACACAGGATCATTCTGTGCAGTAGCATTCTCACCATTATTGACTCCTATTATATTACTTCCTCTCGAAAATATTCCCATACATTCTTTGTGTAAGTTGAAAGGCTCATTACCTGATCATGTTAAATGGGGCTGCCAAATCTTCAAAGACATTTTGTCCTCTTCATGTACTCATTGTTTTCCTGCTAAACTGATATCATCTCACCAGAATGGAGACAGGTTCTAAATCGAAGGTGGTGAAGTATCAGTATGTAGAGAGGAGATGGAAAATCTGGCTGTGGTTCCATAACAACAAACTCTCATTCAATGTCACTAAGCCCAAGGGGCTGATTATTGACTTCAGGAGGAAGAAACCAGAGGTCCATGAGCTAGTCCTCATCACGGGATCAGAGATGGAGAGGGTCACTAACTTTAAGTTCCTTGGTGTTACCATTTCAGAGGACCTGTCCTGGACCCAGCGTGTCAGTGCAATTTCAAAGAAAGCATGGTAGCGTCTTTACTTCATTTTAAGTTTGTGAAGTTTTGGCATGACATCTAAAAATTTGACAAACTTCTATAGATCTGTGGCTGAGAGTATATTGACTAGTTGCATCACAGCCTGGTATGGAAACACTAATGCCCTTGAATGGAAAATCCTCCTGAAGTAACGGATCCAGTCCATCACAGGTAAAGACCTCAACAACATTGAGCATATCTACATGAAGCACTGTCACAGTAAAGCAGCATCCATCATCAGGGACCCCCACCACACAGGCCATGCTCTCTTCTCACTGCTGCCTTCAGGAAGGTGGAACAGGAGCCTCAGTACCTACACCACCATGTTCAGGAACATTTATTACCCTTCAACCATCAGGCTCTTGAAGTAGTGGGGATAAATTCACTCAATTTCACTTGCCCTATCACTGAAATGTTCTCACAACCTATGGACTCACTTTCAAGGGCTCTTGATCTCATGTTCTTCACATTTATTACTTATTTATTTATTATTATTATTTCTGTTTTTTTTCTCTGTATTTACACAGTCTGTTACTTTTTGTACATTGATTGTTTGTCCATCCATTTGGGTGTGGTCTTTCGTTAATTCTATTGTGTTTCTTGGATTTACAGATAATACCCACAAGAAAATGAATCTCAAGGTTCTATTTGGTAATGTTTATGTACTTTGATTATAAATTTACTTTGAACTTTGAAGTTCCTGTCATTTCATCATCCATTTAGTTTAACAGCTACATCTTCTGACTGATTAAATTAATCCCACAATACCTTTGCCGTACAGATGAGCTCTAATGTCGCAGAGCTAGTGGTGCAGGTAACAGAGCTGCTGCCTCACAGCTTCAGCAGGTCAGCTTCAGTGTTAACCTTTGATGTTGTCTCTGTGGAGTCTGCATATTTTCACTGTTATTGCATGGATTTCCCCCTGTGCACGGATTTCCTCCCACATCCCAGAGACATGCATGTTGGTAAGTTAATTCCCCTTAATATGTAGGTCAATATCCAAGAGAAAAATGGAGAAAATAAAGTGTGATAGTTTATAACTAGAATACAGATATTTGTTGGTTAGTGTAGGAAGGACTCGTTTTCATGTTGCATGGTTCCAGGTTTCTGTATTCTCAATAGACACATACACAGACTGAACAGTCAATGTTTCAGGCCAAGACCCTTCATCAGGACTGGAGAAAAAAAGCTAAGACATCAGAGTAAGGAGGTGGGGGGAGGGGAGGGAGAAGTACAAGATAGTAGATGATAGGTGAAACCAGGAGAGGGGGAGGGGTGAAGTAAAGAATTTGGAAGTTGATTGGCGAAAGAGGTAAAGGGCTGGAAAAGGGGGAATTTGATAGGAGAGGAAAGAAGGCCATGAATGAAAGGGAAGGGGTAGGAGCACCAGAGTGAGGTGATGGGCAGGCACAGAGATAAGGTAAAAAAGGGTATTGGGAATGGGGAATGGTGAAGGAGAAGGGAGTGATTACCAGAGGTTCAAGAAATCAGTGTTCACGCCATCAGGTTGGAGGCTATCCAGACGGAATATAAGGTGTTGCTCCTCCAACCTGAGTGTGGCTTCATCTTGACAGTAGAGGGGGCCATGGATTGATATGGTGGGATGGGAATGGGAAGTAGAATTACAGTGGGTGGCCACTGGAAGATCCCAGTTATTCTGGCAGATGAAGGTGCCTGGCAAAGTGGTCGCTCAATCTACGCCAAGTCTGACTGATATACAGGAGGCCACACTGGGAGCACTGGATACAGCAGGTGACCCCAGCAGATTCACAGGAGAAGTGTCAGCTCACCTGGAAGGACTGATTGGGGCCCTGAATGGCAGTGAGGGAAGAGGTGTAGGGGCAGGTATAGTACTTGTTCCACTTCCAAGGATTAGTGCCAGAAGGTGATCCGTGGGTAGGAACGAATGGACAAGGGAGTCGGGTAGGGAGTGACCCCTGCAGACAGCATAATGTTGCGGGGGGGGGCGGGGGGGGTGTGGATAAGACGTGCTCCTTCTGGTGAACTTCAATTTCTCAAACTTCTGGTAATGGCCCGGCACTTCCTCCCTCCTCTATAATTCCCATTCCTGTTCCCCTCGCTCATTATGTCTCCTTACCTGCCCATCACTTCCCTCTGGTGCTCCTCCACCTTCCCTTTCTTCCAGGGCCTTCTACCCTCCCCTACAAGGTACCCCTTCTCCAGCCCTTCCCAGTTCTTTACTTCATCCTCCACCCTCCCAGTTTCTCCTACCTCCTACTGCCTTTTACTTCTTCCTCTCCATCCCCTATCTTCCTTCTCTGACCTCATCTTTTTTTCTTCAGTCCTGATGAATGGTCTCAGCCCAAAACTTCGACTGTTAACTCTTTTCCATAGATGTTTCTTGGCCTGCTGAGTTCCTCCTGCATTTTCTGTGGTGTCACTTGGACTTCCAGCATATGTGGAACTTCCTTTGTTTGTGATATTTCTTACATTGACTGTATTGTGTAATAATATTTGGATTGATGCATTCTTTTCCACAAGAAAGCATCTTATTATGCTGCATCACTGTACAGTATGGAAACTGCACTGCAGCAGACAGAAAGGTAGTCAAAACTGCCCAACACATCACCAGCACCAGCCTACCCGTCATCAAGGACATATATACAGAAAGTTTCCAGATAAAGGCCAGTAATATCATCAAGAATCCAACCCACCCTGTTCATGGACTGTTTGTCCACTTCCATTGGGGAGGAAGCTACTTAGCAGCGCACCAGGACCACCAGACTGAAAGACAGTTACATTTCTCAAGCTATATGACTAATCAGCACCTCCACCATCTAACCCCACGACAGCCCCCACCGCCACTACTTTATCATTTCCTCTCAGTCGCCCTTTGTACAGACACTCCTCCATCTATTCTCACTTTATGTACAGTTAATTTATGTATACAATATAACCTATGTTACCTATTTATATTTATTATTGTGTTCTTTATCTTATTGTGTGTGTGTGTGTGTGTGTTTTTTGTGCTGCAGCAGATCCGGAGTAACAATTATTTTGTTCTCCTTTACACTTCTATACTGTAAATGACATTAAACAATCTTGAATCTTGTAGAACTGTGCCAGTTGTCACTACAAGTCATTATTTGGGATTACAGTATTCCTGCTTCCCTTATTGAGTCTGGTGTTCTGTACTCATTTATGCCGATACCCCCTCGAGTTTACCCACCACCATACTCAGAATCATTTTCAGTGCTGCACACCGCTGCTCTGATCAACAACACTCAGATATCGTGTGGCTTGACTTTTCTTTCTCTCCTCACCTGGGATCCATTCTGTCGGTCCCTGTGGCCAACTCTTAATGCATGCATGGGTTCTTAGCCTAACTTCAAGTAGTGCCAGGAATATAATGAATTTCTGAGAGAAATGGAGAACTGTGCAAACACACAAACAGTGTTTATTTTTCTCTCTCGCTGAATACACAGTATATCAGTTTGCAATTCAACAATTTAAAATCAACTTCATCACTGCTGATATCGAAACCACTTTCCCCACTATCTCTATACATTCTGCTAGATTTTAATTAACTTAACATTAATTACTTATAAATACAAATCACTCTAAATTTTCGCTTTAAATGCTTTTGTTTCTTCTTGATGCAGTATGACAAATAAACGTAAATATTCCAACCAAGATCAATAACCTAATTATTGATTTGTGAGCATTGGAGTATTTTTGGGAAATACTCAAAGATGGAAAGGATTGAACAATGACTTTTTAGAGAAGTGCTGAATTTAAATTGGCTTGCATTATTCATCTGACAAAGCTTGCCAAACAAGTAAAATTGCAGTTGCTGTAATCTGAAGCAGAACCAGAAAATGCTGGATGAACCCAGTCGGTCAAGGAAGGGTCCCCAACCTGAAAAATTAAGCGTTTCTGTTATCACAAATGCTGTTTGCCTGGTTCAGTTATTCAGGCATTTCTGGTTTTGTATGAGAAACTTGATTAAAAAGTAAGGGGATTCTTTTATATTTTTTTAACCTGCTTGGATTCAGGGCAGTGAAATTGATTTTCATTGTGTTCTCTCCTGCCTACTATTCTAATTTTACATAAATCACAACAAACTTAAGCTAGATGCTCCAATTTTAAAAAAAATGCTCAGTATAAAATTATGTTTACCAATTGATCCTGCAAAGAAGTAATCATATAAATGTAACGTCCAATTGTTGTAAGCAAGTTTCATCTTTATAATAATTTCCTTCCAACTGTCAGCTTCAGTTTACTGAAAATCTATGAAAAGAAAATAAGCACAGCTGACTAGAACTCTTTAATGTACTTGGATATTAACTGCTTTATCAGATCAATAAAACACTCTTAATTTAGTATTTATCAATAGAAATCGCAATAGACCTTCAAAATTAAAACAGAGATTGTAAGAATTTCATGGCAGATTAAACAGCTTCTAGGAAACTAAAATCGAGTTCAAATTGCAGGTCAGTAATCTCTTACGAAAAGCAGAAAAGTAGATATGAGATAAAACAAAGAAGGGAGGAGATAACTTTAAAAGGGAGCTCAAAGGTGGGATTAAAAGATTAATTGATGAAAGAATTTTTGGAGCTGGGTGAAGGAGGATGATGGTAGGGTAAGCAAAGAGACATAAGATGGATGTAGGAAAGACATAAATGGTAAAAGGAGAGCCATATTGCAAATGGCAGAATTCAATATGTTTCCAAAGATATATCCACAGAAAGGTTGAGTAAAAATCATTACTTTGCTGATGTGGATCTATAAATAGAATTCCCTTCAAATGTTATCCAGAGGTTAATTCACTGAGGAGGTTATCACAAAATCCTAGCTGAGGGACCCACTCAACCACTAACACCTCCCAAGGAGAGAAAGATCAAAGGGCACAGACTAGTCGTGAAGTGGCGTGAAGCTGCTGATAAGAAAGAGTGGGAAACCATCAACAACAACTTGATGAAAATTTTGGAGCAATTAAAAGGAACAGCAGAAAAGAATTTGGAAGCAATAGGAGACATCATCTACTGCTACAGGGAAGAGCAGTTTGGAGTCAGCGCAAGGAAGAGTGGAAAGTCATCATCACCACAAATAAAGTCCAGAAAGGAGGCAGCTGAGGAAACACTGGAAGAAAGCCCCATATAGTAAGAGGGAGGGCCTCAACCAACTTCAAGAACTGGCTGACAAAGTTGCAAAGAGCTGAGAATCTAAGGAAGCTGCGCAGAAAGAAAGAACAAACTAAAACAGTTCTACAAAGACACTTTTCAGTTCACTAAAGGTTTCCGCACACTGGAAAAAAGCGGAACTTTGAAAATATCAAAGCAGGAACTGAAAGAGCACCTGGAAAAGATTCATGCTGACTTGAAAAGGTAGGGACGTATGATCATTCCATTCGACATCCCACCAGTTCAGCCCCTCCACCTACCACCTGGATTTTGACCCTCCAAAATGAGGAGAAGTGGAGAAGGCAGTCTGACAGGCAAGAGTGGCATCTGTTCCCAGGCCTAATGGAACATCATATAGGGTTTATGAGAACGCACTGGATGTCTTGCAGTTTCTCTGGAGGCTCTAACGGTAGTGTGGCAGAGGTGAATAATACCCAAAGTGTGGTGAAGAGCAAGCAGTGTCCTGATTCCAAAAGAAAAGGATGCAGAAATCACCAGTCAGTTTTGACCGATCTGCCTTCTGAACACTGAAGGGAAAATCTTCTTCACTGTAATAGCATAGAGATTGGCCAACTACTTGGAGAGAAACAAGTACATTGATACATCTGTACAGAAAGCAGGAATTCCAGAGTTCTCCAGGTGTTTGGAACGTACAAGCATAATATGGCACCAGATCCAAGCAGCATGGAAGGACAAACAAAATCTCTATGTGATCTTCCTGGACCCATGCGCTCCTCTGGGAAGTATTTGACTCCTTCCAGATACCAGAGCCCATCACAATGCTGGTGAAGTTGTACTTTCAAGACCTGCAATTGTGCTTCAGAAGATTTTATCATAACATGGCAGAGACTAGAAGCAGGCACTGTGGTAGGTTGCACTGTATCACCCCTGGCCTTCAGAATGCCCGTGGAGGTCATTATCAGGACTTCAAGATGGATGGTAGGCAGTGAAAGAACAAGTGCTGGACCTTGCCTTCCCTCTATTAGGACATACATGGACGACATAACAACACTGACCACTAATGCAGCATGCACCAAGCGATGACTTGGAAAGCTGCAGGAAAACATTGAGTGGGCCAGAATGAAAATCAAACCCAGCAAGTCACAAAGCATCTCCATCTTCAAGGGAATGCTGAAAGACATGAAGTTCTTCATTGGTGATGACCCAATTCCAACAGTGTCCGAACAACCTGTCAAAAGCCTGTGCATGGAAACATAGAAAACTTATAGCACAATACAGGCCCTCCAGCCCATAATGCTGTGTTGAACATGTACTTCCTTTAGAAATTACCCATAGTGCTCTATTTTTCTAAGCTCCATGTACCAGTTGGTAGTTGGTAGTTGGTACAGTGCCAGCCTCACGGACAAAGAGCAGGTGCAGCAACTAAAGCAACACATCACCAATGGCATGGATAACATCAACAAAAAAATGCTCTCTGGAAAAAGTATGATCTGATGCTTACAGTTTGGACTCCTACCCCGGATGATGTGGCCACTCACTGTCTAGGAAATCCCACCAACAACTATGAAGAAGTTCAAGTGAACCATCGCATTGTTCATAAAGAAGTGGGCCAAGGCATATCAGCAACATCAGCTTCTATGGGAAAGGAGTCCTTGAACTACCTTTCACTGACCATACAGAGGAATTCAAACGTTCTAAGAATCCAGATACCCAGTTATACGCTGTGGACATCACTTCTCATCCCACCATGGCAGATGGTGAATTTGAATTCAATAAAAATATCTGATGACCATAAAACCATGTTGATTGTCATAAAAACCCATCTGGTTCACTACTATCCTTTAGGGGAAGAATCCTGCCATCCTTATCTGGTCTAACCTATGTGTGACACCAGACCCACAGCAATGTGGTTGACTTTTAAATACCCTCTGAAATGGCCTAGCAAGCTTTTCATTTGTATTCAACCGCTAAAAAAAATAAGGAGTAAACCCAAATGGACAACACGGCCTCGACCTAGACACTGGAAACGACAATGGCAAACCAGCCCGGTTGCACTACCAATAGAAGGTCGAGCACAGCAGGTACCTGGGAATGCCACCACTTGGAAATCCCCCTCCAAGTCACTCACCATCCTGACTTGGAAGCATTTCGCCGTTCCTTCATTGTCGCTGGGTCAAAATCATGGAAATCCCTCCCTAACCCCAGAGACAGCAGTGGTTCAAGAAGGCAGCTCATCACCACCTTTTGAAGGGTAACGAAGGAAGGGCAATAAATGCTGGCTTAGCTGGCAATGCCCACATCCCATAAATGAATAAATTTTTTAAAAAGTTATATCAACAGATAACACTCAAAGACTCTCATGACAAGACCATCAGTAATGCTGCATGGACCTTAGCAACTGGGTAGAAATGAACCCCACTGATGTGGTGCAGCTAGCAACAGCAGCTCCTAGGCATAGAGACGTTGTAGGGCAAGTCCAACAGGGCAGGGGCAGCTTTGGTCCTACAGCAAGTGGACTCACCTGGCGCAACAGTGAAGGAAGGCAAAAAGGCTGGCATAGCTGATGACCCATGCGAGTGCCCATAGCTACACCTTCGGTTTGAAGGAAGTGGGAAGAGCTAAAGTAGAAATGATTAAGAGTGAGGCCAGGTTCGGCTAGATGGGAGAGAGTGGTCTTGGAAGGGAACTGGTAGGGTCTCATGTCCAGAGAGAAACCTTTCAGGATTCCCCATCCCCTTTTCCCTATCTCACTTTATCTCCATGCCTGCTCATCGTCTCCCTCTGGTGCTCTTCCCTCTTTTCTTTCTTCCATGGCCTTCTGTCTTATCTTATTAGATTCCCTCTTCTCCAGCCTTTTATCTCTTTCACCAATCAAATTTGCAGCTCTTTTTTCACCTATTACCTTCTGTTTCTCTCTCCCCTCGCCCCATCTTGTAAATCTACTCCTCATCTTTTTTTCTCCAGTCCTGTTGAAGGGTCTCAGCCGAAATGTCAACAGTACTTTTTTTTCCATAGATGCTGCCTGGCCTGCTGAGTTCCTCCAGCATTTTGTTTCTGTTGCTTGGATTTCCAGCATCAGCAGCAGATTTTCTCTTGTTTGAGAAAGAAAGCTATGATTAGAAACCTTGGAGCTATGGATTGGAATATATTTTAAAGATTCACTTTTTTTTGGCATGTGCGTGCGTGCGTGCACGATGTTGGCAGGGCGATGTCTTTTTCATGCCTTTACAAGGCGCGGAGCGAGAGAGAGAGAGACTGTGTGGCGTGCCATTCCTCACACAGACATTTTGCTGTATTTTTCCCTTTACTTTATGAGGTCGAGTTGTGATCTCGACACTCAACCCGGCACGGATGGAAAGCGTACACGGGAGCGGCCCCAACTGGATTCGAACCCGGGAACCTTCGTTCCGGAGTCCGACGCTGATGTCATTGCGCCACCAGCCGGCCCTTAAAGATTCACTTGTTTTGGGAAGATCATTAGTATAAGAGTAATTGCATCAGTTACAATTCCCAATGATCCTACCGTTCATTGAAGAGAAACAAACTTCTGAAGAATATTTGGACTAATTGTTGTATTTCTGCAGTTTTCTGGAGGGGCACCTCTTGAACGGGAAACCCCATGACACCACATTAACTGTGATTGTACAGGAAATATCTTAAAATATTAATAAAGCTAATATTTGCACCAAAAGCTTCTGAGGACCCTCCATATATGTTTCAAGGATGTTACATCCTACTCTGGTGTCTTACAAAATGTACCTTTGACTATAATTACTGGAGGAGGAAATTGACTTGAGTTTTACATCAAGTATGTTTCAGATTTTGGTCTTCTTTATTCAACACCTACAATTTTTGAAAAATCTTAATTAAGAGACTTCAGTACAAAAATCTATGCTGCTGCTCCTTTGCCTTGATAAGGACCTGCTGCATTGTTGGAGGAACTGTCTTTCAGAAATAGAGTTGGGCTGTGATCCTGTTTTCATTCTGTTTCAGTATACAAAACATTGTGTTAATTTGGGTGGCAGGGTGTAGATAAGTCTCTATCAAAGGAAGTATAAGCTGCTCCTTCCCTCCGCTAGCCCACAGATCACCCTTGGCAAAGTGTAACTCCTACTTAACTCCCTGATGAGGGTCACATGAAGCCGTGGGAGCAGGTGGTGGATGGTCGTGTGAGCAGGTGCTGCATAGCACAAGTCCTGGTTATGCAACCACTGACGCCAGGCAGAGAAACTCTGAAGTGTGTTGATAAAATGGCCAGGGTTACCTGTCTTGTAAAGACACTGCTCAGAAGATGGCAATGGCAAAGCGCTTCTGTAAAAAAAATTATCAAGAACAATCTTGGTCATGGAAAGACCATGATCGCCCATATCATATGACATGGTACAGAACAAATGAACATTATTTTAGAGGAGCAATGCTACTGGCATACTGGCCAAGATTTCTCCCTGAATTATCTTCACTAAAACAAATTATCAAATTACTAATGTGAAAATTGAATTTGTTGAAATAAACTTTGGTGTTTCCTGTATTCCTGTGTGCTTTATTGGCACGCCATTGGGAAAGGCATACATAATCCTGAAGGGATTTGGCATTATCTTTACAGATTTATGCTTTGTAATAAACAGATATAAATTTTAAAATCACACATACAAATTGCTGGATGAACTCAGCTGGTCAGGCAACATCTACAGAAAGAAATAAAGTGCCGTCGTTTCAGGCCAAGACCCTTCATTAGTCCATTTTATGTGTTTTACTCCAAATTTCTGGCATCTGCAGAATCACTTGTGTTTATGCTAAATTTTAAAAATGTACCTGATGGTATTTGTACAGATCATTACTTACCCAAAGTTTAACTTACCAGTCATTTAAGATCAAATGTCTACCCAAATTCCACACCCATCCTTTGCTTACAAGGTACTTCTTTACTTCATCTAAAATTGATCCACAGTCGACAATGGTTCTTAGTTGATTTTCTATTGTTGTGTGAAAAACAATGGGGCTGCACTTTTTCTTCCATTCCAGTAAAATGCTTGGCTTAGCAGACGTCACAATTATAAAGCCAAGCACAGGCAGCTTTGTTCAGTGGTGATGAGATAGGCAGTCCTTCAATTTTAGCATAGCAGCATCTATTTCTTTTAGGAGAGATCATCAGAGAATCACTGCAATACACGTAGATTAGAATCTGGTAGGATCTTGACAATGTGCCCCAGATATCTCCCAGTGTTTCAAAAGGTCCCTTTAAGCCTCTGCCGATGTGTGAATTCAAGTTCAAGTTTAATTGTCATTCAACCATTCAATCATACTCATGAATACAGCCAAACGAAACAGCATTACTCTGGGGTCAAGATGCAAAACACAGTACCAACAGTCAGGCTCAGCACATGGCATATATAACACATATAAGGTAGTTATCATCATCATTACTGTATGTGCCGGCTTGTATGACATGGGTGATCATGGTCTATGATGGCTCTTGGCAACTTTTCTACTGAAGTGGTTTGCCATTACCTTCTTCTGGACAGACTCTTTATAAGACAGGTGACCCCAAACATTATCAACACTGCTCCCGATGCTCCGGTTGGTGGACCGCACCATCTCTTCTGGGAGGCTGTAGACGTGACCTGAGGCCTTGTCCTTACTACAGCCAAGGCAATGCAGCTCCACTACTGTCCGCCCCAGTCATCCATCAATAAATCAGTGAATTGGACTGCCAGCGATCCTCATTAACAATGTCCTATGGGGTCTTGCAATCACAAGAAAAGCGAGTGATCACTAAGATGATCAATCGCTATAAGACTGCACATCATCTTTACGTACCGGCTCCTCCCGTGCTTCTCTGACTCTGGTAGCAGCACGATCCACACTAAGTCCAGCAGTTTCTCTGCCAGCAAACAACTCGCTGATGGAGTAGACCTGCAGTACTTAAAGTTCTTAATGTATGTCAAGGTCTTGCAATCATAAAAAGTATGTTTAAAAACGATAATAACAACTTTGGTTGGCCCTTTAGTAGCCGGTGTGATTGAGCACACTTCCACGGTACCAGATGCGCGCAAGTGCACACTACTCCTGCTGCAAAAAAGAGAAAATCTGCAGATGCTGGGAATCCGAGCAACATACACAAGAGCTGGAGGAACTCAGAAGGCCAGGCAGCATCTAGAAAAAGAGTATAGTCGATGTTTCAGGCTGAAACCCTTCAGCAGAACTGGAGAAAAAATGCTAGGGAGTAGATTTAAAAGGTGAGGGGGAGGGGAAAGAGAAACACAAGGTGATAGGTGAAACTGGGACAGGGAAGGATGAAGTAAAGAGCTGGGAAGTTGATTGATGAAAGAGACAGAAGGCCATAGAAGAAAGAAAAGATGGGAGGCACACCAGGGGGAAGATGTGGCCAGGCAAGGAGATCAGGTGAGAGAAGGAAAAGGGAATGGGAAATGGTGAAGGAGGTGGGGTGGGGAGCATTACCGGAAGTTTAAGGAATCGATGTTCATTCCATTAAGTTGGAGGCTACCTAAACAAAATATAAGGTGATGTTCCTCCAACCTAAGTGTGGCCTCCTGTACAGTTTCCTCCAAAATTAAAGGATATGCAAGTTGATATGTTATTTGATCACTATAATTTTCCTTAATTGGGTAGCTGGTTGGAGAATCAGTGGAGTGTTGATAGGCAACTGAGAATAGAATACTGGGAAATAAATGGGGGAATTAGATTGATCTCCAGCAAGCATACAATTGATAGGCTGAATGGCTTCCCTGTAATCATACAGAAGAATGTAATGTGAAAAAAATGTTATGTACTCTCAGTAAAGAGAGCTAACAGGAAATTTAAGCAGGATGTAATGCTTTAATGATGTTCTGGGTAGGTGTTTCCGGCAAGAATTTCAACCAAGGTATCTTCTTGTGCTAAATCTGGGTTAAACTGGCACTTTGACATGGCTGCCATGAAAGTGGTTCTACTTCTGAAGGAGCTGGAGGTATAAAATTCACTCCTTTGTTTTCTTGTAAAGTTAATCTAGATATTTTGTATGTTAATTAGTCACTGGTAAATCCAACAAGTACGAAGGAAAGAGTTCATTTTTCAGAGGGTAAGCGTAATTTGGAACTTGGATGAGGTGAGAGCCATAAAAAGCAGAAACATCAGTATATGCCACTCCACTAGGGCTGAATGTTTTGTTTCTGTGCTACGTATTCTAAGTATTTTTAAGTCAAGTCAGGTTTTGGTCATCTTTAGGGTAAACTGCATAATGTAATGCTTTCTTCAGCAAGTGGACCTCACAACAATGTGACAGTCAGAAGCAGTCTGAAATAACTCTTAATAATAAATGTGCTTTGTGCTTCAATGTAGGAGCTTCTGCTTTGCAGATCACTCCAAATGGAATAGGTTACCTCAGCCGGAGCATCAATTTAGAACAGAAAAAATCTCTATAGAAATTGCATTAAGATTTAATAGACAAATCAACATTAAAATGACTGTAATAAATAATTAATACAGGGCTCTAATTCAGCTTCTTATATCATTGCAAGGAGCTCAGATGTGCAAATATTTAGTCAGAAGCATTTCATGATCAGCATGCTTCCAGAATAATGAATTACTACTTCTGAGTGGAGATATTAACATTTAAACTCACACAGTAAACTACCCTTCTCCCAAAATTAACACTGCCCACGATGGTGATGAAGATTTGCAGTGTTGGGGAATCACAATCTGAACTCTTTCCAATGCATCAGAAGGTCTTCCCTTAATAACACCAGATGTACAACGGGATGTTAGGGTCCTAATACATAAAGCATAAACATCTGACATGCAGGCAAAGCAAGGAAATAGGAAAGCTAGTGGAACACTGACCTTTATTGCAAGGAATATGGATATAAAAATAGGTATTGCTTGATGCAAGTTTATAGGACATTGATGGGATTCCATCTGGAGTACAATATAGTGTTGATCTCTGTATTTATGGAACGGAAAGCTATGTTTGTACTGGAGGCTTTGCAGAAAGGGTTCCCTAGGATGATTCTTGGGATGAAGTGGTTGATATATAAAACAAGGTTAAGCATTGGAATATTGAAAAGTGAGAGTTTGTTTCATTGAAACATTCAAGAAATTTAAGGGGATTGTCTGAGGTAATATTGAAAGGATATTTCATCTGAAGGGAGAGTCTAGATCAAGGGTCTTATGTTCTGCACAAACACGGGAGTATCTTCAGATGCTGAAAATCTAAAGTAACACACACACACTCACACACAAGATGCTGGAGGAACTCAGCAGACCAAGCAGCATCTATGTAAAAAAGTAAACAGACAACGTTTCAGGACCTGAAGAAGGGTCTTGGACCAAAACTTGTGGAAAGGATCATTGAAGTGGTCGTGAGGCCAAGTTTGAATCAGCCATGAACTTAGAGAATGTCAGAGCAGGCCTGAGGAGCTGACTGGCCTTCTACTCCTGTTTCTCACATCCATGTGTTCATATGCTCTGATCCACTACAGAAGACTCCATGGTTATCTTCATCATTAGGCATCCCAATTAAAGTTCGGAAAACTACATGTCATTGAGACTACTGCTGCAGAGACAATAACTGTCTAAAAATGAAATACAAGCACAGAGGTCTAGATGTGAAAGTCACCACAGTGTCCTACAATTACATTTAAGAACGTTAGAACATATGAAAAGAAACAGGAGTAGACAATTTGCCAGCTCAGTTCTGCTTAGCCTTTCAATAAGGTCACGGCTTTACTTGTTACAGTAACTCCTTTGTCACAAGAATTAAGTTGTATAATTTCACAGAATTTTCCCATTTCCCCATGAAAACTCACAAAATACTTGGCGAAGTTGTTGCCTCCTATTTGAACCATAGGAGCAGAAGTAGGCCATTCAGCCCATCAAATCTGATCCATAGTAAAGGCCAACATTCCATTTGCTTTCCCAATTACTACCTGTATTAGTATGCTCACTTTCTGTCCTCCATGTGGAAGGATATGTAGAGCTTCTCTAGAGTAGTACACTGTAGTCCCTCCTTACTTTGTCTATTTTAAAAAAGTTCCTGCCAAAGAGGATAGCATTGCATTTGAAGATCTTTTGCTCATTAGCTTAACTACTGAGGAGGATGCAGAGTCCCTTTATTGGTTCTACATCCTCCTTTGGACCTATGTTTAAACCGCCCTTTTTATTTTCAGTAAAACATTCATCTAAATCATGAAACAGAATGTAAACAGTTGAGCAATGGCATGTCACTTCCTAGAGCTTGTCAACTTAAAAGTGACCCATTCATCCCCACTCTGTTTGTAGTTGTCTATTATATAACCACAATCCCTCAAACTCCTCTCCCGTGTGTATTAACCTTTTATACAGTACCTTACTAATATCCTTTTAAAATACAAATATACCACATCCGTTGGTTCCTATTCATCTGCATTGCTTGCTAAAACCTCGAGAATCTTTAATAAAAGTGTGAAACACAATTTCCCTTTCGTAAAACTGCATTGATCCACTTGATTGGATAATGATTTTCTAAATGCCCTGTAATTAGTTCCTTGATAATAGATCCCAGCACCCTCCAAATGACAAACTATGTTCTGGTTTAATCCTTTTTGCCTCTCTTCCTTCTTGAACACAGCTGTAATCTTTGTACTTTTGCAATCCATTGAAATTTTAACCAAATTGATAGAGTTTTCAGCCTTTAGGTTCCCAAGTATTTTTCCTTTGGTGATAATAATTGCTTTTGGTTCTATCTCCTCTCTCTGACACCCCCCCCCCCCCCGCCAACCCTTTGACCCCATGCTCTTTTGGTTTCTAATCTTCTGCTGTTGTCTTTTACTGTCAAGCCAGGCACAAAATTTTTATGCCTTGGTTCTTTATTCCTTGCTGGGGAGAAATGCTCACATTTAAATGAACTTTAAATTACACAAATATGAAATGAGTTCAATGTTTGGCTAATAACATATATCATTTCAAGGTTCTCCTCTGCAAAACTGGGCTAATATTTACCAGCCTGTCTAGTGATCTCTGAGGAATTATTTTGCATTTGCTGTCAGAGTGTTGATGTGGTCATAAGATTAGCTTCACTGACTTACTTAGTTCTTTCAAAGTCCAATAATTATGCAAATTACAGGCATCATAAAATATTCCTCTAATTGCACTTTTATCTGTGACCCAGCTGCCATTAAAACAGAACACATTAATTGCCAGTGATAATCTTTATTTTAAAAAATCTTATTGCAACAATCCACAATGCAATGTGGATTTTAATATAATGGCTAATTTGTGAAATAATCTGAAAGAATAGTTATTTGAGCATGGGAAGGCAGTTGGCTCTAAAACATCTGTTGCAGAGCACGCAGCTGAAAAAACTAATCTGAGAAAATGTCTTTGAAAAATAGCTCATAGGAACCAAATTATCTCACAATATTGTCATTTGCCAGGAACTGATGAAAGAAGTGGAGAAGTAAACATTCCTTGGTGAAACAGTACACAGGTAACTTAAAAAGTGTGGAGAACTGAGAACTGACTGGTGCATTTTATGTAGGTTGTGTTCTGGCAGCCTTTTTGCATAAACTGTTTTGTCATTATATAAACCTTTTGTCTGCCCCCAACTAAGGTATACTCCTAGTTTGCTCAACTCTAATTTGGTGGGTGATGTAGGGAAAGGTTTATAGGAGAGCTATGACAAAAGTTTCTTAAATAATATTCTGAGGCCTCTGTTGGTCAGGGTCAACCATGGATGTTGTATCCTGGTTGTCCAGGTACACAAGCCAGAGCAGCACAATGTGGAGAGCAAGCTGTTGTAGTGTAGCAAGCTCCCCTTCTTCATGCATCTGGTAAACCCAAAGGAATGGCAGAGACCGATACAGTTTGGCACTGGTGCATCATAGGAGTTGCTAGTCGGCATTTAACTCAATGTAGGACTACCTTAAGGACTCTAGCTCTAGATTTTTCCCTCCCGTTTTATTCCCGCAGCCTTCCCCATGAGTGGGTACAGCCATAAGGAAGTAGAAGTTTGAGTTCAGAGCCTTCCTTCTCCTAGATGAGTTGCCAACCATGGCTGATGAGGCCCATCTACCCAAAGCAACTGGTTTTAAGCCACCAGTAACGCACCTTTACTCCTCCTTCTGTCAGTAGAAATGGTTCTGCCTGGCTTAGTAACTAAGCTGCACATGAAGACCAGCAGCTGAACTTGGTTGTCAGAGGCTGTTTCAGTTGCACACCATTGGGAGCATTTAATAGGTAGTGGGAGCTTGCTGCCATTCCCACCCCCAGCTATAACAACCTTATAGGATATTAGTTGTGCCTATATATAAAAGTCTGTGTACTTCAAACCAAAGTAGACAAAAATAATACAGTAAAGTACTGAATAGTGACAGATTATTCAGAGTTTGAAAGATTGGAGCAAGCTAGGACACATGTATTTAAATTACAATAAAAAGCAGGTTTGGATTATTTCTTTATTTCCCAAAGAAGTAACAATCTCCGGAAGTCTTAGTTGGTTTGAGCTTGCACAGCTGCCTTCCATGTATGTGTAAGAGGGAGGTGGATTTGCCAGTGGCTGGAAACTTGTTCGCAGAGAAGGTGCCTAGGTTAATTAATATACTTATGGTCAGTGTAGTTTTCTTCACTTTGAATCACTGAGGTGTACCGGGATGTTCGTAAGTACTTTTAGCTTGACTGGAGCTGCTTGTTTAAGCCCTGTCATGGGACTGTATGCCTAAGGATGAAACACAAGGAAGAGCTGAAGACTATCAGTCTCACGAATACTGAATTGCTTTGACGGAACAGCATATATATGCACAATGTATATTGGTACATGTTTATGTCTATTTTACTCACCAATAAGACAGTTCCTAAATTTGGCAATGATGAAAGCAGGAACAACTCTGAATTATATCTGAAGAAATATTTATTTAATCAAGGTACAGCAGTGTGAGTGAACAGGTACACCAGTAAATGAGTCTTGTTTCTCTGACTCTGGTTGGTAGAGGTCACTTAATTTAAGTGAAGTGGCCATTGTGTGAGTGGCCCAGTGTTACAGTGGTCAGGCTTTGGCAAGAACAGGCAGAGGCCAAGGGTGCTGAATTGTTTGTTATCATTTGATTTTCAATGTGGAGCAATGGGTATGAGAATTTGGAGCCAAAGGTATAACAGGATTAGGGAGAAGAGGCTGAGTAAGTGGTATACTGTAGGTGAATGTGAATTTTAATGGTTTCAGAGAGAAGGCACAGGTAAGAACAGTAAATCTTCAGTTCTGTATAGGCAGGATGGTTAAGGCAGTGGAATACTCCTGTGAGATGTTATATTTCATGGTACCTAACAGTCTCTCTAATCACCACATCTGCAGGAAGTTCATTCAACTTCTGTTCCTGATTGACAAGGTCAAGGATCTGGAGCAGGATATTCGAAGGGCCAACAGGGATGCTGAAAACCTCATAAACGTAACTTTTACTGAGGTGGCCACACCCAGAGTATAAGTCTCAGATAGTTGGGGAAGTAAGGGAATTCAACAGCCAAAGCAGGGTACCGCTGTGGCCATTCCCATTAACAATACGTTATACCCCATTGGACACTGTTACGGGGAGGAGGAGAATGACCTATTGGGGTACAGCAGCAGTCGCCAGGCCATTGGCGCTGTAGCCAACTCTGAGGCTCAGCAGCGAAGGGTAAAGTCAGGCAGAACAAAAATTATAGGGTACTCGATAGTTATGGAGACAGACAAGAAATTCTGTGGCCACAAAATAGATGCCAAAATGGTGTGTTGTCTCCAAGGAGCTAGGATCTAGGATGTCTCAGAACAGCTGCAGAAACTTCTCAAGGGAGAGGGTGAGCAAACAGAATCGTGATGCAGGTTGGTAGATTCAGAATCAGGTTTATTATCACTGGTATGTGTCATGAAAATTGTTAATTTAGCAGCAGCAGTTCAATGCAATACATAATGTAGAAGAAGAAAAAGTTATAATAAATAAATTACAGTATATGTATATTGAATAGATTAAAAATAGGAAAACAGATTATTATCTGAATGGTGGCCGATTAGGAAAAGGGGAGGTGCAACGAGACCTGGGTGTCATTATACACCAGTCATTGAAAGTGGGCATGCAGGTACAGCAGGCGGTGAAAAAGGCGAACGGTATGCTGGCATTTATAGCGAGAGGATTCGAGTACAGGAGCAGGGAGGTACTACTGCAGTTGTACAAGGCCTTGGTGAGACCACACCTGGAGTATTGTGTGCAGTTTTGGTCCCCTAATCTGAGGAAAGACATCCTTGCCATAGAGGGAGTACAAAGAAGGTTCACCAGATTGATTCCTGGGATGGCAGGTCTTTCATATGAAGAAAGACTGGATGAACTGGGCTTGTACTCGTTGGAATTTAGAAGATTGAGGGGGGATCTGATTGAAACGTATAAGATCCTAAAGGGATTGGACAGGCTAGATGCGGGAAGATTGTTCCCGATGTTGGGGAGGTCTAGAACGAGGGGTCACAGTTTGAGGATAGAGGGGAAGCCTTTTAGGACCGAGGTTAGGAAAAACTTCTTCACACAGAGAGTGGTGAATCTGTGGAATTCTCTGCCACAGCAAACTGTTGAGGCCAGTTCATTAGCTATGTTTAAAAGGAAGTTAGATATGGCCCTTGTGGCTACAGGGGTCACGGGGTATGGAGGGAAGGCTGGGTTCTGAGTTGGATGATCAGCCATGATCATAATAAATGGCGGTGCAGGCTCGAAGGGCCGAATGGCCTACTCCTGCACCTATTTTCTATGTTTCTATGTTTCTAAAAATCATGCAAAAACAGAAATAATATATATTTAAAAAGTGAGGTAGTGGTCATGGGTTCAATGTCCATTTAGGAATCAGATGGGAGAAGCTGTTCCTGAATCACTGAGTGTGTGCCTTCAGGCTTCTGTACCTCCTACCTGATGGTAACAGTGAAAAAAGGGCATGCCCAGGGTGCTGGGGGTCCTTAATAATGGACACTGCCTTTCTGAGACACCAGTCCTTGAAGATGTCCTGGATGCTTTGTAGGCTGGTACCCAAGATGGAGGTGACTAAATTTACAATCCTCTGCAGCTTCTTATGGTCCTGTGCAGTAGCCCCACACCCACTACCAGACAGTGATGCAGCCTGTCAGAATGCTTTCCACAGTAAATCTGTAGAAGTTCTTGAGTGTATCTGTGACATACCAAATCTCTTCAAACTCCTAATGAAGTATAGTCACTGTCTTGCATTCTTTATAACTGCATCGATATGTTGGGACCAGGTTAGGTCCTTAGATCTTGACACCAAGGAACCTGAAACTACTCACTCTCTCCACTTCTGATGCCTCTATGAGGATTGGTATGTGTTCCTTTGTCTTACCCTTCCTGTAGTTCACAATCAGCTCTTGCGCCTTACTGACGTTGTTGTTGCAACACCACTCCACTAGTTGGCATATCTCGCTTCTGTACGCCCTCTCGTCTCCATCTTAGATTCTATCAACAATGGTTGTATCATCAGCAAATTTGGGGTTGATGTCCTGTGCAGACAGTATAGGGAGTTTGGAAAGAAGCTGAACAGCAGAACCTCCAAGGTAACAATCTCTGGATTACTGCTAGTGCTACTTGTTAGTCAGGGCAGAAATAGGATGATAGTACTGATGAATGAGTGGCTGAGGAACTGGTGCTGAGGGCAGGATTTCAGGTTCTTGGATCATTGAAACATCTTCAGGGGCAGCAATGACCTGCACAACAGGGACATCTTGAACCTAAACTAGAGGGAAAACAATATTTTGGCTGGGAGGTTCATAAGTGCTACTGGGTAGAGTTTAAGCTAATTTGGCAGGGGGATGAGAACCAGTTCAGAAAGTGGAGAGGAAGGTAGATGGCAGTGTGAGTAAAAACAGGCAGAGAAAGTAATAGATAAAATGGGACAGATAGGTTGAAGTGTGTGTATTTTAATGTTTGAAGTATTATGGATAAAGGTGATGGACTGTTGAGCAGGGAAAAGAACATGGAACTATAATGCTGTGGCCATTACGGAGACTTGGATAAGAGTGGAACTGGAATAGGTGCTGAATTGTCCTAGGGTTTCAATGTTTTAAAAATATTAAAAGGTGGGGGGGGGAGTTGCACTACTAATCAGTGGCAATATCACAGCTTCACTCAGAAGGGACATATTGGAGGGTTCATCCACTGAATCTGTATAGATGGAACTCAAAAATAGGAAGTGTACAATCACCCTGATGGGATTGTACTGCAGACCCTCCGGCAGTCACCAGGACATTGAGGAACAGATATGCAGGCAGCTGATTAAGGAAAAGTGTAAACACAATAGGGTTGTGGTCATGGGGGACTTCACCTTCCTTAATAGAGACCATAAGGCATTGGAGCAGAACTAGACCATTCAGCCCATCACTTCTGCTCCAGCTGATCCCAGATTTCATTCAACATCAGACACCTCTTTCACAATATCCATTGATACACTGACCAATCAGGAATCTGTCAACATAAACTGGGATCTTCCCAGTGAAAGAGGGTTAGGTGGGACAGAATTTGTTGGGTGCATCCAGAGAGCCTTTTAAATCAATATGTAGGTGGTTCAACAAGAGGAGAGGCTGTACTGGATCTGGTGTTTGGTAATGTGCCAGGCCAGATCACCAGCCTTTTAGTTAGGGAACAATAACCACAGTTCCTAATTTTTAAGATAACTATAGGTAAGGGTAAGTGTGGAAGTGTGGACCCTGTGGAGCAGGACAAATGATGAGTGCATCAGCAGGATCTAGGGAGAGTTAATTGGGAACAGCTTGTGGACTTTGGACAAGTCCACATCTGACATATATATGGAGATTGCTTAAAGACTAATTGCATGGAGTACAGGACAGGTATGTTCCAGTCAGAAGGAAGGATATAAATGGGAAGGTAAAGGAACCTTGGATGTCAAGAGAAGTGATAAGTTTGGTCAAAAAGAAAAAGGAAAAGCTTAGGAAGCTATAAACAAACAGAACCCTTGAGGATTAAAAAGAAGCCAGAAATGAACTAAGAAGTAATTAGGAAAGCCAGGTGGGGTTATGAAAAGTCTTTGACAAGTAGGGATAAAGAAAATCCAAGGCATTCCATGCCTACAGTATATCAAGAGGAAGAGAATAACTAGGGAGAGGGTAGGATATTCAAGGAGAAAGGAGGGAACATTTGCTTGGATGCACAGGATGTGAATGAGGTCCTTAATAAGTACTTTATGTCAGTATTTACCAAGGAGAAGGACATAGAGGATAGGGAGACCAGTGCCAAGTATATTAATATACCAGGCCATTTTGAAGTAAAAGAGGACGTAGCACTAGGTGTCTTAAGGAGCATTAAGGTGGATGTCCCGTAGGTCTGATAGGATATACTCCAGGTTATTGAGAGCAGCATGTGAAGAGATTGCTGAGGCCTTGACCAATATCTTTGTGTCCTCCCTAGCCAAGGACAAGGTTCCAGAGGACTGGCAAGTACCTGCTGTTGCTCCATTATTCAAGAAGGGAACCAGGGATAATCTTGGAGAATATAGACGGGTGAGTCTTAAATCAATGGTAGTGAAGTTACTGGAGTGAATTATTAGGGATAGGATTTATGAGCATTTGGAAATCCATGGCCTAATTAGGGATGGCTTTGTGCAGGGCAAGTTGTGTCTTACTAACTTAATTGAGTGTTTATGACAAAGTGACAAGGGTGATTGATAATGGTAGAGCTGTGGGTGTTGTCTACAAGGATTTATAAAGATATTTGGCAAAGTCCCTCATGGGAGACTCATCCAAAAGATTAAGGTGCATGGAATCAATGGTGAAATGGTCATTTAGATTAAGAATCGGCTTGCACGTAAAATACAGAGGGTCGTGGTTGAAGAGACTTATTCCAGCTGGAGGTCTGTGATTAGTGCTTTTTCACAGGGATCTGCACTGGGACCTCCACTGTTCGTAATGTACATAAATGACCTCAATAAAAATGTAGATGTGTCGGTTAGTAAATTTGCAGATTATATGAAGGTTGAGAGTCTTGTGGAAAAGCATAGATGACTGGCAGAGAGTACAGTGAGCTACAGGTCAAATAAAGATATGAGCAGAGAAATGGCAGATGGAGTTTAACCCAACCATGTGTGAAGTATTGCATCTAGATAGGTGAAATATAAAGGTTCAGTACTCTGTTGAAGCAAGATCATTAACAGTTTCAATGAACAGAAGGATCTTGGGGTCCAATTCATAGCTCTCTGAAAGTGCCTACACAGGTTGATAGGGTGGTTAAGAAGGCATGTGGCATGCTTGCCCTTATTAGTTGAGGCTCTGAGTTCAAAAGTCTGGTAGATATGTTGCAGTTTTATAAAATTTTAGTTAGGTCACATCTGGAGTATTGCACACAGTTCTGGTCATCCCATTAGAGGAAGGATGTCGTGGCTTTGGAGAGGGTGGAGAAGAGGTTTACTGGGATGCTACCAGGATTAGAGGGCATGTGCTATGATAATAGGTTGGACAAAGTTGGTTTATTTTCTCTGCAGTAGTGGAGATTGAGAGGAGAACAGATAGAGGTCTATAAGATCGAAAAAGCAAATGCGTTTAAGGTGAGGGGGTAATTTCAAAGGGTTTTTTATACAGAGACTAGTGGTAGAGGCTAATACATTAGGTTAGAAACTTTTAAGAGACATTTAGATAGGCACATGAATGTGAGGAAAATGAAAGGTTATGGACATTGTGTAGGCATAAGGGATTAGTTTAGTGGGCCACTTGATCGATAATTTATTTGGTTCAGCACAACTTTGTAGGTCAAAGACCCTGTTTCTGTGGTGCACTGTTTAATGTTCTATGTTCTATTAAGCTCTTTTATCCTAATGGTAGACAGAAGGGAAAAGAGGCTGGCTAAAATGAGATAAATCATTTTTTTTCTTTTTAAATCCTTCTCAATTATGTAAAATGTCAAAGAGCGAACCAGATTATTCTTAAACGCAGTATGCTGCTTCAAATTAAAATGAACTTCTCACAGCACACCTCTGCAGTGAGCAAAATAATTGACTTCATCTACCATAACATTGTACAAATACACCCTGCCTCAGCTCATCTGCATCTTACCTCCAGATTAAACTATTCCAGTAACCTCTTAACCATTCTGTTTTTCCACCTCTGCAATCTTAAACTCAAACAAAACTTTCCTACCTATTTTCCAATCCAAACTGTATGTATCCCAAGGAATACCCTGGATACTGCATTTGGAAAGATAGCAGTAACTAACTCTTACTAAGTTAGTACTGAGTATAAGATGGTTCTACTCACAATAATTTCTCATGGTAGCATATTGATTAGCACAACACTTTACAGTGCCAGTGACAGTTAATTGCTGCCGCTGCCTATAAGGAGTTTGTATGTTTTCCCTGAGATCATGTGAGTTTCCTCCAGGTGTTCTGGTTTCTTCCCACAGTACAAAGACATACCAGGTGGTAGGTTAATTGGTCATTGTAAATTGTCCTGTGATTAGGCTAGAATTGAAGTGTGGGTTTGCTGGCCAATGTGGTTCGAAGGGCCAGAAGGGCCTATTCTGCACTGTACCTCAATAAATAGAACAAAATACAGGTCTTCAAAAAATAATCTAGCAAGGAACTCCTCATATGTGATGAGGCAGAGAAGCCTGAAGTCTCACATGACCAGGAAGAAGAATACCCCTTTCTTTCAACCATTTGGTTCTTGTACCAACTGGCACAATCATAATCACTACAGTTTAATAGCAGTATCACAACATTGATCACTTTGCACTAAAATGGACTTCAATTTTCCACCCACAGATGCTGCTCAATCCATTGAGTTCCTTTAGAAGTTTGATTTTTGCTCCAGATTCCCGCACCTGCGGTCCCCTGTTTTCCTGCCTCAGACAACCTCTCGAACCTACCCCACAACTCTGGTCTCGCTCTATCAGCATATTTCCTTTCTTCTATTCCTCCCTCTCCACCTTCAGTCTAACTTGTTTTCTGTCTTACCTAGTTATGATAAAGGGACTGGGGCCCGGAAAGTTACCACTGTTTCTCTCTCCTCAGTTGCTACTTGACTTTGTTTTTATTTTCCACATAACATCAACTCCCATTCGTCCACTGATGTTCCACAATGAACACTAATTTTTTTGGATCCTTCCATAGTTCTATCTCCCCCTCTTTCTGTGACATTCTACAGTCCTAAAACCTTGAGGTCTCAATGATTCTTTATTCCTGGCCTCTGATTACCAACGAATGTTCATCAATCTGAAGGAGAAAGTCAGCTTCTCCCATCCAAGGCATTAGACTTCCCTTCCTTAAATTCTCGACCTCTCCACATCATTCTTCTTTTCTTCAACATGCTCAATAAAGGCTATTTCAGACTTGTTGTAGAATCTGTACCTTAGCACCAAATTCTGCTTGATAATACTCTTGTGAAGTATAGAAACATAGAAACGTAGAAAATAGGTGCAGGAGTAGGCCATTCGGCCCTTTGAGCCTGCACTGCCATTTATTATGATCATGGCTGATCATCCAACTCAGAACCCCGCACCAGCCTTCCCTCCATACACCCTGATCCCCGTAGCCACAAGGGCCATATCTAACTCCCTCTTAAATATAGCCAATGAACTGGCCTCAACTGTTTCCTGTGGCAGAGAATTCCACAGATTCACCACTCTCTGTGTGAAGAAGTTTTTCCTAATCTCAGTCCTAAAAGGCTTCCCCCTTATCCTCAAACTGTGAACCCTCGTTCTGGACTTCCCCAACATCGGGAACAATCTTCCTTCATCTAGCCTGTCCAATCCCTTTAGGATTTTATACATTTCAATCAGATCCCCCCTCAATCTTCTAAATTCCAACGAGTACAAGCCTAGTTCATCCAGTCTTTCTTCATATGAAAGTCCTGCCATCCCAGGAATCAATCTGGTGAACCTTCTTTGTACTCCCTCTATGGCAAGGATGTCTTTCCTCAGATTAGGGGACCAAAACTGCACACAATACTCCAGGTGTGGTCTCACCAAGGCCTTGTACAACTGCAGTAGTACCTCCCTGCTCCTGTACTCGAATCCTCTCGCTATAATTACATAGAAAATAGGTGCAGGAGTAGGCCATTCGGCCCTTCGAGCCTGCACCGCCATTTATTATGATCATGGCTGATCATCCAACTCAGAACCCCGCCCCAGCCTTCCCTCCATACCCTCTGACCCCCGTAGCCACAAGGGCCATATCTAACTCCCTCTTAAACATAGCCAATGAACTGGCCTCAACAGATTCCTGTGGCAGAGAATTCCACAGATTCACCACTCTCTGTGTGAAGAATTTTTTCCTAATCTCAGTCCTAAAAGGCTTCCCCTCTATCCTCAAACTGTGACCCCTCGTTCTGGACTTCCCCAACATCGGGAACAATCTTCCTGCATCTATATTGCCAGCATACCATTCGCCTTTTTCACCGCCTGCTGTACCTGCATGCCCACTTTCAATGACTGGTGTATAATGACACCCAGGTCTCGTTGCACCTCCCCTTTTCCTAATCGGTCACCATTCAGATGATAATCTGTTTTCCTATTTTTGCCACCAAAGTGGATAACTTCACATTTATCCACATTAAATTGCATCTGCCATGAATTTGCCCACTCACCCAACCTATCCAAGTCACCTGCATCCTCTTAGCATCCTCCTCACAGCTAACACTGCCGCCCAGCTTCGTGTCATCCGCAAACTTGGAGATGCTGCATTTAATTCCCTCATCCAAGTCATTAATATATATTGTAAACAACTGGGGTCCCAGCACTGAGCCTTGCGGTACCCCACTAGTCACCGCCTGCCATTCTGAAAAGGTCCCATTTATTCCCACTCTTTGCTTCCTGTCTGCTAACCAATTCTCTATCCACATCAATACCTTACCCCCAATACCGTGTACTTTAAGTTTGCACACTAATCTCCTGTGTGGGACCTTGCCAAAAGCCTTTTGAAAATCCAAATATACCACATCCACTGGTTCTCCCCTATCCACTCTACTAGTTACATCCTCAAAAAATTCTATGAGATTCGTCAGACATGATCTTCCTTTCACAAATCCATGCTGACTTTGTCCGATGATTTCTCCGCTTTCCAAATGTGCTGTTATCACATCTTTGATAACTGACTCCAGCAGTTTCCCCACCACCGACGTTAGGCTAACCGGTCTATAATTCCCCGGTTTCTCTCTCCCTCCTTTTTTAAAAAGTGGGGTTACATTAGCCACCCTCCAATCCTCAGGAACTAGTCCAGAATCTAACGAGTTTTGAAAAATTATCACTAATGCATCCACTATTTCTTGGGCTACTTCCTTAAGCACTCTGGGATGCAGACCATCTGGCCCTGGGGATTTATCTGCCTTTAATCCCTTCAATTTACCTAACACCACTTCCCTACTAACATGTATTTCGCTCAGTTCCTCCATCTCACTGGACCCTCTGTCCCCTACTATTTCTGGAAGATTATTTATATCCTCCTTAGTGAAGACAGAACCAAAGTAATTATTCAATTGGTCTGCCATGTCCTTGCTCCCCATAATCAATTCACCTGTTTCTGTCTGTAGGACACCTACATTTGTCTTCACCAGTCTTTTCCTTTTTACATATCTATAAAAGCTTTTACAGTCAATTTTTATGTTCCCTTCCAGTTTTCTCTCATAATCTTTTTTCCCCTTCCTAATTAAGCCCTTTGCCCTCCTCTGCTGAACTCTGAATTTCTCCCAGTCCTCAGGTGAGCCACTTTTTCTGGCTAATTTGTATGCTACTTCTTTGGAATTGATACTATCCCTAATTTCTCTTGTCAGCCACGGGTGCACTACCTTCCTTGATTTATTCTTTTGCCAAACTGGGATGAACAATTGTTGTAGTTCATCCATGCAATCTTTAAATGCTTGCCATTGCATATCCACCGTCAATCCTTTAAGTGTCATTTGCCAGTCTATCTTAGCTAGTTCACGTCTCATACCTTCAAAGTTACCCCTCTTTAAGTTCAGAACCTTTGTTTCTGAATTAACTATGTCACTCTCTATCTTAATGAAGAATTCCACCACATTATGGTCACTCTTACCCAAGGGGCCTCTCACGACAAGATTGCAAATTAACCCTTCCTCATTGCTCAAAACCCAATAGCCTGCTCTTTAGTTGGTTCCTCGACATGTTGGTTCAAAAAACCACCCCGCATACATTCCAAGAAATCCTCTTCCTCAGCACCTTTACCAATTTGGTTCACCCAATCTACATGTAGATTGAAGTCACCCATTATAACTGCTGTTTCTTTATTGCACACATTTCTAATTTCCTGTTTAATACCATCCCCGACCTCACTACTACTGTTAGGTAGCCTGTACACAACTCCCACCAGCGTTTTCTGCCCCTTAGTGTTATGCAGCTCTACCCATATCGATTCCACATCTTCCTGGCTTATGTCCTTCCTTTCTATTGCGTTAATCTCATCTTTAACCAGCAATGTTACCCCACCTCCTTTTCTTTCATGTCTATCCCTCCTGAATATTGAATATCCCTGAACGTTGAGCTCCCATCCTTGGTCACCCTGGAGCCATGTCTCTGTGATCCCAACTATATCATAATCATTAATAACAATCTGCACTTTCAATTCATTCACCTTGTTACGAATGCTCCTTGCATTGACACACAAAGCCTTCAGGCACTCTTTTACAACTCTCTTAGCCCTTATACAATTATGTTGAAAAGTGGCCCATTTTGACGCTTGCCCTGGATTTGCTGGCCTGCCACTTTTACTTTTCTCCTTACTACTTTTTGCTTCTACCCTCACTTTACACCCCTCTGTCTCTCTGCACTGGTTCCCATCCCCCTGTTGTGAACTAACCTCATCTCGCTTAGCCTCTTTAATTTGATTCCCACCTCCCAACCATTCTAGTTTAAAGTCACCTCAGTAGCCCTCGCTTATCTCCCTGCCAGGATTTTGGTCCCCTTAGGATTCAAGTGTAACCCGTCTTTTTTGTACAGGTCACGCCTGCGCCAAAAGAGGTCCCAATGATCCAAAAACTTGAATCCCTGCCTCCTGCTCCAATCCCTCAGCCACGCATTTATCCTCCACCTCATCGCATTCCTACTCTCACTGTCGCGTGGCACAGGCAGTAATCCCGAGATTATAGAAGGATATTTGATTTCAATAATGGTACTATTGAAATGCAAATTGTCTTACTGTGATTTATACTCATGATTGCTATCTGTGCACTCTCAATCTAGACCTGTGAGTGTTCATCTATAGTACATCCACCCGAGCAGTGAAAATTGATTCCTCATCTATAATTTCTAATAATGAATAGTCAGCATGGATTTCAAAAGGAACACTTTGCTTGACTAAATGTATTGAATTCTTTGATAACGGCGAAAGCAGACAAGGTAATACATTATCTATAATTTATCTAGATTTCCAAGCATCCTTCAATAAGACAGGAATAAATAAATTTGCAGCATGTTGATTCCAAGGACACAACAGAATAGATGTCCAGCAGAAAGTCGGAGTGAGGGCAGGGCTTAGGGAAAGTGAGAAATTGGAACAAATGATCTGTGATGAGATCTTTTTTACACAATTATAGTAATGATTTAAACTGATGAAAAATGCAGAGGAAACTATTTGTCTTTGGTTGAATGCAGTAAATGCCTGCAAGAACTTCATCCACTCATTTTATAAGCACTTCTCCCATTATGGTTCAAAGTGCATTTATTTTTAGCAAAATATGTATATTCAATCTTGAAATTTGTCTCCGTACAGGCAGCCACAAAACAAGAAACCCAAAAAAACCTTTTTTGTTAAAAAAAAGACCAACAAACACTGCAAAGAGTGCAAGACAGGAAAATTTTGCAAACAATAAAAGTAAGCAAGCAGTATTCAGAATGAAATTGAATCGAATGGCCACAGGACCATGTGTAACAAGTGTAAGTGGATTGAATATAAATAACTCAAGCACTTCTGAATACACCATACAGAAAACCATCTACTCATCAAATTGATGAATCAAGGTTAGTTACTCAGCAAATTATCAAGAAAATGAAAGTTTTAAATTACTTATTCACGCCCTTGGTTTTCAGAGCACTTTATTAGGTCAGTGAATGGAAACTTGGCATGTTGATTAAATTGATCTGAGATGTGTTGTAGCTGGACTCTGCATCCATTGGGACATTTAGTGGAAATGATTGAGTAAATCTGAGCTGCACTGGTGCAATTTTAATCTAAAATTCTGCAATGTTTTGTGCTGCAAAAAACCACAATTTGGAGGGAGTTTCACTGAAGGTACCTTGAACAAAAGTAATCAGAGAGCAGACCTTGTTCATCACGAACTAAGTGGATGGGATGGGGTGGGGTGGGATTTCAGAAATACTGCAAGTTTCATCTTGAACATTAGAGATGTTGGCAGAACGGCAGAGACTTTTGGTTCACAATGGAAAGTGTTGCTGGAAGTGCAACATAAGTAGATGTACTAGGGATTGACAGCTTATCATCATTGATTGGATGAGCTCAGTGATGGTGGCATATAGGACATGATTTCAGGGAGTCAAACAGGCCTATGCCAATCCTCTAGCATTCAGTCAGAATGTAGAAGAGATTTCTAACTCCTCATAGCATAGAGAAATTTAAAAAAAAAATCTTCCCATTGCTACTTGGATCTTAAAAGAAAATATTGGAAGATCAGAATTCTCTTCCATACTCCAGTGCTGTGTGCTACGGCATATAGCTCAGGGTTCACCTACTCATGAAATCATGTTGGACTAGGTGTCTGGAAAACAGTCTTAAGAAGATGCTGCAGCAATAGGAAGTGGCAGGATCCAAAATTTTTAACAATTACCTTCCTAATGTCTGCGAGCTCTTGAATAATTTATTGCTCTTTAGTACAGAAGCTTATGAATCATATTTCCCATTTTCAATTGTTTGACAGATAACTATGCAATTTTAATGTTTTGTTATATAGTAATTGAGACTGGGAATAAACCTCATTATACTGATGTTCTGTCATCCCTTTTCCATGATGAGAACTATCTCCACTGCATTACCTTTTAGAAACTGACTTGAAGAAGCTTGCATTTCAATCTGTCAAATTTTCCAGTTCAGATATCTTTTCACTTGACTTGCAGAACTAGTTTTTGCTCATCATAGACTGTTTGTCCTGGTTTGTAAGAGCTGTTTGGAATTAAGTGGTACAGAGTGTAATTACTACAAAATAGGACAGTGAAAGCACATTAAATCACAAATACCTGGGTTACATTAAAATAAAATTTTCGAAGGAGGTTAGAGGCGATATCAGATGCATGGCAACTCTGGCAGGGTCTGCAAGACATTACTTCCTACAAAGCGAAACTCTACAGTATGAATGGCAGTGATGCTTCACTACCAGATGAACTCAACCAGATGCAGGCTTTGAAAGAGGGAGAACACAACTACAGCCGTGAAGATCCCTGCTGCACCTGAGAACTCTGTGATCTTCATCTCAGAGGCCAATGTTAGACTGTCTTTAAAGAGAGTGAACCCGCGCAAGGCAGTAGGTCCTGATGGAGTACCTGGTAAGGCTCTGAAAAGTTGTACCAACCAACTAGCGAAGTATTTAAGGACATTTTCAACCTCTCACTGCTATGGGCAGAAGTCCCCTCTTGCTTCAAAAAAGCAACAATTATACCAGTGCCTAAGAAGAGCAATGTGAGCTGCCTTAATGACTATCGCCCGGTAGCACTCACATCGATAATGATGAAATGCTTTGAGAGGTTGGTTATGACTAGACTGAACTCCTGCCTCAGCAAAGACCTGGACCCATTGCAATTTGCCCATCGCCACACTAGGTCAATGGCAGACACAATCTCAATGGCTCTCCACATGGCTTTAGACCACCTAGACAACAGTTGCAACAGGATGTTGTTCATCGACTATAGCTCAGCATTTAATACCATCATTCCCACATTCCTGATTGAGAAGTTGCAGAACCTGGGCTCTGTACTTCGAAGACCACAATCTGGGCGGATTGGTGATAACATATCCTCCTCTCTGATGATCAACACTGGCACACCTTGGGTGTGTGCTTAGCCTGCTGCTCTACTCTCTATATACACATGACTGTGTGGCTAGGCATAGCTCAAATACTATCTATAAATTTGCTGACAATATAACTATTGTCGGTGGAATCTCAGGTGGTTACAAAAGGGTGTATAGGAGTGAGATATGCCAACTAGTGGAATGGTGCCACAGCAACAACCCAGCACTCAACGTCAGTAAGACAAAAGAGCTGATTGTGGATTTCAGGAAGGATAAGACAAAGGAATACATACCAATCCTCATAGAGGGATCAGAAGTGGAGACAGTGAGCAGCTTCAAGTTCCTGGGTGTCAAGATCTCTGAGGATCTAACCTGGTCCCAACATATCGATGTAGTTACAAAGAAGGCAAAACAGCGGCGATACTTCATTAGGAGTTTGAAGAGATTTGGCATGTCAAAAAATACATTCAAAAACTTCTATAGTTGTCCCATGGAAAGTATTTTGACAGGCTGCATCACTGTCTGGTATGGAGGGGCTATGGCACAGGACCGAAAGAAGCTGCAGAAGGATGTAAATCTAGTCAGCTCCAGCTTGGGCACTAGCCTACGAAGTACCTAGGCCATCTTTAGGGAATGGTGTCTCAGAAAGGCAGTGTCCATTATTAAGGACCTCTAGCACCCAGGTCATGCTCTTTTCTCACTTTCACCATCAGGTAGGAGATACAGAAGCCTGAAGGCACACACTGAGTGATTCAGGAACAGCTTCTTCCCCTCTGCCATCGATTCCTAAATGGACGTTGAAGCTTTGAACACTACCTCACTTTTTATACAGTTGTGACGCCAAACAAAGCTATCGGACGATTGATGCTAATGAAAGAGATAAGAGAGACAATGGACAAACATTCAAAATGCTAATAAGAGAGAAGAGAGGGATTAACGGAAAAGAAACACAATTCAGAATATTGACAGACCGGTTACTTTGAACCTGAACTATTTGAAATTTGATGGACAGGTGACACCCCAGCAGGGGGATAAAAAGAGCAGGTTCGCTAAGACATGCGACACACCACGACACCACGAGACAACGAGACCCTGGATAGAGCGGCGTGCCTCCACAAGTGGTGGGAGTTTGGAGGTCCAGTTCACGGGAACCGACCAGAAGCTCACAGGGTGTAAAGGTACGATCGGTGGAAACCTGGGGTGTGTGTCCGCCCTTGCCTGGGTGCTGGGTTCACTGCGGAAGAACAATTGTATCCGGAACGGAGGGGTCACAGTTAGTGACCACAGCGGGATAGAAGACATAAAAGGGTCGGCCCGAAACCAACTGCGAAGACATCAAAGGTCTGCCTGATCCAAATTGAGTGTGTGTGTGTGTGTGTGTGTGTGTGTGTGTGTGTGTGTGTGTGTATACACATATATATATATCCTTACGATTAGATTACTGTATTACTTAGTTCTTTAATGAAACTTTATTAGTTCCTAGTAATCCAGACTCCAACGAGTGTTCCATTTCTGCTGGTTTGGCAACCCAGTTATGGGGTACATAACGCAGTATTTCTATTTTTACACATTTAAAAAAATCTATTCAATATACATAATTGTTCATTTATATTTATTTTATTTATTATTTTTTCTCTCTCTACTAGATTATGTATTGCATTGAACTGCTGCTGCTAAGTTAACAAATTTCACGTCATATGCCAGTGATAATAAACCTGATTCTAAAAAAAATTTGCATGGCTGTCAGGAGAAAGCAGGGTGAGAGGTAAGCTGGCACTATTCTTCTTGTGCTTAAAGAGATCTGAAACATGGTTTTATTTAATATTTTTACTCCTGTTATTTCCCAGGCACTTTGCTGAACTGAATGTAACACCACAATAGGAGGGAAACATGAAGATGATATGATTTATACTTTATCTCATCAGTTCTAACCATCTAGGCACACAGTTATTTTTCCCAGGTGAAGTTCTTTTACAATTGTTTTACTCCCAATTTATTGTCTTACATTTGGTGCTCTCGCCTTGAATTCCTCTGCCCGGGGAGAAACCATACACAGTTCGGGTAATTACCCTTACAGGCATTTCTGCTCAGTCCTCAAGTTTGACTCTGAGCAATTCCCCTCGCTCGCAATTCCCCTGCACCTTCTCCCCTCGCTCGCAATTCCCCTGCACCTTCTCCCCTCGCTCGCAATTCCCCTGCACCTTCTCCCCTCGCCCGCAATTCCCCTGCACCTTCTCCCCTCGCCCGCAATTCCCCGGCATCTCCCCCCCCCCCGCAATTCCCGTGCACCTTCCCCCCTCGCCCGCAATTCCCATGCACCTTCTCCCCTCGCCCGCAATTCCCCGGCATCTCCCCCCCCCCGCAATTCCCGTGCACCTTCCCCCCTCGCCCGCAATTCCCATGCACCTTCCCCCCTCGCCCGCAATTCCCCGGCACCTTCCCCCCTCGCTCGCAATTCCTGTGCATTTTCCTCTAACTGCTCTCATTCATCTTGCTCTATTTATACCCTTCCAGATATATCAGAAATGATCAACTATCTCACACTTTCCTCATTAAAACTAAAAGTCCTCAATGGCACACATGTCCTCTCACCCTTTTCCCTCTCTAAATCTTAAAACACCTATTTTCTCACTTTTCCAGATTAAATGAAAATCATTAACCTGAAAAGTTCATTCTTTTCCTCCATACAGATGCTATCTGACATGTTGAGGAGTTCTAGTATTGTCTGTTTTTATTTGTGATTTAGGTTAGCTATGTTCACTATGCCTCCTCTTCAAGGAGTGATATTGCACAACATTACTCACTCAGGTATACAGCACTGTCCTCAACAGGGGGATCATGGGAGCCTAAGCTATGCAGCTCTGTTGAGTGGTCTAAAAACAGAAGGAGACTAAATAAGGTAAGTGACATTTCAACGATAGTCACTTGAATACATCAGCATGACAACTGACATTGTACAGTAAAGATAATTGAGAATAAAAGCCAGTCCAAAGCAAACGCTTGCACTGACTCTCCAACTCAGTTAAATAGACACTAACACATTTGCCTGGATTTGGCCTATATCCCTCTAAACCTTTCCTATCTATGAATCTGTCCAAATGTCTTTTAAATATTGTTACTGTACCTTAACCACTTCCCCTGGCATTTTGCTCCATAAATTTTCCACCCTCTGTGAAAAAACTTTTTCCTCCAATCCCCTTAAAATCTTTCTTGTCTGCCCCTTAACCTCTGTGCTCTAGTTTTAGATTCCTCTAATGTGAGGAAAAAAAACTCTGGCTATCTATCTTGTTTCTGTCCTTCATTATTTTATAAACCATTACATTCTAGGGAAAGCAGTCTCAGCCAAAGCAATATCTTATAGTTCAAGAACCCTAGATCTAGCAACATCCTCATGAAACTTCCTGCACCCTCTCTTACTAAATCATATCCTTCCAGGACTGTTATTTTACCGTGCTTTTAAAGTTTTAGAAATTGTGGCTCTGCCTGTTGTATTGTGAACAATAGTGAAGTTAATAGGACTAACACTAGGATGTAATACACCAGGCAACATCTCCTGGAGTCAGCTGGTTATCCTGCAGTAAGTGGCTCAGATCCTGACACCAGAAAACTTTCCTTCCATCAACAAAGTACAAGACAGGAGTATGATGCAATGCTCTTCACTTGCCTGGATAAGTTCAGCTTGAACTGTTCAGGAGTTCTTCAGTATCCTAAATAAAGCAGCTTCCTTGTTGGCACTCTAGCCCAGCCCCCACTTACACATTTATTCCATTTGTTACTGGTGTATCATTGCTGTAGTGTGAATCATCTACAAAATGCAAGAAAGTGATTTGTCTAGCATTACCTTCCAAAAATAGCCCTTTTTTTAAAAAAAAAAGGCAAAGGCAGCCAGTGCATGAAAATAGTTGCCACTTTCAGATTTCACTTCAAGTTTCTATCCACCATTCTTACTTGGAACTATATCACAGATTCTTCAACATCCCTGAGTTAAGATCCAGGAAGTTCTTGCTCAACACTGCATAGGACTGCAACAGTCCAAGATGGTGACTTTGGTTACCTTTTCAACAACAAGTAAGGATAGGTGATAAATATCGGCCTTGTCACGAATGCAGGTACTCTGATAGATAAATAAAGAAAATGCACAAATTGAAATCCAAGAATCTAGAAGATAAGATGTCAGAAGATATTAGGACTGTGCATGCATTTCTCAGTGTATGTTCAAGGACTAATCTATCAGATTTATTACAAATTATCCTTTCCTCCTGTTAAAGTTTATGTGGGAATTCAATTCCATCAAAATTTAGTTATATTTATACGTTGAATTGAAAAGAACCTTCTTATAAAACCAATAATCTTCAAAGTGTTGGGGGAAAAAAAGTTCTCTCAACCCATTAAATCTACATTGCTTTTATGTAAAGCAATCCAGTCCATCTACTTCTTGGTATTTCCTCTGTAATTCCAACAAACTATGTTATTCTATTATTTCTATTAATCTTGTCTTTTTTTCCCATTTTTATTCTTTGTTTCCCTGTCTGTACAATACATATAAGTTGTAATTTCTGCTTTCTGACTTGGACGTTGCTTGACAGAGTGAAAATGTAATTAAATAAAGGGCTTCAGAGTTATCACCAATCACCTGTAGAGGGTACACTGCTAGCTTCAATGCCTGCTGCTAGTGAGTTTATATTTCAACGACCTCAAAGTATTAGTTGTGCAATGTGACGTTTCCTTGTTCCTGACTCAGAAATCGGAGCCTTTAATGCTCAGCTTCAATTACCCTTTCAGCCGATGCATTCCAGATCACAACTAGCTGTAACTCACTCTGCATATCGGGCCGAATACATTTGAAAAGTCATCGCAGGGCAGAGATAATCATCCAAAATGTAAGAGGCTAAGTGAATGTTTGGGTTAATATATCTCGCAACCATGAGACCTTTTCTATTTTTGGTAGTAAACAAGTCCAGATTTTTTGGCTTGTTTCTATTATTACAGTTAGAAGGTTTATATAATACCAATATTGTATTAAAATATTTCTCTAAAAAGAGGAATAATTTAAGTCCATTAAAACGTATTTTGTGGCTTTAATTATTTTTTTCAATCCATCTATATTTGATTTAAATATGCCCTTAATCCTAACCTATCAAAAGCACATGAACTATATTGCTAACATTAAAGCAATGAATGTCATCATTTAATATTGCTAACAGCAGTTACTAAGTTGGCAAGAGTTCATTATACAGGCAGAAAGACCCAGTCATCTTTGAAGATCATTGCTTAGTTCATATAATTTGCCTGAAATGGATGGAAGAGTTTGCATGTAAAGTTAAAAACAAATCTACATAAATACTGCAGAAATATAGAAAGAAGTTCAGTAAATCCAATACAAGTAAAGCACTGGGGTTCAACTCTGGAGGTCATGAATTGAAAAGCAGGTAATTGATGCCAAATGTTACTGAGACCATACTCCAGAGACTGCAAGGTTTTGATCTCCATAATATAAGAATGGGATTCAGAGGGACATTACACTGAGAGATGGCGTTAGGAAGAGACTCAGCCAGCCAATTAGTCTAGAGCCAAGGAATGAGACCATTACACTGAATCAAGGCTGAGGTTTTGGTTGGTCCAGCAATGGGGTGCAGAGTCTGACAGAAGTCACGACCTCTCTCTCTCTCGTATATGGTCATTCATGGTGTCAGTAAGAGCACAGGTGTTGGGTGCGGTGGGAAGACAGTAATGCACATTGAGAGCAGCATGAAGACACAAGAGATGGCGTATGATGGAATGTGAAACAACAATCTGCTGGAGGAACTCAGTGGGTCGAGCAGCATCTGTGGTGGGAGCAGGCGGCGGTGTGGGAGGAAGCAGGTTGTTAGAGAGTAACATGAAGTCCGAGATAGAATGGTCAAGACGTAATGGTTAGTAGGTTAAATGATCATTGTAAGTCGTTCTGTGATTAGGCTCGGGTTAAATAGTTGGGAACCTGGGTGGTGTGTAGGCCAGAGGGTCCTGTAACATATTGTATCTCTAAAGAAAATTAATAACTAACTTTTCACAACCTTTTCCAGTGAGAGTTGTTCGGAATCAGAGTTAAGTTTAATATCATTGGCATATATCGTGAATTTGTTATATTGCTGCAGCAGTGCATTGCAATGCATAATAAAAATGATAAACTACATGCTAAAAGTATGCCGATATAGTGGGAGAGTAATCTGACTGGTAGTCCTATTATCAGCTAAATTGAGAGTGAACTATTGGTTGTACTAATCATATTTAGATTAGGTTGAGGGAAACTAACATATTGGAGTCCAAGCGATTCCTAACTCTCTCACTTACATTCAACACCGAAACAAACTACTCTCCTAAAAATGTAGCCAGGTAACTTTTACTGAAATGTAATTATCCCAAGCATCAGTGAATCAGAACATAGTACTTTATATAAAATCAGCTTGATGACCTTTATGAAAACTATCACCTGAGCTAGAAGACTGCGAAAATCAGAGCCCCTTCTTCATTAATTTTCTCTGGATTTAGAACTCATTTTTGTCAGAATTTGCAGTTGAAATACAACACGTCAGTTAATCTCTGCTCAAGTTTCATCATTACCTTTCTCCTTAATTGACAAATATTTTCTCTCTGCGTAGCGTGTTATGATCATAGGCAAATATGACAGGAGCTGCTAAAATCTATTTGACCATAAAGCTACCAGCCTCAATGTCAAAGGTTTCAAACACTGGGCATCAAAGCAAACTCTTCACAAGATAAGTTTTGTTGAGACCATTCTGTAAGGTTACTATAGCAACATTGTCTTCAAACCTTTTCATGCCAGAATCACCACCCTTGAGATATATGTGAATAACAGTTTCTCACCAATTATGAGAGATGAATGTAAATGCTTTTATCATTAAATGATCAAACTATCAAATCTGACAAATGTAACAACCAACAGAAGAGATAGAAAATCCTTTTATAAGAACAAGTATTCATTAGAGGCGATGAATCATTCATGCACCTCCAAGCTGATGGCCCTTCATGAAAGTTGTTATGGTTCTCTGTACTCCAGTTCAACTGGATTTCAGCAGTTCTTGCTACTTATCTATGGAAAGGTCTTTTCACTGCCAAATCTAGTTAGCCGAACACTTCAGTGGAATTCATCAACATACTTAGTCCAAAATAATTGGGCATTGTGGTACAGATGCTAATGTAGATATTTGCTTCAGGCAGGATGAGTTCATAGCTCATGACTTCATGAAAAGTTCATGGCTCAGTCTCTCTCTCTCAAGGGTGCAAGTAATTCAAATTAATAAGAGGGGTGATTTATAGAATAAAGCAAAAAAACTTACAATGTCAGACATCATTCTTCAATGAGCTTTCTCTTCAGAGGGAGACTTATTCTCTGGACCATTGTACACTAAAGTGTATTGTAATAAATAAAACAGAACATTGTCACATTCCTTAAATAGTAAAGTGATGATTGTTGTCAATCAATGTTATGCACAATACATACATTAGACCCCCATATATTCAGAAAAGGCTAAAACAAAAAAATATATAAAAATAATTGTTCAGTATTAATATACTTTGACAGAAAATATCCAGACAATGCTTTGATGGATCAGATCCTAAATGCTTGTGGTCCGTGTATTGAAATCTGGTATCCAAGCTCTGCAGGGTTAGTACTCATCCGTTTCTGTTGATATAAGGTACCATTCTCATCATGGCTTCATTTAAACTGGGGTGTGGTGTGTGTTGACTCCACCCACCACTGCATTCACTGTGCATAGTGTCATTCTGAAGTGGGCTTCATCCTCACTGTGTCTCCAATGCTTAATGATGATAGACTTTGGGACTTTCTGGTATTGGTTTTAACTCCTGAAATGAATTAGAAGAAAAACTCAGGAATCAGGATATGTTTTGGCTACTTAGTTTTCTTTTAGTGAGGCACTCACATATGACGTGATGACGTAATGGCGTATGCCATTCACATATTTGTTACATATAACCAGGATTGAATTATGTAAATGACAATGTTTAATCAAACAATATATTTACAATATTACTGAAATACTAAATACACTACACTCCTCCCTGATAAGCTATAAACTTCAACTCAAATATATAATGTATTGCTCTCTAGTCATTATACAACTACTATATAAACATACACAGCTTAGCTTGTCCACATTAACTTAATCCACATTTTAACTTGTCCCATTCAGTCCTAAATATTTAAACGCTGTGGAGGATTTCTTACTTATGTGGAATAATGACTTTCCCGACAAGGTCAAACTGCTTGGCAGGTGAGACTTGTGGCTGTGAAATAATCTCAAGTTCTGAGGCTGCTTCCATGATGGTTGTAGGAGTTGACCCTGAGACAGCAGAAAGTGGTTCTGACAGTTCTGGACACCTTTTTTTCTCTAACAATTAATCCTACTCTCCTCAAATAATCAATGTGTTGTCCCCCGATAACATTAGACACAAACTTCACCGTGTAGGAGAGTGGTCCAGTTCTGTCCTTAATCTTTCCGAATACCCAGTTTTGATCACCTTTGAAATCCTTCACCAGGGCAGCTTGTCCAGGAGCAAAACATTGAACCCCCTTGCCCTCAATTTGTCTTCAATACTCCTTCTGAAATTGGATTTGAGGAGATCCAATCATGAGGGCAAGTGATAACTGAGGAGCAGCACAGCTGGTGAGATGTTGGTTGTGCTGTGTGCTGCATTGCGACGTACATGGAGGAAACTGATGAACTTCTGATTCAGTGTCAATGTGTTCTGCCGACATTGTTCTTTAGACTTTGGACAAAACTTTTTGTCAAGCCATTTATAGCTGAGTAGTATAGTGCAGATGTAATATGCCTAACTTCATTATTTTTCAGGAATGACTGACACTGTTCTACAACAAACTGTGGTCTATTGTCACTGACTAAGTGTTCTGCAACATCAGTCCTTGAGAACAGGCTTCACAACACAAAAACAGTGTACTAGGCCATAGTACAGATTCTTGGGACACTTCTGGCCACTTTGTAGCTGCATCTACTACAACCACGAAATTTGTGCGAATGTTTAACCCAGCAAAATCCCCGCCAATCCTCTGCCGGAGCAATGCAAGCCATTTCCAGGAATGGAGAGGCACTGCATTTGGCATCTTCTGGACATGTTGGCACCCTGAACCATGCATGGCAATCTACTGATCTATCCTAGACCACCAGAGAAAGCTTCAAGCTAATGATTTCATTTTGCCCATACCTAGATGACCAGCAACTAGCTCCTCCAGCACTTTAACTTGCAGCCTGTATTTTACAACAGCTGTCAATCTTCAAATAAGGCAACCTATGTTAAAAGCAAGTTCACTCTGGTGCTGGTAGAAATGGGGAAACTAGAATTTATGCTACATATTCCAGTCATTTTGGGTTGCCATGTAGACTTGAGACAGTGTTGGGTCACTTTTGGTTTCCCTTTGGACCATCTCAGCCTTAACAGGGAGACTTTCGATTTTCATTAGGGAGAACCATCAAAGGGAGTGTCCCCCTTTATAAATTTTTCAGTTACTTCCTTTTCCAAGGGTAAACAGGACAAAACACCAGCATTTCCATGATTAGTTGTCCTCTTGAATTCAATCTTGTAGTTGTGTCCTCCAAGAAACAGATCCGATCTCTGCATTCATCCTGCTGCTGGTTGGGGGGCAGACTGCTCAAAAGTCTTCAGTGGATTTAAGTTTTTTCTGTCTGCATTCTAATCACTAATCACAAAAATGACCAGAATGGGCTGTATTTGTATTGTCCCATATTTTCCATCAATTAATAAGGCATACTGCTTTCTTAATTGTCAATGGATAATTGTCTTCACTCGTATGACTACTTGTGTAAAGCTTATGACAGAAATTGTTATAAAAGCTCGACGGGCTGGTCGGTATCTGTGGAAAGAGACCTTGCAATGGAGTGTGCTCAGGAAACACATTACGCACGCTCGCACGCGCACACATGCGCAAACACGCACTCCTTGTCATCCTGCTGTTGTTGCACTGAGTGTGTGCACGTCATTGTCTTCCCCCAGTATATTCTAATAATGGGCCCTAAAAGGTTGGCTTGAAGGTGCCTTTCCCACCATACATGGTGGAATATTCCATTTCTTTGGTAATAGGATGTGTAAATGTGTATATATTGACTGTATACTGTATTTAAGGTAGATACTTCTGTTCATTTGGTAATATGATTGCAACCACGTTGTGGGGAGAACCATATTCTGATACATGTGCAGTCTTAAGATAACATTATGGGTAATTAACGATGGCACATCCTAGTGCCTAATAATTTGGGCCTATTTCTCTCTGTAGCAGAGAGAGAGGTTAGGCTGCCAGGAGTTCTCAGTGGACAAATAACAGGGAGCCATTTATTGTGATTTTGGTAAATAACTTTTTTGTAAATATTGGCAGTTTTCTTTTCACTGTTTGTGTTATTTTTTCTGTTTGTCTTTTCACACACTTGATAAATACCCTTGCACTGAAGTGCCAAGTGACTAAAGCCATATTTTCCTTCAGTCATAACCAACATTTCGCACATGCTTCATCAGAATTTAGAAAGAGAGAATAACGTCCGTCGAGGTAACACAGGAAGTAGGGGAGGGGGAACGGGTGGAACAAAAAACAATTGCCTGACTGTATGGAAAAATGGCCAGTGAGGGGCAGACAATGTCCACTACCTAATCATGTTTGGCTAACATTGTATGGTCTGGCCTACTGGGGCATAACCAAAATGCCAGAATATATGAATGACCAAAAAAGTAAAACAGGAGTGGCAGGCAATAATAGCCAGTCCTCATACAAACAGAAAGAAAGAGCAAGTTATCTAAAGTTGAAGAATGCATTCACTTGTTTCACATTTTCTCAATTCTGATAAAGGGTGTTGGGTTTGAAATGCTTTTTCTCTCCACTCACTCCTCTGCCTTCCCTGTAATTTAAGCATACATGTTTCTAACTCTCCTAATTCTGAAATATTAACATTGCTTCATTCTTCATGCACACTTCCTGATTGGCTGAGCTTACTTCTTATTTTCTGTTTCAATTTCAGATTGTGTTGTTTTTTTTGGGGTTTTCGTTATGTGCTCATGTAATTTATTTGCATAATTTGAAAGGGGGGGGGATGTAGATTTCTGCAGCACTCTGTACATTCTGGGGATATAATATATGTGTGTCCATAGTTTGTTTAAACATTCTTGTCATTTAAGTAATGAATTCCGAGGTATATGTAAAAATATATTAATTGCATACATCATCACATTACTACGTGATACATGAGCACCTTGGTAAAAGTAAAGATGAAGTTACACCCTACATCTTCCTTTGAACTAGTCTAATATTTTAAAGTTATAAAACATAACATCTCTGAGAAATATTATTACAAAAGCATAATAATTTGATTTAGAATAGAGACGTAGAATTTTACTTAAATATTGCAAGACTTATGAATGCTGGGTGGTTAGAGTTTGGTGTCATTTACAGGAAAGTTAACATGAATATGAAAGTAATTAAGAAGAGAAAAAAAAAATTGTCTTTTTTAGTGGGCTGGTGTGGAAGAAAAAATAAGAAAACCTCCTCACCATAACTTTTCAAGGCATTGTTAGACACATCAGGTGTCAATGCTGCCCTCTATATTTAAGAAGCATTATATTTGCTTGGGATATTTCAGAAAAGATTCAGTGAAACAATTCCTGGAATGGAAAAGTCTTATGAGAAATAATTGATAAATGTAGGTCTACATCCACTAGAGATGAGGGGAATGAGAGTTAACGCTGAAATGAATATGTGTATAATGAGGCTTCACAGGACTGTTGCTAGCGGACGCATCTTTCACAAAGTTCTTGTTTGTGACACCTCAAAAATTTCATTCATCACTCTGTCTGTTCAAGAAATTTCACTGCTGTTGTTTCCATAGAAAGACAGGTGAGATGTGTAGAATTTCATTGAATTCCCTGCTACTAATCCTATTGGAACACATAGCTGAATCTACAAATATATTCATAAGTAAAAGTGTGAAAATACACAACAGGATGTTCAGTAACTAAGAAAGAAAGTATGCTTGTATCACAAACATTAACAGCAAAAGTCATTCCACACCTCACAGTAAATAAATCAAGAGATTACATGACATTTATGTATTGAAACTGACTTGAGCCATGTCCAAGAAAACTAAGAGTCATGGAAATATATGTGTGTGATTAAATTCTCTGGGTGTAAGCTTACCCATACTGATATTTTATAGCTTTGTAAAGTTTATAGAAGCTCAGAAGCTCGCTACCTGCCATAGTTTACAACTTGACCTGATAATGTCACCAATTGAAGTTTTCAAGTTCAGTCTGTCTGTTTGAGTTTGATGCAGAGATCTGTATTTGCTGCAGGTGTTATTCGTAGATGGGACAACGAAACCAGATTAATTCTGTATTGTTTATAGGCATCAAAAAGAAGACAGTTTCTTCTGTATAAAATCTTGCCCCTGAATGTCAAAGGAGCATTCAAAGTGATCGGGCTTCAGAGAAATAGTCAGGTACTTCAATACAAGTCTGTCTAATTTCGTCACAATACTAATTATCTTAATGCAGACATGAGGAAATCTGCAAATGCTGGAAATTCAAGCAACACACACAATCTTAAATATAGTTTCATTTAATTTCATTTAAAAATCTAAAATTGAACAGATGGGTAACTTCTTTTTGAAATACTGTAGATACTAGAAGTTTTAATTAGAACCCTAGGGTCTCTGATGACTAGAAACTCAATCAGACCAGTCATATAAATACATTGGCTATAAGAATAATCAGAGGCAATATGTCCTGTCATTTGGCCCCTGAAGCCCCTGGGCCTTTCTTCCATCTGCAAATTATATGTCAGGAGTGTGATGGAATACTCTCCACTTCCTGGATTAATGCAACAAAAATAAAGACTCTTGAGCTCAACACGTCTCTGCCCGAAACGTCGACTGTACCTCTTCCTAGAGATGCTGCCTGGCCTGCTGCATTCGCCAGCAACTTTGATGTGTGTTGCTTGAATTTCCAGCATCTGCAGAATTCCTTGTGTTTCCAAAGGAAATGCAGTTTACTTGAATAGCATTCCATTATCACCCTAAGCATTTATCACGTTCAGCACAGTTGTACAGTGCCTGCAGTGTGTACTATCCACATAGTACACTGCAGTTACTGACCAAGACTCCATGGCAGCACCTCCCGCCCAAATCCACAACTTCTACCAATAAAATAGACAATGTCTGCAGGCACTTGGGAACACACCTCTAAGTTGTGTATTGTGCTGACATGGAAATATATAGCCAGTCCTTCTTCATTATAGCCTTGTCATCAACATCCAAGGTGTTAAAGCTATGTGCTAACTTTTAGTAGATGTTAATTAACATCAAATGTCAAAAGATTTTGAACTTCATGACAGCCTTGGCAGAAGGCAACCCTTTTCCCCTCCCTAGAGCTTGTCAAAAACCTGAGAGAGTGTTCATGGTTTGAGATATCAGTGATACTCCAGCTGAGCTTTAGGTACTGTTGAGACTTCATTACCGTCCAGAGCTTCATCTGTTTTATTTCCCCTTTTTCCTCTTTTCTTGTCTGCCTTCTTCTATAATTTGCCTGCCACTACCTTCAAACTCCACCCTGTTCACATCAACTTCCTGCGCTACATGCCTGCATTCTTACACTCCCCTCCTCGATCAATCATAGAAACATAAAAAACCCAGGCCCTTCAGTTCACAATGCTGTGCCAAGCATGGACTTACTTTAAAAATTACCTAGGGTTACCCATAGCCCTCTATTTTTCTCAGCTCCATGTACCTATCCAAGAGTCTCTTAAAAGATCCTATTTTATCTGCCTCCACCACCGTCGCAGGCAGCCCATTCCTACACTCACCACTCTCTGCATAAAAAATTTACCCCTGATATCTCCTCTGTACCTTCTTCCAAACACCTTAAAACTGTGACCTCTTGTGTTAGCCATTTCAGCCCTGGGGAAAAGCCTCTGGCTATCCACACGATCAATGCCTCATCTCAGCTTCCTTTCTTTCCAGTCCCCTACTCCTCTTTATACTGGCCATCTTAGTCTTAATGCAAGGTTTCAATCTGAAACAAAGAAAATTTCTTTCCTCCTAGAGATGTTGCTTGAACTGCTGAGCTCTTCCACCAGATTTTTTCCCCAAATTCCATCATCTGCAATCTCTTGGGTGCCCTCTGTTAAGACTTTACCCTCTAATTCCAGTGTGTGGAGGTCCAGAGAAATCAGGTCCATAAGACCATAAGACAAAGGAGCAGAAGTCGGCCATTTGGCCCATCGAGTCTGCTCCACCATTTTATCACTCCCCCACCTTTTTCACCATAACCTTTGATGCCCTGGCTACTCAGATACCTATCAATCTCTGCCTTAAATACACCCAATGACTTGGCCTCCACTGCTGCCCGTGGCAACAACTTCCATAGATTCACCACCCTCTGGCTAAAAAAATTTCTTCACATTTCTGTTCTGAATGGGCGCCCTTCAATCCTTAAGTCATGCCCTCTCGTACTAGACTCCCCCATCATGGGAAACAACTTTGCCACATCCACTCTGTCCATGCCTTTCAACATTCGAAATGTTTCTATAACGTCTCTCCTCATTCTTCGAAACCCCACGGAATACAGTCCAAGAGTGGACAAATGTTCCTCATATGTTAACCTTATCATTCCCAGAATCATTCTAGTGAATCTTCTCTGTACCCTCTCCAACGTCAGCACATCCTTTCTTAAATAAGGAGACCAAAACTGCCCACAGTACTCCAAGTGAGGTCTCACCAGCGCCTTATAGAGCCTCAGCATCACATCCCTGCTCCTATACTCTATTCCTCTAGAGAAGAATGCCACCATTGCATTCGCCTTCTTCACTACTGACTCAACCTGGAGGTTAACCTCAAGGGTAACCTGTACAAGGACTCCCAAGTCCTGTTGCATCTCAGAACTTTGAATTCTTTCTCCATTTAAATAATAATCTGCCCGTTTATTACTTCTGTCAAAGTGCATAACCATACACTTTCCAATATTGTACTTCATTTGCCACTTCTTTGGCCATTCTTCCAATCTATCCAAGTCTCTCTGCAGACTGTTCGTTTCTTTAGCATTACCGGCCCCTCCACCTATCTTCGTATTGTCAGCAAACTTAGCCACAAAGCCATCTATTCCATAATCCAAATCGTTGATGTGCAATATAAAAAGAAGCGGCCCCAACACTGATCCCTGTGGAACACCACTGGTAACTGGCAGCCAACCAGAATAGGATCCCTTTATTCCCACTCTCTGTTTCCTGCCAAATATGTGGGAAAACAATTAGTGTTTCCAGTATTTTTCCCTCCAAGAGGACCACAATTTTATTTTAGTGTTTGAAGGCTTGCATTCCTCAATGACTCGGAGAGCTATGTTGGCTGGAGTTAGGACTTTTATGTCTCTGGCTCTTGGTAGGATCACCCTTGCCAAACAGATCAAAGGTTAGAGGCCAGATCAAGTGTGGTCCACCAGTCTTCCAGGTTCCGGTGCACAGCTTAGCACTTACAACCCTGACTGGTGAAACAAAATCATTGTGGAAAAGGCAATGGAGAACCCTTCTATATCTGTGTGCGATGGTATAGACAGACAGAGAAGGAGGACCTTCATTGCTACCCTAAACACCAGTGGCATAATAAGCAAAACCAAACCACCATCTTCCAGCTCCTGTTTTTAAGGGCTAAGTATGATTAAAAATGGGCTGATGTACTTCTTATGTATCCCCAGTAATGTTTTTTTGTCTCAATAATCATCAATATTGAGATTTCACCAGCACGTTACTTTCTCAACTTCACAATTAATTTCTTCTTTGCTTCATCTAATACAGAACACCATGAAACTCTATTGAAGGGACCTTCATGATCTATGACAATGTCAATTCAGTGTTGTTTTCCGACATCGAAAGACAGCAAGAGGATGACTGCATATGAATATCGAAAGATATGATCAGATGCAAGTCTGACAGGCATGTTCAGATTTTGAATTAGTCTGTGGCAGATCTATATCTTAACTTCATCAACCTGTCTCAGCTCTATAATCCTTAATACCTTTGGCTAACAGTAATCTATCCATCCCAGTTCTGAAACTTTCAATTAACATCCACCTTCAGTGTCTTTTTGGCAGTAGAATTTCCAGATTTTCACTGCAATTTTCCAGCCAAGTGACATCCTAACATTGCAGCTGAACAACCCAGATCTAATTTCAAAATAATATATGCCCTTGGGGCAAAGTAGCTTCTGTCTATCCACCCTATTAACCCTCATCTTCAAAATCCACCATCAAATTACACTAAAACCTTCAAGGTTAGACAACAGAACAACTCAGCATTATTTAACTAATTTGATCCTGGTTAATTTTCAGCTTTTGTAGTTACTTGATGCCTCATCAGGGCATAAGGTGACTTAGGGCATTACAAAGACATGTATTATTTTCAGCAGAGAATACAAGTTCATGGTTCTTTGAAACTGCTACTGCAGGTAGACAGGGTGGTGAAGAATGTTTTTGGCATTCTTTCCTTTATCAGTCAGATCAATGAATATATAAATTTTGATTTTACCTCGCAGTTATACAAAACATTGTTGAGACTTCATTTTGAATATTGTGTTCAGTTTAGTCACCCTGCTATACTTACGAAAGATACCACTAAGCTGGAAAGAAGAAAAGAGGAGATTTATGAGAATGTTGTCAGATTCAAAGGACAGAGTTATGAAGAGAGACTGAGGAGAGTTATACTTCATTCATTGAACAATAGGTGAATGAGAGGTGATCTTAAAGAGGTATATAAAATCATGAAGGACATAAACAGGGTCAGTGCACATTTTCCCCCAGTGTTGGGGAATCTAAAACCAGAGGACATAGATTTAGGTGAGAGGGGAGAGATTTAATAGGAACATGAGGGGTAAATATTTTAATAAGACAGTGTCAGCATGTAGAATGAGCTGTCAGTGGAAATGCTTGATGCAGGTATTTTAACAGCATTCAAAGTGCATTTGGACAGGTACATGGATAGGAAAATGTAGATGGATATGAACCAAGCACAGGCAAATAGGATAAGCTTAGAGGGGAATGGTAGTTGGCATGGAGTAGCTGGGTTGAAGAGCTTGGTTCTATGCTGATTTACTCAGTGACTTTAGCTTGAAGCTGTACAATTTTCACTTCCATACTGATTTGCATCATATTTTAGCCGTACACATGTTGAAATGCAATTATATCTTGAGCAAGAAACCAGAAGGAAAGCCAATTTTTTCCATTATCCACATGACAACTCATTGTCATAAGGTTTGATCTGAAGTTCTGTTAGTGCATGACACATCAGCCTATGAATCAGAAGTAGCTGTCACTGGGTTAGCATTTGGATAGAAATATCCACTTAAAGGTGTGCTCCTCTTCTGTTAGTTCAGCCTCGCAAGCATTTGCTTTTCAGATTTTCTCGTGAATTGAGTTTATTTCCATCACCCTGTCAGCCATATATTTCAAATAACAATTCACGGCATGAAGAAAGATCCATTCAAATCACCACTGGTTCTTTTAAACAGTTATCATAAATTGTTTCCTACAGATTCAGACCCATCCATTTCTCAAAACCTCTCAGATCTGTGAAATCACTTCTCAGTCAATGTGCCCTTATGAGACCAATTTTTCTAATCTCACCACAGAACTTGACAGAAAAGGATTTAACTGAGTGAGTGGCTGAACATTTATGAGATAAAGGGCCTAGAAGAGGTGGTGAGGAAATTAATTTTTGGAGTGGGAGAAGCCGAGTATATAGGGTGGTGAGGACAGTTTAAGAAGAGGTGGTGCTGGTTGAGTGTTATATATCCAGTTTTCATACAGACCCTCTGAGCTCAGTTGTCAAGAACTCCTGTCTTCTTATATATTCTCTTGCAACACGGGAGGGCACAGTCTTAAGGTGCTTGGAAGAGGTACAGAGGGGATGTCAGGGGTTAGTTTTTTACACAGAGAGTGGTGAGTGCATGGAATGGGCTGCTGGCAACAGTAGTGGAGCTGGATACAGTAGGGTCTTTTAAGAGACTCCTGAATAGGTACTTGGGGCTTAGAAAATAGAGGGCTACGGGTAACCCTAGGTAATTTCTAAAGTAAGTACATGTTCGGCACAGCATTGTGGGTCAAAGAGCCTGTATTGTGCTATAGGTTTTCTATGTTTTTTCTATGTAACATTGTAGTTGGAAAAGTCATTGGTGAGGCTACACTTGGTGAGTGCTTTGCATAGTTTTGTCACTCTGTTATAGAAAATATTAGCTTAAACTTGAAAGAATGCAGAAAAACATTATGAGCATATTTCCAGGACAAGAGGGCCCAAGTTTTCTGAGTGGTAGACCAGGCTAGGTCTTTATACCTTAGAAGATAGAAGAATGATGGGCAACCTTATAGTAAAGTTTAAAATTATGAGAGGCATACACAAGGTGGACAGTTACAGACCTTTCATCAGGGTAAAGTAGTTCAAAACTTGGGGGCACAGAATTAGGGTGACAGGGGTAAGATTTAAAAGGGACTTGAGGGGCAACATTTTCACTCAGAAGGTGGTCAGTATGTGGATGAGTTGCCAGTACAACAGTGTTCACTAAAGAAACACTTAGCTAGGTACATGGAGGGGGTAGGGACTGCAGCGATATGGACCAAACCCAGTTAATTGGGTCTACCTAGGTGGACAATGTAGTTAGCATGGACTCATTAGTCCGATGGGCCTGTATCCATGCTATGTATCTCCATGACGATGATTCTGAAACATAGAAGGAGGGCATCCAATCCTTGAGTTTTGCTGGGTCTCCAAGCAATCTCATCAATATCGTCCTTCAATGATTTCACTATAACCTAGTCTCTCTCACATGGCATTAACTCTACCAGGATTCTCCTCCCATACTCCTACCCTGGAGACAAATAGCTAATTGTTACTAATCCATTAATCTTTGGAATGTAAGAGGAAGCTGGAGAATCTGGGAGAAACGCATGAAGTCACCAGGGCATTGTGTCTCAACATTCACAGTGAAGAGAGTAAATGAATTTGAAGGAGTTCACTGATTGTCTCTGTGACATTTACCTCAGATATTACAAATGAAGGTGAACATAGGCTACAGGAACACCACAGGTTCCCAACACTTCTGTGAACCAGTGACTCATATTTCTCACTTCCAAATAACCAACGAGGAGGAGGACCTCAGTTCAGTGTCTCACTCTCACAGTTTTACAGTGAAATGTCCGTTTATATACTGTGCTCATCACTTAATCCACCCACGTATGGACCCAAAAACAACTTTAGTGCAATCAGTTCCACCAGGACAGCTGCAGACTTTAGACTGTAGTAAATGAGGTCCTTCTTATGCTCTGGAGAAGAAATAATCAGAATTTTTCAAATTGGTCTATTCGACCTGTTCATCCTCACTGTCCTTGTTTAAAACCAGAGCAGAAGCCTTTCCATTGATAAGTCTATATCTACAGTCAAACCAGAATCTTTAGAAATAATAAGTAAAGGGATAAACAAAATTCTTAATTCAACCCTATGTGCACAAGGTGGAGTAAAGTCACAGCATATCACAAGTCTAAGTCCATGTAAAATTACAAATATTGTAACTATTAATTTTAGAGCTTGAACAGTGACTAATCAAAGTTCAGAGAAACAGGGAACATCAAGGTTAAGGAGAGAGCTTTAAATATCAGTGCTTTGTAATGCTCCGGGGCTCTGTTTTGTACTTTGTGTAAGAAATGGGAATTCTGGGAGACCTCAAGCCTGGATAACCACAACTGCACCAAATACACTGAGCTGCATAACTTCAGAGAATGCATTAAAGAACTCGATGTCCTTTGATTCATAAGGAAAATTGGGGAAATAATAGCTAGAAGCTGGTCACTCCTAGGCTGCAGCTTGCAGGTGAATGGATGACTGCCAGGAGAGGGAAGGAAATTGGCAGCTGGCACAGAGTACCCCTGTGGCCGTTCCCCTCAATAATACTGTTTTGAATACAGTTGAGGGGAGACAACCTACCGGGAGAGCCGCAGCGACGAGATCGCTGGCATGAGTCTGGGTCTCTGGCTCAGAAGGGGAGGGGGCAGAGGAGGAATGCAGTGGTGATAGGAGATTCTATATTTAAAGGAGTAGATAGGAGAGTCTGTGGCTGTGATGGAGAAAGACAGTAGGTATGTTACCTCTCAGGTGCCAGGATCAAGGATGTCTCAGATTATGTCCATAACTTTCTAAAGCGGGAGGGTGAGCAGCCAGATGCCTTGATACATATTGGTACCAATGACAAGGAGAAGAGGTCCTAAAGAGAGAATGTAGAGAACTAAGTAGAAAGCTGTAAAACAGGATCTCCAGAGTAACAATCACTGGATTGCTGCCTCTGCCTCACACCAGTGAGGGCAAGAATAGGATAATTTGGCAGATGAATGCGTGGATGAGTGATTGGTGCAGAGCGCAGGGTTTCAGATTTATGGTTCATTGGGATCCCTTCTGGGGAATGTATGACCTGTACAAAAGGGACGGTCTACATCTGAACCCTTGAGTTTGCTAGAGCTGTTGGGGAGGGTTTAATCTAATTTGACATAGGGATGGGAACCACAGTGATATGGTTGAGGATAGGGATGTTGATTTACAAGTAGAGATAGTGTATATTGAAATTGTCAGGAAGGACACACAGATAATAGGGCAAAATTGCATTCAGGGACATGCATTGCAGTGTAAAAAGGGACAAAATTGAAAACGATGACAAATACGAGATTAAAGATGTTATATTTGAATACATGCAGTAAATGAAATAAGGTAGATGATCTTGTAACACAGTTAGAAATTAGCAGGTATGACATGAGTCACGGCTGAAAGATTACTGTATTTGGGAACTTAATTTGGATACACAATCTATCAAAAAGATGGGCAGGTAGATAGAGGAGGAGGAGTGACTCTGCTGGTAAAAAATGAAATCAAATCATTAGAAAGAAGTGATAAAGGATTGAAAGATGTGGAATCCTTATGGGTAGAGTTAAGAAATTGTAAGGGTAAAAAGACCCTGATGGGAGTTTTACAGGCCTCTGAACAGTAGCCAGGAAATGGTTCACAAATTATAGTGGGTGATAGAAAAAGCATGTCAAAAAGCAATATTATGTTAGTCATTGGAGATTTCAATATGCAGGTAGATTGATAAAATCAAGCTGATGTGAGACCCAATGGAAAGAACTTGTGGAATGCCTCTGAGATGGCTTTTTGGAGTGTCTTCCAGTTGAACCCACAAGGAGATCGGCAATTCCAGATTGGATGTTGTGTAATAAATTGGATATGATTTGGAGTTTAAGGTAAAGGAACCCTTAGAAAACAATGATCATAATATGGTAGAAATCACCCTGCAATTTGAGAGGGAGAAGACAAAGTCACATAAATCAGTATTATGTCATATACAAGGGAATTACAGAGGCATGAGAGAGGAGCTGGCCAAAGTTGATTGAAAAGGGACAGTAGCAAGGATAGTGGTAGATCAGCAATGGCTGGGGTATCTGGGAGCAATTTTGAACTCTCAAGATAGAGACATCCCAAAGAAGAAGAATTCGAAAGGCAGAATGAAGCAATTGTGGTTGACAAGGGAAGTCAAAAGCCAACATAAAAGCAAACAAGAGGGCATATCATAGAGCAAAAATTAGTGAGAAGTTAGAGGATTGGGAAATGTTTTAAAGCAACAGAAATCAAATAAAGGACCATAAGGGAGGAAAATATGAAATATGTACATAAGCTGTCCAATAATATCAAAAATGAAACTAAAAGTTTCTTCAGAATAAAGTGTAAATGACAGGCTAGAGTAGATATTGGACCACTCTAAAATGATGCTGGAGAGATGGTCTCAGGGACAAGGAAATGGCAGACAAACTGAAGAAGTATTTTGCATCAGTCTTCACTGTGGAAGACATTAGTAGTATGCGGAAGTTCAAGAGAATCAAGGGGAAGAAGTGAGTGGATTTGCCATTACCAAGGAGAAAGTTCTTGGGAAGGTGAAAGGTCTGAAGGGAGATACATCATCTGGAACAGATGAAATACACCCCAGGGTTCTGAAAGAGGTAGCTGGAGAGATTGCAGAGGCAATAGTAGTGATCTTTCAAGAATCACTAGAGTCTGGGCTGGTTTTGGAGGACTGGAAAATTGCAAATATCATTCCACTCTTCAAGAAAGAAGGGAGGCATAGAAAGGAAATTATAGGACAGTTAGCCTGACCTCGGTTGTTGGGAAGATACTGTTGATTGTTAAGGATGTGGTTTTCAGGTACTTGGGGGCCAATGACAAAATAGGCTAAAGGTAGTATGGTTTCCTTAAGGGAAATCTTGCCTGACAAATCTGTTGGAATTCTTTGAAGAGACAACAAACAGGACTGAAAAAGAAGAATCTGTGAATGTTGTGTACTTGGATTTTCAGAAGGCCTTTGACAAGGTGCCGCACATGATTCTGCTAAATAAGATAAGAGCCCAGGTATTATATAGAACAGATACTAGTATAGATAGAGCATTGGAGACAAAGAGTAGAAATAAAGGGAGCATTTTCTAGTTGGCTGCCAGAAACTAGTGGTGTTCCACATGGGCCAGTTTTGGGACCACCTTTCACATTGTATATTAACAATTTTGATAATGAAATTGATGGCTTGGTAGCCATGTTTGCAGATGATATGAAGATAGGTGGAGGACAGGTAGTGTTGAGGAAGCAGAGACGCTGCAGAAGGACATAAACAGATTAGGAAAATAGTCAAGGAAATGGTAAATGGAATACAGTATCAGGAAATGTATAGTCATTCACTTTGGAAGAAGGAATAAAAATATAGACCTTTTTCCAAACTGGGAGAAAAATTTAAAATCCAAAGTGCAAAGGGATTTGGAAGTCCCCATGCAGGATTCCCTAAAGGTAAATGTGCAGGTTGAATTGATGGTGAGGAAGACAAATACAATGTTTCAAGCAGAGTAGAATATATATAAAAAGGATGTAAACATGAGGATGTATAAGTCAATGGTGAAGCCTCACTTTGATTATTGTGAGCAATTTTGGGCCGCTTATTTAAGAATGGATATGCTGACATGAGAGAGGTTCTGAGGAATTTCACGAGAATGATTCCAATGATTCCAGGAATGAAAGGTTTATCATATGAGCAACAATAGAAGGCCCTAGGCCTGTAGTCGCTTGAATTTAGAATGGGGGGGATCTCATTGAAACCTCTCGAATGTTTAAAGGCCTATATAGTGTGGATGTGAAGAGGATGCTTCCTCTAGTGGGTGAGTCTAAGACCAAAGGGCACAGCCACAAAATAGAGAGAAGTTCATTTAGAGCAGAGATTAGGAGGAACTAATTTAACCAGAGGGTGGTGAATCTGTAGAATTCGTTGCCACAGGCAGATGTGGAGGCAAGATCACTGGGTCCATGTAAAGTGGACTTTGATAGGTTCCTGATTAGTCAGAGAAAGTCAGGAGAAGGAAATCTCTGATTTTAAACCTCCGCTGCCTTGCGGCCATATCCATCCATGGGAAAGGCTTCGGGGGGAAAACCCCGAAGAAGAACTCAGAGCCGGGGTCCCTAAGGTAGTTTGATGTTGTTTACAAATTCACTCTTGCAACCTCTGTATCAGCGCTTGCCCTTCCCTTGGACTGTATCAGTGATGTGGAGAGGTGGAACCTGCTGCATGGGCAACAGCCGGTTCTTCAAATCTTTCCACCCAGGCTTGCGTCTTGGAGCGGACACAGTCCACCAGAGGCATAAACCCATGATACCCTGGGATTGACAGCTGCCTTCTAGTCAGAGCTTGAAAGACGATGGGGAGAAGGCAGGAAAATGGAGTTGAGAGGGAAATAGATCAGACATGATGAAATGCCAAAGCAGACGTGATGGGCTGAACGGCCTAATTCCAGTTTCTATGTCTAGTGGTCTTATAGAAATTGCTGCAGCTGGGTGACCATTAGCTCATATGGGAGAATGAGGAAGTGATAGATAGGAGCTACAGGGGTGGTAATCACCCCTAAGTTGCAGGAGGCAGGTAGCTGGTTGTCTGTCAGGAAGTTGAAGGGGAATAGAGAGCCAGTGCAATGTACTCTTTGGCCATTTCCCTCAATCATAAGTATGCCACATTGTTGGTAGGGCAGCAACCTACCAGAGAAAAGCCCGACTCTATGGCACTGAGTCTGGCTCTATGGCTCAGAAGGGTAAGGGGAGAAGTGGGGTGCAGTACTGATAGGGTATTCCATAGTTAGAGGAGCAGACAGGGGATTCTGTAGACATGAAAGAAACACCCAGGTCATCTGTTGTGTCCTAGGTGTCTGGATCAGGAATGTCTCCGATCAGGTCCACAGCATTCTAAAGGGGAAGGGTGAGCAACCAGAAGTCATGGTACATACGAGTACAAACAACATGGGTAGGAAAAGGGAGGAGGTCCTGAAGAGAGAATTTCTGGATTTGGGTATAAAGCTGAAAAGCAGGACCTCAAGGTTGATAATCTCTGGATTGCTGTCTGTCCTGTGCAGCCATGATGGTTAGAATAGATTGACCTGGTAGTTGAATGTGCGGCTGAGGAATTGGTGCAGGGTCAGAGTTTCAGATTGCTGCATCATTGGGTTATTTTTTGGGTAATGTATCACCTGTACAAAGATTATGGTTTACACCTGAACTCGAGCGGGTCCAATATTATTTGTCACTTTTTGGTCAGTTCGAACCAGTCTGGCCAGACTGGGAGTTCTTGTGCGGGATTCCCGAAAGGTTGATTTGCAGGTTGAGTCTGTGGTGAGGAAGGAAAATGCATTGTTTTCTAAACGGGGTAAAAATTCGGAAATCAGAGGTGCAAAGGGATTTGGGAGTGGCTGTGTAGGAATCCCTATTGGTTATCTTGTAGATTGAGTTTGTGGTGAGGAAGGCAAATGCAATGTTAGCGTTCATTTTGAGAGGACTGGAATATAAAAGCAAAGATGTAATGCTGAGACTTTATAAGGTATTGATCAGACCACTCTTGGAATATGAGAGCAATTTTGGGCCCCTTATCTAAGAAAGGATGTGCTGGCATTGGAGGTCTCCTCTGACGTCTCTCATTAACAAGCCATTTTCACCCTGCTCACTGAATTTTGCTTTTTGTTTTTCAGATTAAATCGCTTTTGACATAGCAAAGAAATGTTCAAAATTAAATAGGCTTTAAATTAGAAAAAATAAATGAAATGTCTGTAATATTCTAAATGACACAAGTAATGATAGAGGTGATAACTGAAATAAGGTGGTGTAGACTTGCTAATTGAAACTGGTTCCAGTTTAAGAAGCTGCTACTTTCTGGTTTAAGCAACAACTTGCTGGTGGTCAATGAAAGAAAGAAAGCAACTAAATACGTTGTTATTCACACTTTTTCTGGTAAATGATCGCTACAAACAGTGGCCTGTGGCTTCTCTGTCGGAGTTGAGCTGAATTGCCTGTACGACCTGATATTTTTGCGGTGTGGCTGGAGTCTCACTGGAGCTGTCCAGGCTGGGGTTGCTGGATTGGACTTGGGTGAAATTCAATGCGGCAGAGCTGAGGCAAAGCGAGAAAAGATCTGAGGTTTGATCGGTTTAAGGGCCGAACCAAATTGGAAAGGTCAGGTACCGGTGATATATCGAGGCGGTGGAGTCCGAGCCCGAGCCTGTGGTTTGAACAACCTAAGTACCCGGCCAGATTGAAAATGGTCACTGTGTCAGGGTCGGGGGAGAGAGATGGGTTGGTTCAGCTCGTTGCTCCACACAGCTTGCTTGTCTCTGCACTGAAGTGATCTCTGGCTTTGTGACTTCAGTGCTGAATGCTGTTTTGTTTCTTTTATTGTGTGCATGATTTGTCTTTTTTTACCCCTCTCTGCACACCAGATTTTTAATGTGTTCTTTTGGGGTCCTTGGTTTTGTAGCTGCCTGTAAGGAGACAAACCTCAAGGTTGCATAAAGTATACGTACTTTGATAATAAATGTACTTTGATCTGCCTGGAGGAGACATGAAGAGAAGGAAATGAATGGGAACAGAGTAGAGGGAAAACACATCTGGATCTGTGGTTATATAACAAATTGATGCTGGAAATCAGAAATAAAACAAAATGCTAGCAATACTCAGCAGACAGGGAAATACTTGTGGAGATTGACTAACAAAATTAATATTGCAGGATGATTTGACATGAAGCATTAACTGACTCCCACAAATGCTGGTACAATCTGCTTAGCCTTTACAATAATTTCTGCTTTATTTAACATTGCAGGTCGACACATTTTCTTTGGAGCTGGCCAGACTTGATCCAAACTGAAAAGGTCAGCTCTGTGAATGTTGAATTTCAATAGTTTACAGCTTAAAAACAAGCAGTCATTCAGATAACTCAAGATATTTGTTTCAGTAGAAAATCATTTAAGTACATTCAACAATTAAGGATAAATATTATTCCCCTGATCCCTGAAGAAATACCTCTGGAGTATGTTCAACAAACACACCCTGCCACATTGGCCATTATCATTCTCAGTTTCAAACTGATCCTATAATGGTGATGAAATTTTAAACTCAAGAATACATAGGAAGTGCAGTCATGCACATTACTTCAAGTAGTTGTATTGACATAGGGTTATCAAAATATGTATAATTTAAAAACTCACTCAGCCTCTTCATTATAAGAGGCAAATCCATCTCTGATGGGTTGCATTGTTTGGCTTGACCTTTCTGCAAAACTGACTCTGCACGCGATGAGACCCGAGCACCACAGGGAGGCATCCGTTTAGCAAGTGATAATTGGAAATTCTTTGCTCCTCCAAGCATAATTACAAAGAGCAGAATGAATTGCTGATAATCGGAAGATTAATAACTGGAATGTGGCAGCTATTTTCTAATTCATTTGTGGTAATTGCATCATTAACAAAACAGGCCAGTGAATAATGCAAACAGTTAGATGAGGCAGAAAAATTAAGACCCAAAGGAACCAAGTCCCGTGGAAATACCAGAAAAGCCAGCCTTTGGAAACCATTTTGCTTGATCATAATAATTAAAACACCTAAAGGTAGCAGAAAGGAACTTTCAATTTTCTCATGCTTTTCATATCTTTAGCAAATCCCAGAGTACTTTACAGACAATTAAGCACTTTTGAAGTGTCAGTGTTGTAATGTAGAGATAGTCAAGTCAATTTTCAGAAAGCAAATAGCCACCAAGAGCAAAAGCTAAAAGAACAGGCGATCTGGATTGCGTGATGTTGGTTAATATTTGTAGTTGTGCATTAATTGATGCAGAGCTTCTATTAAGGAAGTTTCTGTGGTTTTGATGTCTGCAGAGGCAAAGGGCAACATTCTTTCAAAAAGGTTGGACTTTGGTCATTCCAGAGAATTCAGTAAAAAAGCTCCAAGTTCTATCCACAGGGGCATGACATTAAAAGAGTGTGGGTCTAAAAAAAAGTGAAAATCAAAGATACTGCAAATATTGGAAATCTCAAAAGCTCAAAGGTCCAATTTAACATCAGAGAAATGTATACAATATACACCCTGAAATGCTTTTTCTTAGCAAACATCCACAAAAACAGAGAAGTGCCTCAAAGAATGAATGACAGATAAGAACTCCAAAACTACTCCAGCTCCTCTCCCTCCCTCACATAAGTGGCAGCGAGCAACAATCCCCCTCCCCCCACCAGCAATTAAAAAGCAAGTATTGGCACCGTCACCGAGCACTCTGTGTAAGCAAAGCAATAGCAAAGACACACTCTTCTAGCTACCCCAAAGACCTCATGTTACACCTGGCATTTGACATACCGCAGGTTCTCTCTCCGTGATAGGGGTGAAAAAGGTGTCTCCATTTTCCCAGCAAGTGGGGAGATATAACAAACAACTCGCTGCTTTATGATGTTAAAAGTCTGTTATGTTGCTTTCTTTGGGCTCTGTGCCTGAAGATCGCCAAGATCCTGGGACTTTGGGCCCACAGCAGTTACCCCGACTCCCCCAAACCCAACTACACATGGGTCTCCTGCCGTGAAACCGACCCCCGATCCTCCAGTCTCCAGAGCCCCGAGATCTTAGGCTTCTGTATTCGAGCCGGACTCTCAGGCCGAACCATTGGCGTGCCCAACAACTGCCAGTCCTGAAACCCCAAGAACGGGTCCTATTCTTGCAAAGAACCAAAGTCAGCATGTAACTCCAGGTCAAGGTCTTCAAAAGAACACTGAAAGGAAAAGAAAAGATATTAAAGATGGAAATAGCTGTTTCTGAAGATGCAAACAAAGGAGTCACTGTTTAGTGTCATCTTAACTTTGCTCCGCCTCCCCGATCAAAAATAAATACAGAAAATGCTGGAAATACCTAGCAGGTCAGGCTGCAACATTGGTAAGAAGATGGAGTTTCAGGTCAAGGGCCTCATGTCAGAACTGGGAAGGAGGCAAGGTAAGCTGTAGGGAGGAAGGGGGAGGTGTGTAATTCTGCTACGGTGAAACCAAGGTGACTATCGGTGTAAATTGTGAACTAGGTTATCAGGTCATCGAGTGACTGGGAGCAGTTAGAGGCATAAATGAAAGAATGCAGGAGTTGTGAAATGCAGAGCAGAAAGACACACCCAGCATATCCTCCACTTCTGGGGGAAAGAAGAAAAAAAGAATCTGAGGGGTTTTGGGGGTGGGGTGCAACAAGTAAATTGAGCCAGCATCATAGGTGGATGAGTGATACAAACAGAAATCATAACATGACGTTATAGAATCAAGCCTCAAAGGCTACAATGTGCCCAGACTCAAGATGAGGTGCAATGGCTCGAGTTTGCATTGGGCCTCATTGTAACCAGTCACAAGGCCATGGACTAGCCAGTCAGAGTGCAGGTAATGGGAAGCTCAGAAATATCCTGGTGCACTGAACTCAAGTAGTCCACTGAGCAATCACCCATCTGTGTTTGATGAAACACACCCTGATGATTGTCGACCTCAGGGAGAGTAGCAGTGAGGTATAGTAGTACAGAGGGAGCGGGAGCTCCAGTGAAAAGGCTGTCCTGAGGTTGCTTAGTCCGAAGAGACAAATTACTGGTGTATTCATGTTTGGAATTTTTGATGTGATCCTACTGTGGGAAAGCAGAGATCATTAACTGATGCACAATTCACTACACACGGAGATAGGCTGCTTCCCCCCTTGAGTCTGTTTGTTCATTAAATCTGATCACAGCTAATCAGTATCTTAATAACCACTCCCTCACCACTGCCATCAGCTCTTGAAATAAACTGTAAAAGCATGACACCACCCTGGGACTAATTTTCTTTTTTTTCTCTCTCTCCACTTTCACTAATGTTGTTAAGCCTGACTTATATTAAAGAGCCCATGATATTACAGGAAAGGTACTAACAGACTGGCAGGAGGCAAAGAGTGGGAATATAGGGAGCCTATTTTGGTTGGCTGCCATTGACTGGGGTGTTCCACAAGGGCCTGTAATTGGATGCATTGAAGGCAGAGGTTGATAGATTCTTGATTAGCCACGGCTTGAAGAGAAATTAGGAGAAGGCAGGAGATTGGGACTGAGAGAGAAAACGGATCAGCCATGATGAAATGGTGGAGCAGACGGGATAGGCCAAATGGTGTAATTCTGCTCCTATATCTTATGGTCTCATGGTATTATTGCTTGTCATGTTTGCAATGTACTGTGATGCTGTTGCAAATAGCTTTCTTTCATGGCATTTGTACCCAAGTATTTATGCCTATTACAATAAATCTGAATTTGAACTTACTATCCCCACATTCCTAACAATTCTTCCACGTACTTGCACAGTAAGGGCAATTTACAGTGGCCAATTAACCTACTGACCTGTACATCATTGCACTGTGAGAGCACATTAAGGAAATCCAAAGGGTCACAGGGAAAACATACAAATTCCACCAGAAGTTAGGAATGAACTGAAGTCATTGGAGCAGAGAGGCAGCAGCTCCACCTGCTGTAGCACTGTGCTGCCAGGAGGTTGACAATTGAATCGGAAATGTTTCAATCTCCCCCTAGACTTCCATAAGCTTGAATGCAGCAGCTCAAGATGGAAGGGCAGTGTTTTCCTTCTGCTTGCTTCTGTTATTAAAGAATGCTGGGTTGAGGCATCCCTGAAGATCTCTGTAAGGAATTTCAGCCAATGGCTTTAAATGAACCCAGGCCTGATGAGCACCACCTTGTTTTCTGCAGGGAGTCTCCTTAAAACATTGCAACAGAACTCCCAAGGCAATTAGTCCTCTGACGTACTTTACCCAAAAATGTTTCCATTCAGGAATGAAAAAAACAGCAAGCTTGTGTTCTCTTCCCAGTTCAGGCCTTTGCTCTGATTCCCTGTCTCTTCCTCTACTGCTCCCATCCTGTGTGTGGGATTAGCTCAGAGTCAGCAGAAACATGTCCTCAGTGTTTTACGCTCATGAGGTATCCTATCAGAGGTGTTAATGTAAATAAAATGTAAGTGAGGGGAAGAGAGTAGCAAACAGAATTTCTACTGAAATGCTAAGTCACTGGGGTGATACACAGTAAAAGATAAATTCAGAACATCTTGGTTTAAAAATAGAAACAGGATAAGTCCCCAAATAGATTGTACCTTAGTATCAAAGGTAAGAGAGAAAGAGGCTATTTCCTACAGGAAATTCAGGGTAAATGAGAACCTCCTTTAAATGCTCCAAAAGTCAATAGTCTCCTCCATGGAGGCTTCTTAATTAGGAAAATGGTGTCTGACACTGCACCTCTTCCCTAAGAGGGAAAAAAAAACAAAACAGATAAAAAAAAATGCTGTCAAGAATCCCAAAGGTTATGCACTAAACGCCAAAATTAAGAAGTGAGCATACAGCATAGAAACATGATCTTGATGAAAGACTGAAAACCAACAGTTCACATCAATTTACATAAATGCTGAATATATATCTGTAAACTAATTGAGACTGAATTCTCCTCATGTTGCCAACTGGTAGTTTTTAATTAATATTGGGATTTACTTTGGCAAAGTCAAGTTAGAGACTGTCTTTGGGAAAGTAAAGTCTCTTCCCCCAAGAGAACAACAGGATAATGCTGCTGTAGGGGTCTTCATAGCTTTTCAAAGTGACAGGGGATTGCTCAGCTACTTTAGGGGCAAGACTGCCTTTTGATCACAGGGGGGATTGCTCTGCTGCCACAGAGGGAAAGGCCGACTGATCTGCCCGGAAAGTGTTACCCTGGTTTTCAGAATTTGGGATGTGGACTTGGAATGCAGAATTTTTTTCAGTCTTGTAGTATTTTATATTCTGTGTTTTTCACCCCATTATCTTTCTTATTTTTTATGTGCGGGGAGGGAGATTTGGGGGTCAAAGTGCCTGCTCCATTTTTGTTCTTTTTTTTGTGCAGGGAGGAGGGATTTGGGGGTTGATGACTGTGCGGCTGCTCTTTTCTTTCTTGGTTTCGTGACTATCTGAAAAAGAAAAAATTTTAGAGTTGTATATTTTGATAATAAATGAACCTGTGAACCTTTACCTGCAGCCAAAGGTCCCAGAGGTGCATGCTCATGAATAAAGACAGGAAGTAGAATAGAGTCAACTAAAAGAGTTAGCTCGTCTCTGATGCTGCTACTAAGACCTAAACTCTCTGCATATCGAAACTTATTGTTAAAGACACAGATAATGGCTGTGACTCAGAGAATAGTCTTGGCCCCAGAATTCTGCAGTTTGATGTCATGAAAATGAAGGTCTGGAATTCCTGAACACGCTAATGGAGCGTCTGAAGGACGCTGTAATTTTGCTGTGCTGTCTTTTGAGTGACATCTAATACCAAAGATCAGTCACTCTCAAAGATAAATGTAAAATATCTTAAATAATTAATTGAAGGACAGAACTGCTTTCCTGAAGCTTTACAAAACACTGTTGAGACTGTACAAGAAATATGCCATGCAGTTTTGGTCACTATAGTTAGGTTACACACGCGACCACACCGGCTTCCGGGGTTTAGATGCTCCAGCTCTCCGGAATACGGATAGCTGACACAGCCAGTTTAAAGACTCAAGCCTGCTCTGCTAACTGGAGGCCATGCTTTGGTGCCAGGATTTTAATATTTATAAAGCACCTGAAGTCAGATCAGTGCTCAGTCGTCACCTCTACTTTGGATTCTTGTCTGGCATCTAGCTCAGAACCCTGTCTCATATTGTGTCTCGATTCCAGTCTTGGATATTCCAGCACTGGGGTCCTTACCATCCTTACCTGGGTCTCTCGTCACAATGATGTTATAGCAAGGATATGGTTGCACAAGAGAGAGCACAGAGAAGATTAATTCCAGTGTTTCCTGAATTACAGGACTTTAGTTATGGGGAAAGATTGTCTAGGCTGGACTCATTTTCCTAGAGCAAAAAAGCCGAGGAGTGACCTAGTGGTGGTAAATAAAATTATTGGAGAATAGGTAGGATATACAATCCGAGTCTTTTTCCTATGAAAGAAGTTTCAAAAGTAGCAGGGCAAATGTTGAAGATGAGAGTGTGCTTTGAGGAAAAAGTTTTGTACACAGACAGTACTTGATATCTGTAACCCAGTGCCACGAGAGGTGGTGGAATCAGATACATTGACTATGCTTAATACACAAGGCGCAGTCGAGTGCAGATACAGCAAGTGGGCAAATGGGGTTAATGTTGATGGGAAAAAAGCTGAAGGGGCTGTTTCTGTACTACACAGTTCGATGAATCTGTGACACAGCCATGAAAGGCAACAATTCCTCCCTAATATGCAGTGTGAGGAACACAGTACCTCAGGGTCATTTTTGGTTATTTTGTACAGGCATCATTACATCTACCCCACTGTCACTTGCCTGTCTACCTATTGTTCTGTTCTCGTCTGCTTGGAGACAATGCCTTCAGCCAAAACTGAGCAGCTGCTACATATGTGTATAGTAGCATGAATGCTTTATGCAGTGTGATGGAGGGTGTTACTCCTCTTCAGTAAGAATTATGAAGAATCATTTCAAGATGAGTGGTGATATTTGACCCTGGCTTAACTTTGGGCATCATTTCCAAGCCTTTATTAAGAACAACTATTTTCATCTCTATTGCAGAGCCACACTCCCTCCTATTGCCTCCCAACTTCCTCCATTCCTCTGATGCACAAACTCTCATCCACATCTTTTTTACCCCCAGAACTCTGACCTAGTCTTTTTCATTACCTCATACACAAGCTTAAGATGAACAAGGAGCATCTTATTCGCCATCATATATAAGGCTTTATAAGGCACTGATCAGTCAATACCTGGGGTATCATGAGCAGTTTTGGGCCTCTTATCTAAAAAAGGGTATGCTGGCATTGGAGAGGGTCCAGTAGAGTTTCAGAAGAATGATCCTGGGAATGAAAGAGTTAACATATGAAGAGTGTTTCAATGGCTCTGGGACTGTACTCACTACCTTTTAGGTAGAGGGTGGTGAATCTGGGGAATTCAGTTCCAAACACAGCTGTGGAGGCCAAGTCATAGGATATATTTAAAGTGGAGGTTGATAGGTTCTTGACTAATCAGAACGTTAAAGGTTATGGGGAGAAGGAAGGAGAATGAGGTTGAGAGGAATAATAAATCAGCCACGATTGAAAGGCAGAGCAGACTCGATAATGTGAGTGGCCTAATTCTGCTCCTTTGACTTATGGTCTTATCACTCCTCTCTCTATTTTGTCTCATATTGATTTTAAAATTCACACAATTATTTTCAAATCCCTCTAAGGCCTCATTCCAACCTACTACTGTAGTGTCCTCCAATCTTCTAACTCTCTGAGATATCTGTACTCCTGGCTTCTGGCACATCCCTGTATTTAATTACTCCATCATCTTCCACCGTCACTGAGACACAAATTCTACACTTCCTTTCCTGAACCTCTTTGCCTCTTTCTCCTTTTTAGGCACAATCCTTTTGATAAGTATTTAGATTTATAGAAGTAGGTTGAGGTTGCCTGTGCAGAATAGAGACAGGAAGAATGTGTGTGAGGCCGGTGTTCTGTGCTTGGTGTCAGATGTGGGAAGTCCGGGAGACTCCCAGCCTCTTGGACGGCCACATCTGTGCCAGGTGCGTGGAGCTGCAGCTCCTTAGGGACCATGTTAGGGAGCTGGAGATGCAACTCGATAAGCTTCGTCTGGTCTGGGAAAGTGAGGAGGTGAAAGAGAGGAGCTATGGGCAAGTAGTCACACCGGGGCCTTGGGAGACAGGTAAGTGGGTAACAGTCAGGAGAGGGAAGGGCAGGAGTCAGATGCTAGAGAGTACCGCTGTAGCTGTACCCCTTGACAATAAGTACTCCTGCTTGAGTACTGTTGGGGTGGATGGCCTACCTGGGGGAAGCAACAGTGGCCGTCCCTATGGCGCAGAGTCTGGCCCTATGGCTCAGAAGGGTAGCGAAAGGAAGAGGATGGCAGCAGTGATAGGCGACTCTACAGTTAGAGGGTCAGACAGGCGATTCTGTGGATGCAGGAAAGAAGCACAGATGGTAGTTTACCTCCTAGGTGTCAGAGTCCTGTATGTTTCTGATCTTGTCCACAATATCCTGAAGTGGGAAGGAGAACAGCCAGAGGTTGTGGTACGACACAGGCAGGAAAAGGGAGGAGGTCCTGAGAGCAGACTACATGGAGTTAGGAAGGAAGTTGGGAAGCAGGACCACAAAGGCAGCCATCCTGGGATTACTGCCTGTGCCACTTGACAGTGAGTATAGGAATGGGGTGAACTGGAGGGTAAATGTGCAGCAGAGGGATTGGAGCAGGGGGCAGGATTTCAGATTTCTGGATCATTGGGACCTTTTTTGGGGCAGGAGTGACCTGTACAAAAACAACTTGAATTCCAGGAGGACCAATATCCTGACGGGGAGATTTGCTCAGGCTATTGGGGAGAGTTTAAACTAGGATTGCTGGGGGATGGGAGCCAAACTGAAGAGATGCTTGGCTCATAAATAGAGAAAGCTTGGAGACAGTGCGAGAGGGAGAATAGGCAGGTAATAGAGAAGGGACATGCTCAGACCGATGGTTTGAGATGTGTCTATTTTAATGCAAGGACTATTATAAACAAAGCAGATGAGCTTAGGGCGTGAATCAGTACTTGGAGCTATGATGTTGTGGCCATTACAGAGACTTGGATGCCTCAGGAGCAGGAATGACTACTTCGAGTGCCAGGCTTTAGATGTTTCAGAAAGGACAGGGAGGGAGGAAAAAGAGGTGGGGGTGTGGCACTGCTGATCAGAGATAGTGTCATGGCTGCAGAAAAGGAGGAAGACATAGAGGGATTGTCTACAGAGTCCCTGTGGGTGGAAGTTAGGAACAGGAAAGAGTCATTAACACTACTGGGTGTTTTTATATAGACCACCCAATAGTAACAGCGACATCGAGGAGCAGATGGGGAGACAGATTCTGGGAAGAGTTAATAATAACAGGGTTGTTGTGGTGGGAGATTTTAATTTCCCAAATATCCATTGGCATGTCCTTAGAGCAAGGGGTTTCAATGGGGTGGAGTTTGTTAGGTGTGTTCAGGAAGGTGACACAACATGTAGATAAGCCTACAGGAGGAGAACCTGTACTTGATCAAGTATTGGAAAGTTAACTTGGTCAGGTGTCAGATCTCTCAGTGGGAGAGCATTTTGGAGATAGTGATCATAATTATATCTCCTTTACCATAGCATTGGAGAGGAATAGGAACAAACAAGTTAGGAAAGTGTTTAAATGGAGTAAGGGGAAATATGAGGCTATCAGGCAGGAACTTGGCACCATAAATTCGGAACAGATGTTCTCAGGGAAATGTACGGAAGAAATGTGGCAAATGTTCAGGAAATATTTGCGTGGAGTTCTGCATAGGTACGTTCCAATGAGACATTGAAAGGATGGTAGGGTACAGGAACCGTGGTGTACAAAGGCTGTTGTAAATCTGGTCAAGAAGAAAAGAAGAGCTTACAAAAGGTTCAAAAAACTAGGTAATGATAGAGATCTAGAAAATTATAAGGCAAGCAGGAAGGAGCTTAAGAATGAAATTAGGAGAGCCAGAAGGGCCATGAGAAGGTCTTGGCAGACAGAATTAAGGAAAACCCCTAGGCGTTTTACAAGTATGTGAAGAGCAAGAGGATAAGATGTGAGAGATTAGAACCAATCAAGTGTGACAGTGGAAAATCATGTATAGATCTGGAGGAGATAGCAAAGGTACTTTTCAGTATTCACTACAGAAAAAGATCTTGGCAATTGTAGGGATGACTGAAAAGCTTGAGCATGTAGATATTAAGAAAGAGGATGTGCTGGAGCTTTTGGAAAGCATCAACTTGGAAAAGTCACTGGGACCAGATGAGATGTAATCCAGGCTACTGTGGGAGGCGAGGGAGGAGGAGATCTGGTGATGATCTTTGCATCATCAATGGTGCTGGAAGAGGTTCCGGAGGATTGGAGGGTTGCAGATGTTGTTCCATTATTCAAGAAAGGGAGTAGAGATAGCCCAGGAAATTATAGACCAGTGAATCTTACTTCAGTGGTTGGTAAGTTGATGGAGAAGATCCTGAGAGGCAGGATTGATGAATATCTGGAGAGGCATAATATGATTAGGAATAGTCAGCATGGCTTTGTGAAAGGCAAGTCATGTCTTACGAGCCTGATTGAATTTCTTGAGGATGTGACTAAACATATTGATGAAGGTAGAGTAGTAGATGTAGTGTTTATGGACTTCAGCAAGGCATTTGACAAGGTGCCCCATGTAAGGCTTATTGAGAAAGTAAGGAGGCATGGACTCCAAGGAGTCACTGCTTTGTGGATCCAGAACTGGCTTCCTCACAGAAGGCAAAGAGTGGTTGTAGGTGGGTCATATTCTGCATGGAGGCCAGTGACCAGTCGTGTGTCTCAGGGATCTGTTCTGGGACCCCTACTCTTCGTGATTTTTATAAGTGATCCGGATGAGGATGCGGAGGGATGGGTTAGTAAATTTGTTGAGGGGTGTTGTGAATAGTGTGGAGGGCTATCAGAGGTTACAGCTGGACATCAATAGGATGCAAAACTGGGCTGAGAAGTAGCAGATGGAGTTCAACCCAGATAAGTGTGAAGTAGTTCATTTTGGTAGATCAAATATGTTGGTAGAATATTGTATTAATGGTCAGACTCTTGGCAGTGTGGAGGACCAGAGGGATCTTGGGGTCCGAGTCCATTGGACACTCAAAGCTGCTGCACAGGTTGACTCTGTGGTTAAGAAGGAATACAGTGCACTGGCCTTCATCAATCATGGGATTGAGTTTAGGACCCGAGAGGTAAGGTTGCAACTCTATAGGACCCTGGTCAAAACCCACTTGGAGTACTGTGCTCAGTTCTGGTCGCCTCACTACAGGAAGGATGTGGAAACCATTGAAAGGGTTCAGAGGATATTAACAAGGATGTTGCCTGGATTGGGAAGCATGCCTTATGAGAATAGGGTGAGTGAACTCGGCCTTTTTTCCTTGGAGCGATGGAGGATGAGAGGTGACCTGATAGAGTTGTATAAGATGATGAGAGGCATTGATCATGAGGATAGTCAGAGGCTTTTCCCCTGGGCTGAATGGCTAGCATGAGAAGGCACAGTTTTAAGGTGCTTGGAAGTAGATACAGAGGAGACGTCAGGCGTAAGTTTTTTATGCAGAGAGTGGTGAGTTTGTGGAATGGGCTGCCAGCGACAGTGGTGGAGGCGCATACGATAGGGTCTTTTAAGAGACTCCTGGACAGGTACATGGAGCTCAGAAAAACAGAGGGCTATGGGTAACCCTAGGTAATTTGTAAGGTAAGGACTTGGTTGGCACGGCTTTGTGGGCCGAAGGGCCTGTATTGTGCTGTGGGCTTTCTGTGTTTCTATCTCTATTATAATATTTCAGAATATTCTAAATCTAAGTTTTACAAAAGCTTAACGTAAAGAAACCCTTATGAGACAGTGATCGTAATATGATAGAATTCATACTATAGTTTGAAAGGGAGAAGATAAAGTCAAATGTATCATTATTACAATGGAGTAAAGGGAAATGCAGAGGCATGACAAAGGAGCTGTGCAAAGAAGGGGTCACTAGTAGGGATGTTGGCAGAACAGCAAAGGCTGGAGTTTCTCGGGGAAATTCAGGAGACGCAAGACAGATCAGAATCAGAATCATGTTTAATATCACTGGCATGTGAAGTGAAATTTGTTCACTTAGCAGCAGCAGTTCAATGCAATACATATTCTAGCAGAGAAAAAGAAATAATACATAAAATAAAAAATAATAATAAATAAACAAGTAAATCAGTTACATATATTGAATAGATTTAAAATGTGTGAAAACAGAAATGCTGTATTTTTTTTAAATAGAGGTTGTGTCCAAGGATTCAATGTCCATTTAGGAATAGGATGGCAGAGGAGAAGAAGCTGTTCCTGAATTGCTGAGTGTGTGTCTTCAGGCTTCTGTACCTCCTGCCTGATGGTAACAGTGAGAAAAGGGCATGCCCTCGGTGCTCAAGGTCCTTAATAATGGATGCTGCCTTTCTGAGACACCGCTCCCTGAAGATGTTCTGGGTATTTTGCAGGCTAGTACTCAAGATGGAGCTGACTAGATTTACAACCTTCTGCAGCTTCTTTCGGTCCTGTGCAGTAGCTCCTCCATACCAGAGAGTGATGCAGCCTGTCAGGATGCTCTCCACAGTACAACTATAGAAATTTTTGAGTGTATTTGTTGGCATGCCAAATCTCTTCAAACTCCTAACAAAGTATAGCTGCTGTCTTGTTTTCTTTATAACTACAGACACATTCCAAAGATGAAGAAATATTCTAAAGAGAGGATGAGTCAGAAACAGCATAAAAGCAAAAGAGAGGGCATGTTATGGAGCGAAATAGTGAGAATTCAGAATGCAACTAAAACAACCATAAGGAGAGAAAAGATGAAATATGAAGGTATGCTAACCAATAATAAGGAAGAAGATACCAAATGTTATTCAGAAATAATTGAATTGAATTAACTTTATTTCTTACATCCTTTGCATACATCAGGAGTAAATATCTTTACATTACATCTCCAACTGTATGTGCAATGTGCAATCATAGTAATTTATAATAAATAGAACAGTCAATGTAACATAGAAATACTCTCAAATCAGCATGCCACACAAAAAGCTGGTGGAAAGCAGTAGGCCAGGCAGCATCCATAGGAAGAAGCACAGTTGATGTTTCAGGCCGAGACCCTGACGTTTCAGTCCTGACAAAGGGTCTCAGTCTAAAACGTCGACTGTGCCTCTTCCTATGGATGCTGCCTGGCCTGCTGCTTTCCACCAGCATCTTGTGTGTGTTGCTTGAATTTCCAGCATCTGCAGAGTTCCTCGTGTTTAAATCAGCATGAGTTAATCAGTCTGATGGCCTGGTGGAAGAAGTTGTCCCAGAGCCTGTTGGTTCTGGCTTTTATGCTAAGGTACCAGTTCCCAGATGGTAGCAGCTCGAGTAGATTATGGTTGGGTGACTCGGGTCCCCAATGATACTTCGGGCCCTTTTTTCACACCTGTGTTTGTAAATGTCCCGAATCATGGGATGTTCACAACTACAGATGCACTGGGCTATCTGTACCACTCTCTACAGGGACCTGCAATTAAGGGAGGTACACTTCCCATACCTGGCAATGATGCAGCAAGTTAGGATGCACTCAATTGTCCCCCTGTAGAAAGCTCTTAGGATGCAGGGGCCCATACCAAACTTCCCAACTATCTGAGCTGAAAGAGGCACTGTGGTGTTGTACAGACCACAAGAGTTCCGTGGTGATATGGTTGCCAAGGAACTTAAAGCTATTTACCCTCTCAACCCCAGATCCAATGATTTAAATAGGGGTTAGCCCGTTTCCATTCCTCCTGTAATCCACAACCAGTTCTTTTGTTTTTGCAACATTGAGGGAGAGGTTGTTTTCTTGACACCACTGTGTCAGAGAGATGTCTTCTTCCCCGTAGACCACCTCGTTATTGTTAGGCCAATCAATGTAGTGTCATTGGTAAATTTAATTAGCAGATAAGAGCTGTGAGTGGTGACACAGTCATGGGTATACAGGGAGTAAAGGAGGGGACTTAGCACACAGCCCTGAGGGGCTCCTATATAAGGAGCAAAAGAGAGACAACTGGGAAATGACACTGGAGAGGTAGTAATGGGGGGAAAAAAATGGCAGGTGAACTTAATAAATATTTTGCATCAGTTTTCTCTGGAAAACATTAGCACTGTGCCAAAAATTCCTGAATGTTGGGTGCAGAGTGAGTGTTGTTGCTATTAAGTCAGACTGTGAGGCAGCAGGAGTGTTTAAGAGAGAAGTTTGTGAAAGTTGGTAATTTCTTCGGCAGTTGAACGGGGTACGACTGCGCAAGCGTGTGTAAGTCGGACCATGAGGCAGCAGGAGGGTTTAAAAGAGAAACGATTAACAGAGCGGGCGACATTGTAGCGGGTGACGGAGTAGTGGAAGACAGAATAGGAAGGGTTTGGCTCCTGAGGCTTCGGCAAGCAAAAGCTGAGGAAGAGCTTCACTCCAAGTGAGGTAAGGTTGGGTAAGTTCCTTTAATAAATCTAATTACCTTAAGAGTAGGTAATGGAGACAGCAGTTAGGGCAGTTGAGTGCTCCATTTGCAGTATGTGGGAAGTCAGGGCGAGCACAATCATCCCTGATGACTACATCTAGCTGCAGCTCCTGACAAACCGAGTTAGGGAGCTGGAGCTGCAGCTGGATGAACTTCGGATCATTCGGGAGGAAGAGACAGAAATAAACAGGAGTTACAGAGAGATAGTCACCCCTAAGACTCAGAAAACAGGTAGCTGGGTGACTGTCAGGAGAGGGAAGGGGAATAGACAGAATGAGCAGAGAACCCCTGTGGCCGTTCCCACCAATAATAAGTACATCATTTTGGATACTGTTATAGGGACGACCTACCAGGGACAAGTTGCAGTGGTTGCGTCTCTGGCACCGAGATGAGACTCTCAACTCAGAAGGGAAGGAGGGAAAAGAGGAGAGCAGTAGTGATAGGGGATTCGATAGTTAGGGGAACAGATAAGAGGTTCTGCAGAAGAGATCGAGAATCCAGGATGGTCTGTTGCCTCCCTGGTGCCAAGGTCCGTGATATCTTGGATCAAGTTCACGGTATTCTCAAGAGGCAGGGTGAGCAGCCAGATGTCGTGGTCCATGTAGGGACCGATGACGTGAGTAGGAAGAGTGAGGAGATCCTGAAAGGTGAGTTAAGGGAGTTAGGCACCAAGTTAAACGACAGGATCTCCAGGATAGCAATCTCAGGATTGCTACCAGTGCCACGTACAGGCGGGTTTAGAAATAGTAAGATAGCGCAGATCAACACATGGCTGAGGACATGGTGCAGGAGGGAGGGCTTCAGATTTATAGATAATTGGACAGTTTTCCAGGAAAGTTGGGACCTGTTCTGGTGGGACGGCTTATATCTGGACTACAGGGGGACAAATATTCTTGTAGGTGGGTTTGCTACAGAGGCTCTGGTGGATTTAAACTAGATACAAGGGGGAAGGGGAACCAGAGCATAGGAACAAATGTAGGGGAGAAGGAAGAAAAAGAAAATAGTAAAGTTGTTTGCACCGTTAGTGATAAACAGAGAATAAGAGGTAGAAAATTTCTTAAATGCATTTATTTTAATGCTAGGAGCATTATAAGAAAGGTGGATGAATTGAGGAATGGGAAAGGTGTAGTAACACTTATGGGGGTGTATTATAGACCACCAAATGGGGAGCGAGAATTGGAGGAGCAAATTCGTAAGGAGGTAGCAGATATATATAGTAAGCACAGGGCTGTGATTGTGGGAGATTTTAATTTTCCACACATAGACTGGGAAGCCCATACTGTAAAAGGGCTGGATGGTTTGGAGTTTGTAAAATGTGTGCAGGATAGTTGTTTGCAGCAGTACATAGAGGTACCAACTAGAGAAGAGGCTGTGTTGGATCTCCTGTTAGGGAATGAGATAGGTCAGGTGTCGGAGGTTTGTGTTGGGGAGCACTTCGGGTCCAGAGAACACAATGTTATTAGTTTCAATATAATTATGGAGAAGGATAGGTCTGGACTAAGGGTTGAGATTTTTGATTGGAGAAAGGCTAACTTTGAGGAGATGCAAAAGGATTTAGAAGGAGTGGATTGGGACAATTTGTTTTATCGGAAGAATGTAATAGAGAAATGAAGGTCATTTAAAGGTGAAATTTTGAGGGTACAGAAACTTTATGTTCCTATTAGGTTGAAAGGAAAGGTTAAAAGTCTGAGAGAGCCATGGTTTTCAAAGGATATTGGAAACTTGGTACAAAAGAAGAGAGATATCTACAATAAATATAGGCAGCATGGAGTAAATGAGGTGCTCGAGGAATATGAAGAATGTAAAAAGAATCTTAATAAAGAAATTAGAAAAGCTAAAAGAAGAAATGAGGCTGCTTTGGCAAGTAAGGTGAAAATAAATCCCAAGGGTTTCTGCAGTTATATTAATAGCAAAAGGATAGTGAGGGATAAAATTGGTCCCTTAGAGAATCAGAGTGGACAGCTATATGTGGAGCCAAAAGAGATGGGGGGTTCTGAACAATTTCTTTTCTTCAGTATTCACTAAGGAGAAGGATATTGAATTGTGTAAGATAAGGTAAACAGGTAGGGAAGTTTTGGAAACTGTGATAATTAAAGAAGAGGAAGTACTGGTGCTTTTAAGGAATATAAAAGCAGATAAGTCTCTGGGTCCTGACAGGATATTCCCTAGGACCTTGAGGGAAGTTAGTGTGGAAATAGGAGGGGCTCTGACAGAAATATTTCAAATGTCATTGGAAACGGGAATGGTGCTGGAGGATTGGCGTATTGCTCATGTTGTTCCATTCTTTAAAAAGGGTTCTAAGAGTAAACCTAGCAATTATCCGCCTGTGGGTTTGATGTCAGTGGTGGGTAAATTGATGGAAAGTATTCTTAGAGATGGTATATATAATTATCTGGATAGATAGGGTCTGATTAGGAAGAGTCAACATGGATTTGTGCGTGGAAGTTCACGTTTGACAAATCTTACTGAACTTTTTGAAGAGGTTATTAGGAAAGTTGATGAGGGTAAAGCGGTGGATGTTGTCTATATGGACTTCAGTAAGGCCTTTGAGAAGGTTCCAAATGGAAGGATAGTTAGGAAGGTTCAATCGTTAGGTATTAATATTGAAGTAGTAAAATGGATTCAGCAGTGGCTGGATTGGAGACGCCAGAGAGTAGTGGTGGATAACTGTTTGTCAGATTGGAGGCCGATGACTAGCGGTGTGCCTCAGTGATCTGTACTGGGTCCAATGTTGTTTGTCATATACATTAATGATCTGGATGATGGGGTGTTAAATTGGATGAGTAAGTATGCAGATGATACTGAGATAGGTGGAGTTATGGATAATGAAGTAAGTTTTCAAAGCTTGCGGGGAGATTTAGGCCAGTTAGAAGAGTGGGCTGAAAGATGGCAAATGGAGTTTAATGCTGATAAATGTGAGGTGCTACATTTTGTTAGGACTAATCAGAATAGGACATACATGGTAAATGGTAGGGCATTGAAGAATGCATTAGAACAGAGGTATCTAGGAATAATGGTGCATAGTTCACTGGTGGAATCTCATATGGATAGGGTGGTGAAGAAAGCTTTTGGTATGCTGGCCTTTATAAATCAGAGCATTGAGTATAGGAGTTGGGATGTAATGTTGAAATTGTACAAGGCATTGGTGAGGCCAAATTTGGAGTACTGTGTACAGTTTTGGTCTCCGAATTATCCGAAAGATGTCAACAAAATAGAGAGAGTACAGAGAAGATTTACCAGAATGCTACCTGGGTTTCATCACCTAAGTTACAGAGAAAGGCTGAACAAGTTGGGTCTTTATTCTTTGGAACGTAGAAGGTTGAGGGGGGACTTGACAGAGGTATTTAAAATTATGAGGGGGATAGATAGAGTTGATGTGGATAGGCTTTTTCCATTGAGAGTGGGGGAGATTCAAACAAGAGGACATGAGTTGAGAGTTAAAGGGCAAAAGTTTAGGGGTAACATGAGTTGGAACTTCTTTACTAAGAGAGTGGTAGCTGTGTGGAACGAGCTTCCAGCAGAAGTGGTTGAGGCAGGTTCAATGTTGTCATTTAAAGTTAAATTGGACCAGCTATGTGGACAGGAAAGAAATGGAAGGTTATGGGCTGAGTGCAGGTCGGTGGGAGTAGGTGAGAGTAAGAGTTTGGCACGGATCTGAAAGGCCAAGATGGCCTGTTTCCATGCTGTAATTGTCATATGGGTATATGGTTATTACTAAGAAGAAGGTTCTTGGGAAACTGAAACTTCTGTAGGTAGATAAGTCACCTGGACCAGATAGTTTACACCCCATAGTTCTGAAAGAGATAGCGGAAGAGATTGTGGAAGCATCTGTAATGATCTTTCAAGAATCCCTACATTCTGGAAAGGTTCCAGAGGACTGGAAATTAACTAATGTCACTCCACTCTTTAAGTAGAGAGGGAGGTAGAAGAAAGGAAATTATAGGCTAGTTACCTGACTTCAATGGTTGGAGTCCATTACTGAGGATGAAGTATTGGGGTATCTGGAGGCACAGGATTGTATAGGTCACAGCTAACATGATTTCTTTCAGGGAAAATCTTGCCTGACAAATTTGCTGGAATTCTTTAAGGAAATAACAGGTAAGATAGACATAAGAGAGTCAGTAGATGTTGTTTTCTTGGGTTTTCAGAAGGCTTTTGACAAGGTGCCATGCATAAGGCTGCTTAACAAGATAAGATCCCATGGTATGACACCAAGGATTCCAGTATGAATGAAATTTGGCTACCTCATAGGAGACACAGAGTGGAAAGAAAGGGAGCCTTTTCTAGTTGGCTGCCAGTAACTGGTGGTGTTCCATAATAGTCAATTTTGAGATCACTCTCTTCATATTATACGTCAATGCTTTGGACGATGGAATGGATGGCTCTGTGCTCAAAGTTACATACAATAATCAGGTAGGTGAAGGGGCAAGAAATGTTGAGGAAGTAGGGAGTTTGCAGAGGAGCTTAGACAGACTGGGAGATTGGGCAAAGGTGTGGCAAATGTAACATATTGTAGGGAAGTGTATGGTCATGCAGCTTGGAAAAAGGAATAAAGTTGTACACTATTTCCTAAATAGAAAGAAAATTCAAAAATCAGAGGAGCAAAGGGACTTGAGAGTACTTGTGCAGGATTCCCAAAAGGTTAACCTGCAGGATGAGTTGGTGGTAATGAAGGTGAAAGCAATGTTGTTTTTCACTTCAAGAGGACTAGAATATAAGTGCAAGGATGTAATGCTGAGGCTTTGTAAGGCATTTCCCAGTTGAGTGTTGGCATATCGTGAGACATTTTGGGCCCCTTATCTAAGGAAAACTGTGCCATCATTGGAGAGAGACAGCCCAGCGGAGGTTCAGGAGCACAATTCTGGGAATGAAATGGTTAACATATGACAGGCGTTTGATGGTTCTGGGTCTGTACTTGCTGGTATTTAGAAAAATTAGCTAGAATCTCATAGAGTCCTATCACATATTGAAAGACCTAGATCGAGTGAATGTGGAGAAGATGTTTTGTTCAGTTAAGTGTGTCTAGGACCAAAGGGCATAGCCTCAGACTAGTGGAATGTTGTAATTGGCTGAGTTGATCTGACCCAAACTAGCTGAGAGTCAAGGAGATAGGGTAATAATTCTGCTCCCATGTCTTTTTGTCTTAAGCTCATGTGGGACATTATTGGGACATTGTTAAAATGCATTAGATGAGGGGTTTATCATTGTTGATGTATTACCAAACAGCAAAGAACATGTACAGTACATATATAAAAGTTATTATAATTCTTTGATGGAGGTCATTTCCATAGAAATGGCTTGCCCCGCTATCAACTTTGGTATCTTCTTCTTGTCAAACTTTACAAAGCCACATCTTATACAGTATGTAGTATTTTAAGGGAGATTCAAACAGGCATTGACACACAAATGATGACTTCCAACCAACCTATTGACTTTTACTACCTCTTTCTCTTTCTCTCTTCCTCAATAGGAGGTATTGATTGATTATTTCTTGAGCAAGAATTCATCCTGTGGTACCATGATCCATACTCACAATCGATCTTGCCCTAACATGTTTTACAAATAGTAATTTTTTTTTTTAGTTTCACTCACTTACAATGTAAGAAAATGCCTTCTAAACAGAGAGCACCATGATAATGATTAGATAATGAAAGGCCATTGATCTGATAAGTTAACTGTTCTTCCCGTCATAGTCCGCTAAATAGTTCTGGCATTTTTCTGTGTAACCAGTTAACAATAAATAATATTTTATTGTAGGTGTGATTTTGGTTAAACCTCTCCCCCATTTAATATACTGTATACATTTCTAGGTCTTACAGGCTGACCATTGATTCATCCAATTTGGCAACCCATTTTATAAACATTCTGCAACCCACACAAGGCCTGAAATCCCTAAATATTAAAACCCTTGTTTGAAATAGTGTGTTCCCCTTTTACGTGATTTATTTTTGGACATGTCTTATTGCATCAGAGATATACACCAATAGGTCTCACTCTTTGTTTGGAAAAGCTTCAGCAACCTCAGATAAAGGCAGGTGGAAGGCTATACAGAAAAATCAAGATATTGTAAATCCATTGCTACAAATGAGGCATGGTAATGATAGTTAATCAGTTCCCTGGAATTAAAATTAACTATTACATGCGTGCATTTTCCTGGCCCAAATGGGAACTTGTTAAATACTAAGGACAATTCTGCAATTAAATCCAAGTCCAAGCATACCACAAAGCAACACCTTGCTACTTCCAAAAACCATTTTCTCGCTGTCCAGCTCTCCAATCAGATGCAATGCACAGTTTGCAGTTCCAAAGCTTTCACTATTGTTGTAAAGAAAACACAGGTCAATCCTTATGCAAAGCAACAGCCTGCTCCTGGTACTTGGTCTTGAAGTTAATAACAGCATCAGATGTGTTCTTTCTGCACTTTGAGTATCCACGGTCTAGGGATTACTAGTAGTTAATAGGGATGTTGCATTACTGCAAAGAAGCACATCTTTGAAACTTTTCCTTGGTCAGTCTGGAAATCTCTTTCTTTGAAATAGTTCAGAACAGAATCTCCGCTTCGGAAATCCAATGTCAAGTATGTCAACTGGAACTGATTGAAAGTAACCATGACGTCAATGCTGTGAATAATAGTCTGGGAATTAATGTTGATATTGTTATTCTTTTATCCTGTCCTGTCTGTGAATATAGAGGATTTTATAGAGGTGGTGTGGATGTGACTTTTTTTTTCTTATGCCTTGAAGTGACTGCATTTTTCTTGATGATTTTGCACCATGAAGTTCAAGTTCACTTGCCTCTATACGGACAGAATCCACAGTCTAGGTCTTACAGACATACAAGAAGACAAGGATCAAAGCTGCTTGATAGACCTTGAGTTTTATCATAAACCCAAGATCCCGACCTTCAAATATCCATTTCCTCACCTGACCAGAGGATGTGCTGGCACAATGAATGGAGTGTCAATGATGTCATTGATGTCTGCCTTTGCTAACAAGTAATCCCAAGATATGGAAAATGTTTCATGATTTCTAGAAGCAATTGGAGTATAGTATGCTGTTCTGATCACTGTGTTACAGGAAGAGTGTGAAGGCATTGGCGAGGTTGCAGAAGTTGCCTGAATTAGAGTATTACCTGTAAAGAGATGTTGGATTGTTTTCTCTTGTGTGTCAGAGGCTGAGGGTCAATTTTCTAGAAGAAGATAAAAATCATATGAGGCATAGATGGTACACAATCATGCCTCCCTGGTGTCCCAGGTTAGAAATGTCAAATATTAGGACAGAGAGTGATAGGTGCCTGGAACATAGTGTCAGGGGAAGTGAGAGAAGCAAATATAACAGTAATGATTAGTAAGTACTTAGACAGAGAGATGAACTGGTAGGAGATGAAGAGGTACAGACCATGCACCTGCAGATCTGTAGTTTAAACACCATAGGTCGGCAGAAATATATGGACTAAAAGCCTTGTTCCTGTGCTGTGCTGTTCAATGTAAGAACCTCACCATAAACACTTTATTGTTGGAGGGAAGTGTGGTGCATCAGTGACAGGTTGGTAAGGTGACCTTTGTCTTGTGAATATTGAGTGTATGGCCCAGTTCTTATTATGAAAGATTGATATTGACTTGGAGTTTACTTCCAAATATGTGAAACTGCAAGTGCTATCTGCTTACTGCAGTTTGACTGCTGAAGTTTAGATAACATTGATGCTGAAGTGCAATGGCAAAAGGTTGGCCAGTTTCTAATTAGTTTTGAAGATGAACTCCTTTCCCAAGGGTAATTTATTAGAGAGGAGTTGCAACATTGTGATGATAAACATCAAGGAAATGGTTAGAGCAATGATGCAACTTGGTTTGATTGTGGTCTTCACTAAAAATGGAGCTTTTTTAGACCCTTTGGTTAATGTTATGGATTGAGTACAGAGTGAGTATAAGATGGCGATGGACATCTAAATATGAAGAAGGTGTTCCACAGTCCATCTCTTCTGATGGAGTCAAAGTGTGATGAGAGACCTTGACAGGGATGGTTAGGACCCAAGCACTGGAGTATCCAAGGAAAGGATTGAGACACGGTAGTTGACTGAAATGAGAACCGATCACAAAACAAGACGCTAGACGATAACCCAGATGAGCTTACAATTGAACACTAAACCCCCGTTCAGATGCTCCTTAAATGTTGAAATCCAGTTGCCAAAACATGGCAGCCTATTAGTGGGATGGTCCTGAATCCATAAAGGGGCTGTGCCAGCTGTCCCTAATCTAGAGAGTTAGAGCATCGAAATTCTAGTAGCTGGCACGGTTGAGTGCGTACTGTACCACAAAGGTTTTAGTGAGATTCAAATTTGCCATACCTGTAGTTAATTGGAATCCACACTGAGATTTAGTAAGAGCTCTTTGAGCCCAGGGAAGAAGTAACTGAAGAGGACCTTGCAGATGAGTTTCCCAGTGGTCATCAGCAGGGAGACCCCTCTATCATTACTACAGAGTGCTTCCTGTCTCCATTCTTGAATATTTTCTGGATTAAAACATATTTCTGAAGTCCCCTGTAATAGTTTCCTCTTCCCAGATGTCAACAATGAGAATATAATTTTCACATCTTTATTCAGAACTAACAATACTATTTAGACAATCTGAGACACAGTTTTGTAGATGCTGGAAACATAGACTATTTAATAATTATTATTATTGTATTGATCCCAAGTGGAAAATTATTTCACTACAACAGAAACATTTAAAAACACACTTAGCCATAATAATAATAAATATAATATTAACTAATAAAATACAGAATAATATACACAATAATGTATCAATGTGCAATAATGTGTAATAATGTATGGAATAATAAAACTGAGACTATTGTACTATGATGTGTGTTCTCTTTTCATGCAGAGATGAACTGTTGTATATGCTTATCACATTTGTCAGGAAGCATTTTCTGTAACAATCCTTGTGACAGCGGAGCTGATTGAGGCTGTTCGAAAGGGTGCTCTGCTGCTTATTCAGTAGGTCATGGAGAGGATGTGCCTGATTTTCCGTAATGGATAACAGTTTGTTTAGTGATCTCCTCCCCAACACTAACTCAAAAGAGTCAGGGTTGTAGCCAAGGACAGTCTTTTTGCGTTTATTTAGTCCTCTTGCATCACCAGCACCGATAATGCTCCCCCAATATAAAGCCACAAAGAAGACTGCCCTTGCTACAACAGACTGGTAAAAGATCTCCATCATCCTGCTACACACTTTGAAGGATCTCAGCTTCCTTAGAAGATTGTCTGCTCATCCCTTTCTTGTAAACAGCCTTGGTGTTGGTTTTCCCATCAAGTCTGTTGTCGAGTTGAACACCCAAGTATCTGTACTCCTCCACCACAGCAACTTCTTCTCCCAGAATGTATACAGGACTTGTCCAAGTCTTCTTCCTCCTAAGATCAACCAACATCTCCTTGGTTTTGGTCACATTCTGGGGCAGGTGATTCTTCCCACACCACTCCACAAACATGCCCACTAGTCCTTTGTATGATGACTCCTGCCCATCTTCTGATACATCCAACCATCACAGAATCATCAGAGAACTTCAGTGAGTGAGAAGACTCAGATTTGTACTGAAAGTCTGAGGTGCACAGTGTGAACAGAAATGGAGACAGGCCATTCCCTTGTGGTGCTGCAGTGACACTCATCATAATCTGAGACAGAGAACTACCCAACAGTACAAATTGGGGTCTATCTGTCAGGTAGTCAGTAATCCAGGAGACAGTTGATTTGTCGATGCCTATCCCTTGCAGATTCTCACCCTAAGGAAGTGGCTGGATTGTATTGAAGGCACTAGAGGAATCAAAAAATGTAATTCTCACAATGCCATCAGCATCTTTGAGATGGGAGTGAGTTCTCTGCAACAGATAGATGATGGTATCATCCACTCCCACATGAGGTTGGCAGGCAAACTGTAGACGGTCTAATGAAGATCTCACCTGCAGTCCAAGGTAAGTCAGCTCCAGCCTTTCCAGCACCTTCATCACATGAGATGTGAGTGCAATTGGTCTGTAGTCATTAAGTTCAGACAGAGACCCCTCCATAGATACTGCCTGACCTGTTGCGTTCCTCCAGCATTTTGTGGGTGTTATTTTGATTGCTCAATCTGATTGATATAAGAAATGTGTGGATGCTTTGCCTGTTCTGCCAGCCTCAGATAAGTCATATCCCTAACAGTTAAAATAAATGCTCACCGCTTTGACAACTTTTGCAAAAACAATTCAAACAAGCTACATGTTTCAGAACAAATCAAACTAAGGAGTATTTTTTTTTTCCTACACCATTCTAGCTGCTTGCTTTGCTTCTAGTTTCATGCCAAATAATGAAGTAAACTTAGTGACCCAAATTATTAAATTTGGCAAGTATTGCTGAGGAAATGACAGGCAGCATCTTCAATTGCTCTGTTTCTTTTATGGCAAACATAAATTTAGCTAAATAGATCACCTAGTTCCAAGTAAGAAATTAGTAGAGTACACTAAGAACACCTTGTACAATCAAATCAATCCAAACCTGTCAAAAAAGCACCTTGTTATTTCCATGTGGATTCATCAGGGAATGCCATCTGTCTTGTATATATCAGAAAAGAGATTCTTTGTTCCCTTTGAGTTAGTGGGTTTCATTTGTTTACAGAACACTGCATAATCAATGCCAAGGATGCTATTTATCAGGTGGTACATTATTTATTATATCATAGAAGGATGCCATTCAGCCCATTATATACAGTATATGCCAGATATCAAAAATACAACTCCAGTGACCTTATTCCTCATTCTGCACTCCTCTTTCGAGTCTTTTATCACCTAACTGCTCTAGGAGTAACTTAAAGTGGACAATTAATCTCTAGACACTTCTTTGGTGTAGAAACATTGAAAACCTTCAGTACAATACATGCCCTTCAGCCCACAATGCTGTTCTGAACATGTACTTACTTTTGAAATCACCTAGGGTTACCCATAGCCCTCTATTTTTCTAAGCTCCATGTGTGTTGGAGGAACTTGGATCTCCTGGAGAAAGTCAATGCAATCATAGAGAAAACTTGCAAACTCCACACAGAGAGCAATAAAGATCAGAATCAAAAACAGCACCAGCTACTGAGCCACAGTCTGCCTTTGGATAAGTACATTCCATGTGAAATCACAAGCAACCTGAGATCATCATATCAGACCAATGGTAATACGGAGAAGTGTGGTGAGGTACAGAGATGAGAAAGTGCTGGAGGAATTCAGCAGCCCAGGCAGCATCTATGGAAAGGAGTGAACTCTCAACATTTCAGGCTGACACCCTTAATCTGGATCGGTGATCTCTGGAAAGCATCTCTCGAGCAAAGTGAAAATTCTGGACAAGACTAGAATCAACGAGGGATACTCAACAGCTGTGGCAGGGCTTAAATGCCATAACCTCCAACAAATTTAAATCTTGTAACATAGGGGACAGCAGAGCTTCTGTTCCAGATGAGCTCAATGCCTTCTATGCTCGCTTTGACCACCAGAACAGGGAGGAGCTATCGCGCATGCCTTCCAATGATCCTTTGGTCTCAGTATCTGAAGATGACATGTTGACTGCCTTCAAGACAGTGAATCCAAGGAAAGCATCCAGTCTGGACAGAGTACTGGGCCAAGTGCTGAAGAACTGTGCCGACCTAATGACTCATGTATACACTGTTATCTTCAGCCTCTCACTCTGGTGGTGTGTGGTACCCTCTGCTTCAAGCAGGCTTCAATCACACTGGTGCCCAAGAAGAGCATAGTAACCTGTATAAGTGACTGTTACCTAGTGGCACTTACATCCACAGTGATAAAAGTGTTTTGGGAGGCTGGTGTTGAAGCATATCATCTCCTGTCTGAATGGTGACTTGGATCCACTCCATTTCATCTCCTGGAGCAAAAGAGATGCTATCTCAATGGCTCCTCACACAACTCTGGAATATCTGGACAGCAAAGGTGCACACATTGATATGCTCTTTATCAATTGCAGCTCGGCATTTAACACCATCATCTCCTCAAAACTAATCAGTAATTTCCAAGACCAGGTCCTCAATACCCCCGTGTGCATTGGATCCTGGATTTCCTCACTTGTAGACCCAGTCAGTTTGGATTTGGCAAAAGCATCTTCTGCACAATCTCCATCAGTACAGGAGGACTGCAGGGATGTGTATTTAGCCCCCTGCTCTACTCGCTTTACACCTATGACTGTGTGGCTAAGTACAGCTCCAACACCATATATGTTTGCCATACGATGACACCACTGTTGTGGGCTGTAACAAAGGGGGTGATGAATCACCATACAGGAGGGTGATCGGTCAATAAGACCAAGGAACTGATTGTAGACTTCAGGAGAGGGAAACCAGAGATCCATGAGCCAGTAATCATCGGAGGATCAGAGTTGGAGAAGGTCAGTAACTTTAAATTCCTGGGTGTCGTGTTCTCAGAAGACCTGTCCTGCACCCATCATATAAATATTATTATGAAGAAAGCACAACAGTGGTCAGCAGAGGTTCGGCATGTCACGGAAAACCTTGGAAAACTTCTATAGATGTGTGGTGGAAAGTATGGCTGCATCATGTCCTGGTACGGGAAAAACAATGGTTTTGAGCAGAAAATGCTACAAAAGGTAATGGATTTGGCCCAGTACATCACGGGTAAAACCCTCCCAACCATTGAGCACATCTATATGAAATGTTGCTGTAGAAAAGCAGCATCCATCATGAAAGTTCCTCACCACCTAGTCAATGCTATTTTCTCACTGCTGCCATCAGGTAGAAGGTAAAAGTTCCTCAGGACTCGCACCAACAGGTTCAAGAGCAGTTACTACCCCTCAGCCATCAGGCTCTTGAACAAAAGGGGATATCTGCACTCATTTAAGGACTCTGTTATATTGTTATTTCATGCTCGTTATTTATTGCCATTTATTTATATCTGCATTTGTACAGTTTGTTTTACTATTCCTAATATTTACAGTTTACAGTTAATGTTCTATAGATTTGGAAAGTATGCCCCCAGATAAAGTATCCCAGGGATGTATATGGTGACATGTATGTAACCTGATGATACATTTTACTTCGAATCATTGACTATTTCCTCTTTTCCACAGATGCTTCCTGTCCTGCTGAATTCATCCAGCATTTTGTGTGTGGTGAGGTACAGGTACGACAAAAATCTTGCATCAGCATCACAGAACATATAATATGATAATTTGGAGAAAGAAATTTTGTGATTCTTGTGATTTTCATTTAGATGTTAAAATAGGAAAATCATTTTTCCAAGAAAAGTTAAAATGAAGGTTACATTAAGAACCGGATGGGGTTGGGATACAGGCAATTTTACAAAATTACTATAATTGGTCTCAGAGTTTAGAGATTGCTAGCAGCTGATGTAATCACTACAGTTATTGCTCTCTATTCATCTGAATGATTATAGCTTACAACCTTCATTAACGATGCACTTGATTGTCTGCATCCTTTAGCTTGGCACCCAGTGCTGTAGCTACCGACATCTTATATAGCTAACCAATGATGGAGACACTAGAGAGACCAAAGATGACTGATGATCTTGATGAAGGGTCGCCCCAGAAAATGGACTGGGTGATTTTCTCCATAGACGTTGACTGACCTGCTGAGTTCCTCAATCATTTTGTGTGTGTTGACGTAGCTAACCTAAGCTACTTAAAGCCAACCTGCACCACTCGAGGGTGATGAAATATTACTTACCCACAGGGAATCAGGAGATCCCTCAAATGAATATTTTTGAATGAAATGACAGCCAATAGCTATGGCAGTTAATTAGAATACCCAAATCCTAAAGATCTGGCTGCACTGGTCCTGATAGTTCATTGATCTATCCCATATTGTTAAGGTAAGTACTTTCACCCTCACTGTCACATGCCACCAGATGCATGACGGGATTTAAAGTTTCTCTCCATTACTCACCTATCAACTGTATATACACATCAATCAGCATTCATATCTGATATTCACAAATCGACAGTAAACCTTGGGTAGCATTTCACAAGTTGCAAATGGTGTCAGCTGCCGAACCATGTCACATCTGTAGATTATGTGCACAACTCTGACCAATGCATTCCTTTTCTCATACAGGGAGATGCATAGCTGGGAGCAGTTTAAACTAACGAGGGAGGGCAAACTGTGGCTGAACCTTCGTTCCACAGAGCAGAGAAGCCTGCTCATCACTGAAGAGAGTGTTTCAGATCCCGTGCCAGCAGCAGACAGTATCAATAGCAGATTATCTTATTTCTAATACTCTCTTATGCTGCACCTCCTTCTGTTTGAGGAGCTGTGGACGTAGTGAGAATATCACACTACCCTCCACCATTCACAGCCGCTCTCCCCACCCTCATTTCCTCATCCAGCCTCCTGACTTTCACTTCTTAGAAAGCCAGGAATTTTAATCCAGCCAAACGGAAGTGAAAAGGTAATTGAAAAGGGGAATTGAAAATTTAATGCTCTCAAGCAGAGAAGTGGAATCCCTCTTATTTTCCTCCCCCCAAGCAGAAAAGCCCATGAAGTAGTTCTGAACCTGGACCAGATCTAACCTTGAGCAGGTTCACTAGACGTATATCCCTATGTAAATGCCAAGGAATCTGAAGGTTCACGTTTCACTGTGGCAATGTCCGGTAATGAAGTGAAGTCAAGATGAGACCAGCAATCATTTGAATAGTCATAGAGGATTTCTATGCCTATGCACACTTGCGTGGGAGTCTCATACTTTGGCAAAGCTAAGGAGGAAAATAGTGGCAGCTCAGGTTCAAACCAGTGATGTTCTAAAGGACATGTCAGGCTATGATCTGGTGATTCATTGTAATATCTGTGTGCTGCATTTATTTGTGTGAGAGCAAAGACTACATTTCAAAAACACTTATATTGGATCTCACATTTTTACGGAGATCCAATTGTGAAATAAGACCATAAGACATGGGAGCAGAATTAGGCCATTTAGCCTATCAAATCTGGTCTGGCATTTCATCATGGCTGATCTATTTTTCCTCTCAGCCCCAATCTCCTTTCTTCCCCCTATATCCCTTCATGCCCTGACCAATCAAGAATCTATCAACTACTGCCTAAAATATACATTAAATTTTGGCCTCCACAGCTGCCTGTAACAAAGAGTTCCGCAGATTCACCACCCCCTAGTTAAAGAAGTTCCTTCTCATCTTTGTTCTAAAAGGATGCTCCTCTATTCTGAATCTGTGTCCTCTGGTCTTAAATTCTCCCACCAGAGGAAGCATCCTCTCCACATCCTCTCTATCAAGGGTTTTCACCATTCAATAAGTTTCAATTAGATCGACCGTTGTTCTTCTAAATTCCAGTGAATACTGGCTCAGAACTATCAAATGCTCCTCATATGACAAGTTGTTCAATCCTAGAAAAATTGCCATGAGCAACCTTTGAATTCTCTCCAGTTTCAGTATATCCTTTCTAAGATACTGGGCCCGAAATGGCTCACAATACTCCAAGTGAAGCCTCACCTGTGCTTTATAAAGTTTCAACATTATATCCTTGCTTTTATATTCTAGTTCTGTTAAATTGAATGGTAACATTACTTTTGCCTTCCTTACCACAAACTCAACCTGCAAGTAAACCTTTAGGGAATCCTGCACAAGGACTCCCAAGTCCCTTTGCACCTCTGTTTTTTGAATTTTCTCTCCACTTAAAAAATAGTCTAGCATTTCATTTCTTTTACCACAATGTATGAACATACACTTCCCAACACTGAATTCCATCTGCCATTTCTTTGCCTGTTCTCCTAATCTGTCTAAGTCAGGGGTGGCCAACTTTTTACATTCCATGCATCTATATTTTCACGCAGGAGTTCAGATGCACCATACAACTCTTGAACCCCTACAGTTCTTGTATAAACATGTTAATACAGAACTCATGCATGAAAAAAATCGCATCTGAACTCATGTGTGAAAAAAAATTGATGCATGGTATGTAAAAAGTTGGCCACCCCTGGTCTAAGTCCTTCTGTAGCCTCTCTACTTTCTAAGGACTACCTGCCCCTCCACCTGTCATCGTATCATCTGCAAACTTTGCAGCAAAGCCATCAATTCCATCATCCAAATCATTGGGATATAATGTAAAAAGAAGTGGTCCCAACATAGATCACTGTGGAACACCACTACTCACTGGCAGCCAAGCAGAAAAGGTTCTTTTTATTTCTATTCTTTGCCTTTTGCCATTCAGCCACTGCTTTATCTGTACTACAATATTTCCTGTAATACCACAGGCTCATAACTTGTTAAGCAGTTTCATGTGGTACTTTGTCGACAGCTTCTGAAAGTCCAGGTACACAACATCAACCGATTCTCCTTTGTCTATTCTGCTTGTTATTTCATCAAAAAATTCCAACGCATTTGTCAGGCAAGATTTTTCATTGAGGAAACCATGCTGACTACAGCCTATTTTATCATGTGCCTCCAAGTACTCTGAGACCTCGTCCTTAATGATAGATTTTAACATCTTGCCAATCATTGAGGTCAGACTAACTGGTCTATTATTTCCTTTCTTCTGCCTCTCTTCCTTCTTGAAGAGTGGAGTGACATTTACAATTTTCCTGTCTTCCGGAATCATTCCAGAATCTAGTGATTCTTGAAGATCATTACTAATGCCTTCATAATCTCTTCAGCCACCTCTTTCAGAACCCTAGGGTGTACACCATCTGGTGCAGGTGACTTACCTTCATTTCAGTTTCCCAAGAACCTTCTCCCTAGTAATGGCAACTTAACACACTTCTGCTTGCTGATACTCTCGAGATTTTGATATACTGCTAGTGTCTTCCACAGTGAAGAGTGATGCAAAATACTTACACAGTTTGTCCGTCATTTCCTTATCCCCCATTGCTACCTCTCCAGCATCACCTTCTAGTGGTCCAATATCCAGTCTTGCCTTTCTTGTACACTTCATGTATCTGAAGAAATTTTGGTGTCCTCTTCAATATTATTAGTAAGCTTACTTTAGTATTCCATCTTTACTTACTTCTTGACATTTTTAGTTGCCTTCTGTTGGTTTTTAAAAGCATCCCTATCCTCTTCCCACTAATTTTTGCTTCACTATATGCCCTCTCTTTGGCTTTTATGTTGGCATTGACTTCTGTTAGCAATGGTTGTGCCATCTTGCCTTTAGGATAATTCTTCCTCTTTGGGATGTATGTATCCCATGTCTTCCGAATTGCTTCCAGAAATTGCAGCCATTGCTGCTCTGCTGTCCACCCTGCCAGTGCTCTTTTCCAGTCAATTCTGGCCAACTCCTCTCTCATGCCTCTGTAATCTGAGAACTTTAGCTTCTCATTCTCAAATTTCAGGGTAAATTCGATCATGTTATGATCACTTTTCCCTAAGGGTTCCTTTATGTTAAGCTCTCTCCAGATTCATTGCACAACACCCAATCCAGAATAGCTGATCTCCTAATGGCCTCAACCATGAGTCACTCTAAAAAGCCATCTCCCAGGCATTCTAGAAATTCCCCCTCTTGGAATCCAGCACCAACCTAATTTTCCCAAGCTATATGCATATTGAAATTTCCCAAGACAATTGAAACATTGCCTTTTTGGCATGCATTTTCTCTCTCTCAATAGTAAACCACATCTTTACTATTGTTTGGGTGAGGGAGGGGGTGTTTGTATACAACTCCCATCATGGTCTTTTTATCCTTACAGCTCCTTAGCTCTATTCACAATTATTCAACAGCTTCTGACCCTATGTCTCTTACTAATAATTTGATTTCATTTTTTACCATTAGAACAATGCCAACCCCTCTGCTTACTTCCCTGTCTTTTGAGACAATGTGTATCTCTGGACATTAAGCTCCCAGCTATGATCTTCTGTCAGTCATGATTCAGTGATGCCTACAATATCATACATGCCAATCCTGTGCTACTGTGCTACAATTCATCTACCTTATTCCATATACTACGTACGTTTGTACATTCAAGTATAGCACCTTTAGTCCTGTATTCACCCTTTACTAGTTTGTCCACCTTTTATGTTGCAACTCTTCCTGTTGGCTGCAATTTTGCCCTATGATCAGCCTCTCCTGGCTATGAGCCTCATTACACATTGCCTCTGTTTGTAAACCAACTACCTCATGCTCAGCACTATCACTCCAGTTCCCACCCTCCTGCAAAATTAGTTTAAACCTACCTGAACAACTCCAGCCAACCTGCTGTCAAGGATATTGGACTCCCCTTGGGTTCAGGTTTTATCCATTCCTTTTGTACAGGTCGTACCTTCCGCAAAAGAGATCCCAATGATGGATCAATCTGAACCCCTGCCCCTGCACCATTTCTCCGCAATATTTAGCAATAATTACAAAAGGAGTTTATATTTCTATAATATCTTTGACATGCATGAAGTATTTTGGTGCTTATTAGAAATTCTAATAAATGTAATTCGATAATGGTTATTACAAAGGTATATTAAAATAATTAACCAGAAGTCTGGTAAAAGAGATAGACTGTAAGGTGTGCCTTAGGAACCTAAATGGTTGAGATAGAGAATTCTGCTCCTTAGTGCCTTGATAACTGAAGTCTAAGGGAATGCCCTGCATCACAATAAACAACACCATATTGTCTCCCAGCTTCTTATTTGTTAATCTCTTTTACATTATTCCCAAATCAGTTTGCCAAAAAGATATACTAGTCTATTTCTGAAAAAAGAGTTGAGCATAATCTTATTTTCTTGTTACAGCTGTCAATCCATCCATTGGATCATAACCAGACCCTCCAGTAAGCTCAAGATAATAAAGAAATTTTGTTGTTAAGCAGAATCATGATTGAGCTGCTAGTTTTCACTCCATTTTCTCATGCCTTTTGAAATGTTTTTTTTTCAAACCAGAATCACATATATACATTTTGCCTATATCAAAGCTACATGTCAGAGATGAGATCTCAGTGCATTTCTGTTCATGGATTCCCCAAGACACCAGTACTTGTTTATTCCAAACTTACTTTATTTCTCCACAACTTCTTTGAAGACAGACTTTATTAACTATTGTTATTGACTCTCAGGACTGCAGAAATGACCATCGTGGGGGTTGGACACTGTTGGGGCCTGATAATGGAAGACTAAATTTTGGTTGGCTCCATTACTCCACGCTGATTAAAGCCTTAAGCAAGGTAAAAATCATCAAGGACAAAAGCTGAAAATAAACAGGTGTTCAGTGCTATTTGCCTACATTTGACCAGTCTCCCTCTTTTCTCACTACTACTATCAGGCTGAGTCCCATGCTGCCAGGTTTGGGAGCAGTTGTTGCCCAGCAGCCAACAAACTCCTGGTCTGGCTTCACTTGCCTCAGCACTGAACGGGCTCCGCAACTGTGTACTCTCTTTTAGGGATGCTGTGGTTCATGTTCCATCTGTTTTTCTTTACTTTTTCATTACTATTTGTGCGATTTGTCCACTTTTTCAAATTAGATATGTTGCAGTATTGTGTGCGTGTTTTTTAGTAAATGTTATTTGTGTTTCTTTGTTTTGTGGGTGCTGGCAAGAAGATGAATCTCAAGGTTGTATTTCATATAAGTACAGTGATAATATATTTGTACTTTGAACTTTAACAGTATGACGAATGGATCCCCCGACATAATTTTACTAGCCATCAAAGTTGCACTTTAATTATTCATGAATTATTTCATTGCTGTTATTTATTCCCTTACTGCATACTTGTGTTCTCAAAGATGAAGATTTGTATGCTTCCTTCTCATGATAATTGAAACCATGCTGCAGTCAGCACAATTCAAAGATGGAAAAGGGGAGGATCCTTGCCATCAGACAAAGATTTGGTGAAGGCAAATATCAGTTTCTGATCTCTCTGACTACAAATTAAGGATTCTGCTACTAATTCATGTATTCTTATTTCCACCTTTTCATGTGACTTTTGTTATTGGTAGTTATTTTCATCTGCTTCATTTAATACTGCCAGAGTGGACATCAAATTGCAGTTAACTTCAAGGAGCGATGCCTCAAAAAGACGGCATCCATCATTAAGGACTCCCTTCACCCAGGTCATACCTTGTTCTCAATCCTACCATCGGGAATGAGGTAAAAGGTCTGAAGGCGCACACTCAGTGATTCAGGAACAGCTTCTTCTCTCTGCCATCCAATTTCTGAATTCACATAGAACCCATGAACACTACCTCATTAATTTGTATTTCTATTTTTGCACTACTTATTTAATTTAACATTTTATACATATATAATTGTTAAATTAAATAAGTAGTGCAAAAAAAGGTATATATACATATAATTCTAAATATATATAAGTGTGTGTGTTTATCTATATATATAGGTATGTGTGTGTGTGTATGTATATATATAGATAGACTCACTGGAATTCACAGTTTTTTTCTATTATTATGTACTGCACTGTACTGCTGCTGCAAAGACAACAAATGTCACGGCATATGCCGGTGATAATAAACCTGATTCTGATTCTGATCTGATTCTGTATCTGACTTTGAGAAATGTCTTTGAGAGAGTTTTGCTCTGTTTTAACTGGTGCTAGGTGGTGCTTGTGGATATTTAACCACAAGTTAAGCAATCAAGAGAGATTTCATATACATGTAATTTGGACTTAATTTTCTTGATCATATTTGATTGGGGACAAACGTGTTGAAGAAGTTTCACTTAACACATGCTGTGCTTGTCTGGAGTAGCTTGTAGCTTTGTAGCTTTGCCCATTTATTTTCCCATGCTGGCCTTTCTAATTAATTCCATAACATCGTTACACTATTAGGTACCCAATGATCCCTTTTCTTATTACATCATTTAACTCTTCTCATTAAAAGGAAAAGATAATTGTTTTTAAGGCAGAATGGTGATTTTAATGTCAGTTAGTTATCTCATATACCATCATGTACATAGAAGTCGCAACAAGAGAGTGTGCAATTATTGATCTCCTATTAGGGAATGAGACAGGACAAGTGACAGAAGTTTGAGTAGGGGAAGACTTTGCATCTAGTGATCAATATACCATTATTTTCAAGGTAGTTATGGAAAAAGATAGCTCTGGTTTTTGAGTTGAGATTCTAAATCTGAGAAAGGATAATTTTGATGGCATCAGAAAACATCTGGCAAGTGTGGACTGGGACAGGTTGTTTTTTCGTAAAGGTGCACTTGGTAAGTAGAAGGCCTTCAAAAGTGAAATTTTGACAGTACAAAGTCTGTATGTGCCTATCAGAATAAAAGGCAAGGATAACAGGTTTCGGGAACCTTGGTTTTTGAAAAATGTTGAGACCCTGGTTAGGGAAAAAAGGAGGTACATAGCGGTATAGGCAGGTCAGAAAAAATGAAGTACTTGAGGAGTATAAGAAATACAAGAGAACATTTAAGAAAGAATCAAGAGGGCTAAAAGAAGGCATGAGATTGCTATAGTATACAAGGTGAAGGGGAATCCTAAGGAATTCTACAGATATGTTAAGAGCAAAAGGATTGCAAGGGACAAAGTTGGTCCTCTGGAAAATCTGGATGGTAATCTATTGCGGAGACAGAAGAGATCGGGGAGATCCTAAATGGATTTTTTTGCATCTGTATTTACTCAGGAGATGGAAAGGGAGACTATAGAAGTAAGGTAAAGCAGTGGAGAGGTCATGATCACTATACAGGTTACAGAGAGGAGGGGTTGCTGACTTGATGTAAATCAGGGTGGACAACTCCCCAGAGCCTTGCAGTGTTCCCTCGCACCCTGTGGGAGGCATGCAGAAATTGCAGGGGCCCTTGCAGAGATATTTAAAATCGTCCTTAGTGACAGGTGAGGAGGATTTGGAGGATAGCCAATGTTCTGCTGTTTAAAAAAGGTTCTAAGAATAAATCAGGAAATTATAGGCCAGTGAGCCTGACAGGAGTAGTGGGAAATTTATTGGAATTTATTGAAAGGGACTGGGTATATGAGTATTTGGATAGACGGGGACTGATTCAAGAGAGTCAGCATAGCTTTGTGCATAGTAGGTCATGTCTAACCAATCTTATAGAGTTTTTCGAGGAAGTTACCAGGAAAGTTGATGAAGGCAAGGCAGTGGATTTGCCTACATGGACATTAGTAAGGCATTTGACAAGGTTCTGCATGGGAGGTTGGTCAAGAAGGTTTAGCCACTTGGCATTGAACATGAGGTAATAAATTGAACTAGATATTGGCTTTATGGGAGAAGCTGGAAAGTGGTCGTAGATGCTGTACCAGTAGTGCAGGTAGATAGCCTCTTTGACTGGAGGCCTGTGACTGATGCAGTGCTGCAGGGATTGGTGTTGGGTCTGTTGTTGTTTGTCAAATATATTAATGATCTGGACGAAAATGTCGTTAACTTTGTCAGCAAATTTGCAGATGACAACATGTTTGGGAGTATAGTGGACAGTGAGGAAGACTATCAAATGTTGCACTGAGATACGGACCAGTTGGAAAAATGAGAGATAGGATTTAATGCAGACAAGTCAGAAGTGTTGCACTTCAGGAGGACCAAACTGGGTAGGTCTTACACAGTGAGCTGTAGGGCACTGACAAGAGCAGTAGAACAAAGCAATCTAGAACTGCAGGTCCATAATTCATTGAAAGTTCCATCCCAGGTAGATAAGGTCATAATAGAAGCTTTTGGCATGTTGGCCTTCTTCGATGAAAGTGTTGATTACAGGCGTTATGATGTTATGTTAAAGTTGTATAAGATGTTGGGGAGCTCTAATTTGGAGTATTGTGTGCAGTTTTGGTTACCTACCTACACAAATGATGTAAGGAGTACAGAAAAAATTTACACAGATGTTGCTGGGACTGGAGGACCTGAGTTATATGAAAAGATTGAATAGATTAGAACTTTATTCTCTAGAATGTAGAAGACTGAGAGGAAGTTTGAAAGAGGTACACAAAATTATGAGGGGTATAAATAGGGTAAATGTACGCAGTCTTTTTCCACTGAGGCTTTGTGGGTCTATAATTAGATGCCATGGATTAAGGGTGAAAAGTGAAATATTTAAGGGAAATGTGGGTGAAAACATCTTCATGCAGAGGGTGGTGAAAGTGTGGAACATGCTGCCAGTTCAAGTGGAGGATGCGATTTCTATTTCAAAGCTTGAGAGAAGTTTGGACAGGTACATTGATGGTAGAGTTATAGAGGGCTATGGTCCAGTTGTAGGTCGATGGGACTAGGCAGTTTAAATGGAGTAGGTGGGCTGAAGTGACTGTTTCTGTGCTGTAGTTTTGTATAACTCTGTCAATGCTCCAAATACTGTATGTACAGGTATAAGCTGCACAGTATACAAGCTGTCCCTAGGTTATGAATGCCGAAGTTACAGACACACACATATACAAGTAAACTCTCATGATATTATTAAATTCAAGGATCTAAGATATACACATTTGTCCAACTGTACTGATGAATTTGTTTTCTTTCTTTCTCCACTTTTCGTAACTATTCTTTCTTACTTTACTTTGATACCATACATTGCAATACTTCGAAGGATTGTTACAATATTAAGTGATTTTTGTCTATTTCCAATTTATTGACAAAGCCAACGTGAAATGATCTGTGGAGGCTTTCTGGTGAGTGATAAAGATGGTACTAAAGGAGGACTTTGAATATTAAGTCTCTGTATTTGGCTGAGAAACAGCGATGCTATTAGGGATCATCTGAAGAATCTGTGCACTCTGCATGGTGTTTCAATCATTGCTGTAGAACTGGACAGGACTGAGATACTGAACAAAACAAAATTTAAATCTATTATGGACATAACTTACTTCTAATTTATTGCAACTATAACTTCTGCTCTCTTAGACACTGTCCTTCTGAATGCTGGGACAGGTTGTGGTCCACAAAGCAATGCTGTATGCCTCTAAAGTCTCGATATGTTAGATAACATCTGCTTGGACATGGATCTAACCTCTATCAGTTTATGAGCTGAAGGGGGATCTTTCATAGCATCAACAATTTCCTTGGATATTTCTCCTATTATTAGCAATAAAATCTACTTTTGCCGTCAATAAAAGAAAAACAGACTTTATTAATTTTCATTTGATTTCTGCTTTTAGTTATTGTGGGAAAATGTATATGTTTGTTTAATTAAAGGCACAGGTCTGAAGGCAATTTTCTAGGTCACAGTTATGGTCTCTGTTGAACACCTTTTTACTACGTCTTATAACAAGCAACAATTGACTCAGAGTGAATCAATCATAAGCACATTTATTTTACTTGCTGCATGGGAAGACCATCACTGCACAAGACCTGGTGATAGCCCTGGTAAAAACAGACAGCATAGTTACTCCCTTATACACTAATTTTATCTACCCACACCAGTACAAGGACAGGGTGCATTCTGTAGTCTGCTTCACATATGTATTGCCACTTCTCCAGCAACTGAATCCATTGGTCTTTCCACAGTTTGTCATATACTCAAGGCCCATTAATATAATGTTGCATGGACAGTACTAGCAAAACACTCAGGTTCCACTTTGTTACAGCCAAAATGCAATTATGTAACCACAAGTAAAGTACATTTCCACATTCCCTCCTTTTTGTCCTTTCATGATAACACTAAATTTCACCAAATACAGTAATTGAAATATGCATATATTTGTATATAAAACAATGACAGTTTCAAAGCCCCACCCAAAATTCCATTTTCATCCATCCACTTCAATGAGTACCTATTCCTTAATATCCTCTCCTTCACCCTGTTATTTCTCACAAATATCAGAAAAGATTAACAGCCATTATTATAGTACCAATAGTTATACCATAATGCAGAGTAGTTGCCCACCATCTTCCCAGCATCTCAAGTGGTCACCACTCACCTCTGGAGCGTAATATTTGTGATACTGATCCCCTACTTTCTTAATCTCTTTGGTAGCTTCTCAGGTGTGATTGGTACAGCAACTCAAGTGCCCCCATTTTTTGATAGAATAAAATCCAAAGACACTGTTCTGTAATGCTACCAGTTTTGCCAACAACTTAGTTAACACTTGTTGGATTTGATCAAAAGTATACGCACTTTCATTCACTATTTTCTCCAAAACCAATGCCATATTAATCAGTTCCTGGGACAACCTCGCAGTCCCATATCCTGGAAAGGCAATCATCCATACTCTCTCAGCCTCGGTTATGGATCTCTGGCGGCACCAGACCGGAAGACGGTGAGGTAGAGATGACAAGAGTCACATGTGGGGCACTATGTAGACAAGATATCAGCTGCCCTTTCAGGACCACGGCTCTCACCACTCTCCCAAGGGGAACATCCTCGGAGGTCAGAGGTAGGCCCACTAACTGCACACCAGTGAAGTGCCTTTCAGCAGATGCGGAGGACTGGGATTTGCCAGTTCCGTACATGTACCTTTACTGTTCTCCAGATAGGGGCCCTTGCCTTTCCAGTTGTTGTGATGTGTTACCTGATGCCAGCATTTTGGTGTCAGGAACAACAATTTGAATCCCTCTCTCAGTCATTGAGGAGCCACCAGTGTACAGAATCAAATTTTTGGCAGAGCAATATCCAGCATATTCTTAAATTAAAACTGCTATCACGTGTTTCTCATTGACATACTGGGTAAATTGTCCAGCTGTATCAAAGATTCTTAATGCAGATGCTGTACCCAATACCAATATCAATTTTAAAGTTTAAGATGCTTTCATTTCTTCTTCTTTAATAGTCACAAGCTTGTCTGAGCACTTCTTGTCCTTCAGCAGATTGTGAGCAATTGGGGGAATAGTTGATTGATCTGCCACTAGCTTGTCAATACATTAATTAGCAATAGCTTCCTCTGACACACAGCTGTGAATCTTTTTGTTTAATCACTGTTATTCTCACATGAGTCACTAGGGATCGCTGTAGAGTCCATGTCATATCAATCCTGTAATTCATCAGATTTCAGAGGTATTGCTGTGCAATTGGATTTGGATTAAAAGGAAAGACAACAACTGGGTTGCAAGATGAAGACAGGAGGGTGTGGAACTGAGGGGGGTGTATCTGGGACGCCAGGTAGCACCTTTGAGCCCTCTGGAGATGACGTGGGCTTATCAATGAAACATCAAAGAAGGAGGGTGCCCACCTGATGACCCCAGTGATGTACCTACCCTCCCTACTTGTCACCACTCCAAGCCCACTGTCAACATCGAGAGTGCCGACTTACCATAGCTCTACTGGTATTCTGTAATTCTCCTCAGTTCGGATGGTGTCATTGTGCAGGGAGACTCTTCGATGTGAGATGTAATTCAGATCGGCCAGATTTGGGAACTTCTTTCCAACTGTGATAAGACTGCTGAACGGATCCTGACCCGGATCTGGGCCGTACCCTCCAAATATCCAGACCTGCCTCTCATTTTTTTTTTACCTTACTTTCCATTTTTCTATTTTCTATTTATGATTTATAATTTAAATTTTTAATATTTACTAATTTTTACTATTTTTAATATTTAATATTTGTAATCCAGGGAGTGGGAAGCGCAGAATCAAATATCGCTGTGATGATTGTACATTCTAGTATCAATTGTTTGGCGACAATAAAGTATAAAGTATAATTCCTTGGGTGGAGCTTCAGAAGTAGATATTTCCCAGGATGGAGCACCAGCAGTAATGTCACTAGCAGAAAGACCCGCTTGAAGTCACAGCGGCACTTTTCCATATTGTTTTAGTTCACTTTGAAACTTCATACAATGCATATTGATTGTCTGTCTGTATCTTGTTTTACGGTGGTTGGCATCCAGCTTAATGGTGCATTACCGCCACCCTCTGCTCCAGAATGTGCACTAGACATACATTCTAAATCCCTTCACCCAATCTCACACACACACACACACACACACACACAAACCTACACTTCACCCTCCCATCTTTGACCATCCTCGTATCCTATTCCTGTTTATTCGTCATATTCTATAAAAAACCCCTGTACCCCTTAAAAACACTAAAAATACCCGGACTTGTGCTCTCTCACCCATGCCCAGCAACCCTTTTAATGTGAATTCCTGCATCCCCAACTCCCTTAATTTATTTCTCATCATCCCTCTCAGTATCCCATACTTCCTTTCGCTCAATTGGTTAATACAAAGATTTGTTCTTTAGATTTTTCACTGTCTCCAACATATTTTTGTAGTTTATTGCATGTGTGACACTTCTTTAGAATAGTAAATTACTTTACTTGCCTTGTTAACTTTCAATCGCTCACACATTTTACTGAGCTTGTTTTTAATTGTTCCATCATCCTTTCTGCTAAGTCTACTGACTGAGGCCTTATATACTTCTTTTGTTACCTGCCCAGTAAACTGGGTATAGTTGTCACTAGATTGTTTCCAAAGAAATCCGAGTCTTGGGATGATTTCCTTCAATACGCATTTAGCAACTGTAACCATATCATTCTTTCTACAAGGAAATGCTTAAACCTAGCATTAAAAAAATGATGAATATATGTTTATATCCTTGATACAAAGGTACTTCTAAAGTCCAAAGGTTGCCTCTGGCCCATGGTTGAAGAGATTGTCTGAAAATTTTCAATTCAGTAATGGTCTTTATGATAGCCTAAAAGATAGTTTAGTTTGTGGAATCTTACAAGAAAGCATTCAAAAATGGCTCCTAACTGAAGCACTACTTACATTTAAAAGAGCACTTGAAATTGCTGTATCAAAGGAAACTGCAGACAGAGACACAATTGAGTAGCAGTTAGGACTGAAAGAGAGTTTGAGCAAAATTGCAATGTCTAAATAGAAACTGGCCTGGCTGAATAAATTGTGTTATTGTTCTGATAAGGGCTCACAAACACCAAACAAATGCAGATTTAAAGGTTAAAACTTGAAGAAACTGTAACAAAGTAGGACACACACAAAGAGTATGTCGGACAGACAAAAATAAATGGACTACATAGGGAAGAGAAAAAACTAAAAAGTCAAGTTGCAGTTTCAAAAAGTCCACGAGACTACATGCGGATGACGAAAAATCTGATTATGTTGAGAATGATGCAGAACTAAGTAGTCTTGAAATTTTAACTGTGAAATCTAACAATAGACAAGCAATATGGCTTATGCCAGAAGTGAATGGCAAATTAATTACAAATGGAATTGGAGTCTGGTTTGGTTGTTTCAGTCACTCCACAAAATGAGTTTGAATGGCTCTTCAAATATACTAAACTGAAGCCTGCAGATATCCAACTAAGAATTTCAGTCAGTCAGTCAGTGGGTGCCGTCCCGAATCCAGGGTTGGTGGCTATGCACCTCCACCTTCTTTGATCTTGCGATAGTACCGAGTACAGCCTCTCCTCCAGTTTGTTCTCGCTGGCCACCTTGGTACCGCCTGCCGCTGTCCCCACCGAACTCGAGCCCGAGGCCGTGTCGGCCTCCAGCCGCGGCCACTTCTTCGAGCTCGGCCCTTCCTTAGGTGGAGGCCTTGGGCAGGTCCAGGCACACGGTGCAGCACCCAAGTTCATCATGTCCCTTCTAACTAAGTGCATAGCATACGATTCATAGATATGTGGTGAGGCTTTAATCTCTTCCACGGAAGTTGGCCGTTGGCTCACAAGGAGCTCATCCGCCCTTTGACAGGTCTTGTTTTTTTTAGTCCTGCTGGGTGTCCTCACGCCCTCCTCGCCAGACTAAGTTCGGTGGGGAACTAAGAATTTATACTGGAGAAAAGATAATCCCTGTGGGAATGCCATCCATAACAGTGAAATACAGCAACCAATAAGCCATATTGGGCTTGTATTTGGTAAAAACCGAAGAACCTGCATTGTGGTGTGATTGGCTGAGACAACTACAACTTGATTTCAGATCCATCTACAAATTGCCTGCCACATGCCCTGCAATGAAGCCAATTGGAAGTGAATTAAGAAAGGTGATGCGACAGCTGTCTCCATGCTGCACACCATGAACTGTTTTCCAAAAGAGCACAAACAGGTGTTGTTGCCAACCTCTGCATCTCTGGTTGGAAAGCATATTGGACCAAGGAAGGACCATGCTGCTCAGAAGAAGCGTGAAAGCTTCAAAAGCACTGGTACGACTACAACAATTTTTGGAGGTCACATATGTAAGAAAGTCTCTGATTTGTTAATCAGACAGTTACTTGAGAAATGAGGTTTGGACTTAAGCTGGAGGAGGGTTCAAGGAGTTGGCTTTTGTGAGTATAAAGAACTAGTATCTACTCTGTGTGCATTAAGGTTATTGCATGAAGTTCAAGTGAGAGACAAAAAGCTGCTTGTAAAAGTAGATGTAAAGATCAAAGTCTTTACTTTGAACTTTTTGAATGGAAAGCCAAAAGGAAAGGAATATGAAAACAGGAGATTTGTCTGATGATGTTGTGGATGAAGAAAACAAGAGGAGAGATCAGATGGTTAAGGGAGCAATAGAAAGATTAACAAGAGAATACTCCAGTGAACTAAATGGACCTTCCCAAGATCAAGATGCACAAACTAGATGAGTAAAAATGAGGGAAGAGATGGAGAGAAAGAATATGAACAAGAAAGAGAATGGTGTGAAAGAGAGGAAGAATGTGTGAAAGGAAAAGAAAGGGATTGAAGAAATTCCAGAGAGAGAAAAGGAGAAGAAAGGTGTCCAGAATTGTCAGAACCACTTCATCCAGTCACAGAGTCAACTCTTACAACCACCAAAGAGAAGGCCCCAGAAAACGAGATGGTTTCCACAGCCACAAGTCTCATCTGCCAAGCAGAGTGACCTCCCTTGTTAGGAAATATGGTGTCCCACAAGAGTAAGAAAGTCTTCACAGAGATTAAATCTACAGGCTTGAATGAGGCAATGTAACTTTTACCATGCTGTGGATGCCTGTAGTGTATATAGTATTTGTCTTATATAGTTTACTGAGTATGCAGTTGAGATGCATTCTGTTAAGTTAGAGTTTATAGTTAAGCAGGAAGGAGTGTTGTGAATTTAATATTTTAGTAAAATTTAAGTAATCTATATAAAATTGGCAGATTAAGCATTCTTGTTTATTTAAATAATTAGTTATGAGTTAAATACAAAAATTGCATTAATCATCACACTACCATGTGATACCTGCACGCCTCACTTAAAGTAATCATGAAGCTTAGACATGCATTCCTGGACTCCCTTGTTTTCCTTTGAATTAATTTAATGTTTTGAAGTTACAAAATATAACAGAATCATAGACAGTGAAACTGATCTACTCAATGGACAGTAGCATAGATTGCAGTGTATAGAACAGGTGCAGAGCAGAACCCAGTATTTGCTGTGCACCTGGAAAGGTCACACAAAGCAAGAACTGAACTTAATTTTTTGGAGTTCACCCCTCCACCAAGTTTCCACAGGAGATGGTGGTCACCAGAATCCCACTTGGTCCATTCCTGCACCTAAACATGCGATCTCAGTGGGACTAACAAATTCTGTCAAGCACCTTTTTCTATGTCTTGTAACAAACAACAATTAACTCAGAGTAGATCAATCATAAGCACATTTATATTTTTTGCTGCAAAGGAAGACCATTACTGCACAAGAGCCAGCGATAGCTTCAAAAAGACAGACCGCATAGTCACTCCATTATACACAAGTGTTAGATACCCCCACCAGTTTAAGGATAGGGCGCATTCTGTTAGTCTGCTTAATTAGTGTTTTTGGCATCTTTCCAGGTACCAAGTCCACTTGTCTTTCTGCAGTTTGTCGTATACTAAAGGTCCATCGGCATTATGTTGCGCAAATACAATTAGTAAAGTACTTTGGTACAATACAGGTTCCATTTTGTTACAGAGAAAATGTCATTTTGTTACTCCAATAAAATTACATTTCCACGGCTCACTCCCATGTTCTTGTGATTGTGTGTGTACTTGTGCTATGGGGGGAATGATCACCTATGAGAGTGAGTATAGTAGTTGTGTTAGCTTAGTGGGAATTTGCTGATGTGTGATGGACAATGCTTGTTCTTTGTTAGAGAGTCTGGTAATGTCTTACCATTGCTAAACATTTCAGACAATTATCAGTTTAAGGAAATCAGGTCCACCAAGATCACAGAGGCAAGATAAAAAAGATAAGTATAGAAATCTAGCAGAAAATGAGAAAAGAAAAATGTGAAGACATTCTCCAAAAAATCTGAATCAAAAGAAAGATTATCATGAGAATGGATAAATGACACGTAAAATTAATATTAATAAAAAAATGAGAGGGGATAAAACTACAGAAAAATTATTGAAATATGAACTGAGGAAATAATAATGATAGAATAGAAACTTGAGTGTAGGAAAGAGAAGAATACTGAATCAGAGATTGCAAGAAATGTAATTGAAATTTAAATTTAAAGGGAAGAACATCAAGAAAGTAATAGAGAAAAGTTCAATATCAAATTAAAAATAAGACATTACAGAGAAAGAGTTGGAAATGAAGAACTAAAGAAAAACTTGGAATAAATGCTAACGTAAAATAAAGTCAAAAAAAGGGTAAGAATGGCAGATGTAAGATTGTAAAGACAAGTATGATAAGCAACCAGGAGGAAGAAAAAAAGTTAAGAATGAAAGATATGAGAAGAACACCATGACAAAAGGCTTTATGAAGTAGCAACATTACAACGAAAATGAAAGCATGAAAAAGGAGAAAAAAAGGTGGTGAAATGAAGGGAAAGTGAAGTTATGTAAAAGGGTAATTAGAAACATGGCAAGGAGAGAAAAATAAACAGCCAGTAAAAAAAAATCAAATAGAATTAAGATAATAGAATTGAAACCAGTAAATTATGATTTGTAATAGTTAGGCAGAAAATTAGTAAAAAGAGAAGTTCAAATGGAATTTAAATAAGGAAGAAAACGAAATTGAGATAAATATATATTTTATACAACAACCACATTTCAAAATTTCAAGATAGATCAAAATTTGATTACGTGATTGATTAAATGTTTCTGCAGGCTTAAAATTGTTTTTGGTTTGCCAGTTTGAATGAAAAGGTGACTTGGGATGTTCCAAATAATCTGTCTCTCTTCTACCCTGCAGAACAGTCAGTTCATGCTGGCAGCAACATCTCTAGCGACATCACATTGAGCAATGATGTTCCGCCGCCCCAGGGCTGCATGCTCAGCCTGCTCCTGTTCACACTGTTGGCGCATGCCTGCACTGCTAGATCCAGTTCAAAACAAATCAAGTTCACTGTTGACACAGCAGTAGCTGGCCACATCATCAATGACAATGAGACGGCCTGCGGAGAGGAGGTAGAGCTGCTGGTAGAACGCTGCCAGCACAACAACTTGAATCTCAACGTGGACAAGACCAAAGCGATGACTGTGGACTTGAGGAAAGTGCAGGCTGACCACCTCTTACTGCATATAAATGGCTCCTCCATGGGGAGAGCTAGGAGCACCAAGTACCTGGGAGTGCACATATTGGATGATCTCACCTAGTCCCTCAACATCACCTCTTTAGTCAAGAAAGCACAGCAACACCTCCACTTCCTCAGGAGCTTGAGGGCACATGAGGCTGCACATCCCATTCTAACCAACGATGACAGGAGCACCATCGACAGTGTCCTGACTAGCTGCATCATCATCCGGTACAGGAATTACAAGGCATCTGACCAAAGGTTCCTACAAAGTATAGCGAGGACTGCTGAAAGGATCACTGGGTCTCTCTTCCACCAATCAGAGGTATTTATCAGGAGCACTGTGTAAGTAGAGCCAAAGTATTCTCAATTACCCACCCATCTGTTTAGCAATCTCTTTGGTCCTGCCCGCACCCGCTGCCCCCACCATCAGGAAGGGAGTACCGTAGCATTAGGACAAGGACAGTTATGATGGAAGCAGCTTCTTCCGCAGGCCATGAGACTACTGAACTGCCTGTCACCACCCAGGTCTCATCATGTATCAAGCAGCAGTCGATTATACTGTTTACTCTTTAACTTGTGATGTAAATACACGTTTTCATTTGTTAATTTACTAGTAGTAATATTACTTTCTGTATTGTGTGTGAATTATATGTACTGTGCTGAATACCTTGGTCCAGAGGAATGTTATTTTGTGTGGCAATGCGCATGAATATGGTTGAATGACAATCAACTTGAACTTGAACTTGAGAGTGGTGAGTCTGTGGAATTTGTCACCCCAGGCAGCTGGGGAGGCCATGCCACTGGATATATCTAAGGCAGAGGTAGATAGATTCTTGATTAGTCAGAGCATGAAGGGACATGGGAAGAAGGCAGGAGATTGGAGCTGAGAAGGAAAATGGATCAGCCATGATGAAACGATGGAGCAGACTCAATGGGCCAAATAGTCTAATTCTGCTCCTATACTTAATGGTATTGAAAAAGACTCCATAGCTGAAGATGCACACCCATGTTCATCCAGTTCTTGAAGTTACACTTATCATATCTGTCTACTCCTGTGTTGATGGTGCTGTTCACAACTCTGAGACTATAGCAGTGGACTTGAATGACTTTTTGTGCTGTCATTGTGTGATCATGCACATGGTGTCTGGTATTGATTATACAGCATCCTTTCTGCCTGACTACAATGGTTCTCAAGCTGTCTACCATCCTGCAATTTTTCAACAGTTCTCTTTTGGAACTGGGCCACTTTTTTGTTTCTTTAGACAAACAAAGCAGCAAATCTGGCGATGGAAGTCAATTACAAAGGAGATGTCAGGAATTTAGAAATAACACTTCGAAGTGAAGTGTGTGTTTTCAAAATCAAATAAATACCAAATGAGACCAGGATTCAGTGAAACGATGGAGAGACTCAAACAATTAAAGAGTACAACTTCAAAATAAGAAATGAGAATGAAACAAAGGAAATAGAAGTAAAATAGAATTAAAAGTGAAAATGCTGCGGGAGGGAGTACAAAGATATGAAGCAACAAGCTGAAAAACAAACTGAATACATGGAAACAAAGTAAAAGTTATGAAATACGAAAGTAAAAGTTAAAAGACATTACAGAGAAGAAAAGGTAGGGAAACATAAATAAGGAAAATTATAAATTGGAAGTTCCAACAGATAAAGTAAGTTGCACAGAATGAGAATCTTAGAAAACAATGTACTAAAAGTTTCTAATTTTGAGGATGTGGATATCACACATTGGTCAAAATTAATTGTTTTTCTTTTTAAATGCACATATATATGTTAATACAAGGTGTGACTTGGAAAGGAACATAAAATATGATTCTGTGCAGTGCATCTGAACCCTTTCTATTAGGTAGTAAGATATGTGGAATTTGGAATAGTCAAAATAGATTTGGTGTGTTTCTGCTTTGCATCTTGTAGTATGTGTGTTAGTGTTAGAAGCAGTGATTACTGCTGCAAATTCCATGCCAATTTAATGGTTAATGATAAGTATATTCAAATTTGAGATCAACAGAACTTTAGAATACAGAGGAATTAAGGAATGTGTGGAATTAAGTGGTGTGTGAATTTTTAGCATTGATCTTACCAAACTGCATTTCATATGTGGTTATTTGTCCATTAGCAGTACAATTAACTGAACTTAACTGAAGATATTTTTGTTCTTCAGTTGTTGGATAGTCTTTATAGTTATACAGTCCCATTCACTCATTATAGAATACAAGGCTCCTTGTAAACAAGTTTAAATCATGGAGCAATTATGATTCTGGTACATTTGATTCTCAGGATACTTTTATTTGTTTACTTGATATCTGTTATGTATGAAGTAATTAAGATTACAAAAGGTAAAAAAAATGTGTGAAAGAATGACAGGGCTTGGTTTCAATGTATTAGAGTCTGCATAATCTATCTTTGGGAGATGTCCAGGAAAGTATTCAAACTGATATTGATCCAAATGAGAAAATTTTGCACTACTCTGCTATTTAAAAATTGTGAGTGGGACACCAAAAATGTCTTTGCTTTTACACATAAATTAGAGCAATAAAGAGTAACTGCCTGGAAAATGCTATTAAGTTTGTTGAGGGCAAAATGCTATTGTATTATATTGATGTATGCATTTTCTAACAACACGTTCATGTTGATAGAGAGCATTTAGCCTGTTTGCATTTACTCTGCCATTTTTAAATTGATTGGACATTAAATACAGCATTTCATTTCTTCAAGAGATCCTCGTGTGGTGTTGCTCTTACTTTGGTTGGTCAGGTATAAATTCACTTGGAACTGTCAGTAATATCCTGGGTTTTCTGTTTTGTGTGGTTAATGTCTTGTATGGTTGCTTCATAAGTAACTGTCTCATTTGCATACAGGTTAGCTCTTGGTGGGATCTTCATCGCTTGTTGAACTAGCCCTGATCATTGTGTTTGAGAATCATTCCCCATTGTTTGAAACAGCTACTGATTTTGTAATAAAATGTAAAATTTTACTCTGGTATATGCAAGTCTTAACAGAGTATAGCCGAGACTGTATCTGCCTTTTCTATAACCTTAATTAAAATTTTGATTTTTCATAACTCTCAGCGACACTATATTATATATTTTCTTGATAGTTCTCTTGCATGCCCTTCTTCTTTTGAAGTGGTGATAAAGCAATGCACATAGAACCCCTCAGGATGTGGTTTTTATGAAATTCCGGCTGTCATTTATAGCCAATCACCTATTACAAATGAATTGAATTGAAGAAAAAAATCTGACTCTCTTTTTTGACAGAATGAGAGGGATAGATAGCTTGGCAATAATGTGAGTTACTGCTAAAGCAGTTTGCCTTGTATGCGAAGAACATTTAATAGGATTGGAAGACCCATATGTCCAAATTTGTCCATAACTCAAGAACTGAGTTTGTATCAAGAGCATTTTAGCTTGAAGTTTTAAACATGGGGCTGTTGGTAGCAAATGTTTCTGTTGACAAGCGGAGTATCTGCTCTGCACACTCACGCTGAAGTGCCAATGGAGTACAGACTCAAGAACTGTAGTGATAAGGCATCATGTCTTGGATGAGATATTCTAATAAGCTGCCTGTTCTCTCAGTTGGATGTAAAGTACCCTACAGCATTATTCAGAGGAACAGCATAAAAATGTTTCCAGGCACATAGTTATCCTTCAATCACCATGACAATAGTCGATTTTCTCATCATCATCTCATTGCTATCCAGGAGAGCTTGCTGTGCAGAAATTGGCCATCATATTTTCTACATAATAATGAGCATAATTCACAAGTATTTAATTGACTGGAATCCGTAGGTTTGAATTCAAGCTTTGCCAATTAGATCACATTGAGAGATGTACATGCCATTAGGGTTCACTGTCTCCATCTGGAGGACAATAAGGGACAGACAAGAAGTGTTTATTTTGCCATTGAAGGCCAGGTCCCAAGAAGTAAGTACAAAAAGTGAATAAGCAAAATGTGCCAATTTAGACAGATGTGGATTCCTTCACTATAGGCTTGTCTGTTCCGTCCACAGACTATATGTAGAAGAACTACAGATGTCTACATTAATGAGCATTTGAATCAATTTGCTTACTCAATTCTCCTTTACCTATTGTGGAAAAGCAAGGAGACTCATGGCTTCAAAAGAAAGCAATGCACAAAAAAGGTAACACAAGCAAAAAATGAATTGAATGTCTATATTTGTATATTAAGGACCAACATCAAGGGATAGAGGTTAGATTACAACGCTACTAAACCTGGATAGAAGTTATAAATACTATACTTTAGGATTTCCCTTTACTTGCAATTTACTTTGTTTTTTATATCAGTGCAAATCTACATTAAACTGATATCAAGTTTAAGTTAGTCTCAAGCAACACACATCAAAGTTGCTGGTGAACGCAGCAGGCCAGGCAGTATCTCTAGGAAGAGGTACAGTCGACGTTTCAGGCCGAGACCCTTTGTCAGGACAAAATGAAGGAAGAATTAGTAAGAGATTTGAAAGTGGGAGGGGAGGGGAAGATCCAAAATGATAGGAGAAGACAGGAGGGGGAGGGATGGAGCCAAGAGCTGGACAGGTGATTCGCAAAGGGATATGAGAAGATCATGGGACAGGAGGCCCAGGGAGAAAGACAAGGGGGTGGGGGAGGGACCTAGAGGATGGGCAAGGGGTATATTCAGAACTACAGAGGGAGAAAAAGGAGAGTGAGAGAAAGAATGTGTGTATAAAAATAAATAACGGATGTGGTACAAGAGGGAGGTGGGGCATTAGCGGAAGTTAGAGAAGTCAGTGTTCATGCCATCAGGTTGGAGGCTACCCAGACGGAATATAAGGTGTTGTTCCTCCAACCTGAGTGTGGCTTCATCTTTACAGTAGAGGAGGCCGTGGATAGACATGTCAGAATGGGATTGGGATGTGGAATTAAAATGTATGGCCACTGGAAGATCCTGCTTTCTCTGGCGGACAGAGCATAGGTGTTCAGCAAAGCCATCTCCCAGTCTGCGTTGGGTCTCGCCAATATATAGAAGGTCACACTGCGAGCACCGGATGCAGTATATCACCCCAGCCGACTCACAGGTGAAGTGTCGCCTCACCTGGAAGGACTGTCTGGGGCCCTGAATGGTGGTGAGGGAGGAAGTGTAAGGGCATGTGTAGCACATGTTCCGCTTACAAGGATAAGTGCCAGGAAGGAGATCAGTGGGGAGGGATGGAGGGGACGAATGGACAAATGAGTCGCGTAGGGAGCGATCCCTGCGGAAAACAGAAGGTGGGGGAGGGAAAGATGTGCTTAGTGGTGGGATCCTGTTGGAGGTGGAGAATAATATGTTGGACCCGGAGGCTGGTGGGGTGGTAGGTGAGGACAAAGGGAACCTTATTCCTAGGGGGATGCGGGCAGGATGGGGTGAGAGCAGATGTGCGTGAAATGGGGGAGATGTGTTTGAGAGCAGAGTTGATGGTGGAGGAAGGGAAGCCCCTTTCTTTAAAAAAGGAGGACATCTCCCTCATCCTGGAATGAAAAGCCTCATCCTGAGAGCAGATGCGGCGGAGACGGAGGAATTGCGAGAAGGGGATGGCATTTTTGCAAGAGACAGGGTGAGAAGAGGAATAGTCCAGGTAGCTGTGAGAGTCTGTAGGCTTATAGTAGACATCAGTGGATAGAGACAGAAAGATCTAGAAAGGGGAGGGAGGTGTCGGAAATGGACCAGGTAAACTTGAGGGCAGGGTGAAAGTTGGAGGCAAAGTTAATAAAGTCAACGACCTCAGCATGCGCGCAGGAAGCAGCGCCAATGCAGTCGTCGATGTAGCGAAGGAAAAGTGGGGGACAGATACCAGAATAGGTACGGAACATAGATTGATCTCCCACTGATCTCCCTCCTGGCACTTATCCTTGTAAGCGGAACAAGTGCTACACATGCCCTTACACTTCCTCCCTTACCACCATTCAGGGCCCCAGACAGTCCTTCCAGGTGAGGCGACACTTCACCTGTGAGTCAGCTGGGGTGATGTACTGCGTCCGGTGCTCCCGATGTGGCCTTCTATATATTGGCGAGACCCGACGTAGACTGGGAGATTGTTTCGCTGAACACCTACGCTCTGTCCGCCCGAGAAAGCAGGATCTCCCAGTGGCTACACATTTTAATTCCACATCCCATTCCCATTCTGACATGTCTATCCACGGCCTCCTCTACTGTAAAGATGAAGCCACACTCAGGTTGGAGGAACAACACCTTATATTCCGTCTAGGTAGCCTCCAACCTGATGGCATGAATACTGACTTCTCTAACTTCCGCTAATGCCCCACCTCCCACTCATACCTCATCCGTTATTTATTTTTATACACACATTCTTTCTCTCACTCTCCTTTTTCTCCCTCTGTCCCTCTGACTATACCCCTTACTCATCCTTCAGGTTCCCCCCCACCCCCTTGTCTTTCTCCCTGGGCCTCCTGTCCCATGATCCTCTCGTATCCTTTTGCCAATCACCTGTCCAGCTCTTGGCTCCATCCATCCCCCTCCTGTCTTCTCCTATCATTTTGGATCTCCCCCTCCCCCTCCAACTTTCAAATCTCTTACTAACTCTTCCTTCAGTTAGTCCTGACAAAGGATCTCGGCCTGAAACGTCGACTGTACCTCTTCCTAGAGATGCTGCCTGGCCTGCTGCGTTCACCAGCAACTTTGATGTGTGTTGCTTGAATTGCCAGCATCTGCAGAATTCCTGTTGTTTAAGTTAGTCTCAACTCATTTCAGTAGTTCAGCCCACTGCCCATTTGGTGTACCATGCCAGTAATAGTTTCTGGAATTGTGCAGTCCTGTGGGAAGCAAACTGGGCATAAGTATGTAGATTGAAGTTTTAAATGCTGCTGTTAGCAATGTCAGTAACAAGTGTAGGCTGATTGGGTGCTAGTTGCCCGGTTAGGACATGTTCAGATTTTGTTTGTGAGCAGAACTTTCAGAGGCAATTTTCTCCTTTATTATCACTTGTCAGTAGTGTCACTGCAAGTGAACAGTTTAGCTTGCTCTGGAGCACAGATCTTCAATAGTTTTATAGACAGAATGTTATCCAGTTCCACATCCTTTGCTGCATTCAGTATTCCAGCCATATAGTACATAGTGATTCTTGAAAGATCATTACTAAAGCCTCCACGATCTCTTCAGCCACTTCCTTCAGAACTCTCGAGTGTACACCATCTGACTCGGGTAACTTTTCTACCTTTAAACCTTTCAGTTTCCCAAGAACCTTCTCTCTAGTTATGGTAACTTCATACACTACATGATCCCTGATATATGGAACATTCACCATACTGCTAGTGTCTTCTGCAGTGAAGGCTGATGCAAAATACTTACTCAGTTTGTTCACTATTTTGTTGGCACTCCATGATTACCTCTCCAGCATTGTTTTCCAGCGGTCCATTGTCCACTCTCGCCTTTCTTTATTCTTTCCAAAGAGAGGATGTTTACATTATCTACTCGCCAAGGTTCCACTTCCTGTCCTTCTCTACCACTCGCTAGGGCCCCGTTTCAACACTAATTTTAAACTTAATCATTCTGTGGCCCACCTCCTCTTGAACTTTATCAGAGTTATTGAAATGTTACTTTTGAGCAAGATTCCCAACCTGGAGTCCACGGACCCCTTGCTTAATGGTATTGGTCAATGGCATAAAAACAGATCGGGAACCCCTGCATTAGAAGGTCTTTTAAATAAGTCAATTATAAATGCATTGGAAATGACTTCATGAAGTAGCACCAAAGAACACGGGTTTTACTGTGCCTGTATTTCAGGTAAACTTGGGCCAACTTTTTGCATTTCCTATTAAACTTTACTCACTAGCTTCATTTGGTCATAATCCAGAGTGAGGGATATGCCAGGGCAATGAGGTTATAGATTGTGTGGGGAAAAAAAAACTTTTTCTTCTCCTGTTAGCACCATTTGTGGATTAGTGTTCAAATGTTAATCTCTCTGTAATCTGTTCAGTGTTATAACAGAATGATAGTATCTTGGAACTACCTGGAAAATATCATCACTATAAACAAGGGAATCTTTATATCATAGGGACCATGTTATGACCCTTCTATCATGCCTGTCACTGATAAATATGATTGTTAGATGGTTACATATGAAATCAACTTGACTCCTCATTGTACTAGTACTCTCAGTAATGGTTATAAATGTGCAAAGATCAGGAAGTGTACTAACAATCTGCCAAAAGGACGATAGGTGGGAAGAAAAAGATTGTTGATGTTTGAGCCAAAATGCTGCATCAGTAAGTTTACTGCCAGGCTAATATGCTGAAACAGATTAATCCCTAGCAACACACACAGAATACAGCTGATGTCCTTGCCAGTCACATTGCACTCTTTAGGAGGAAATGACGGCGAATGGTAGTGTGCAAATCAACTAGACTAGGTAGTGAGGATAAATTTACATTCCCAATGAAACTTTGCTGTGACCACCATGCTAACGGTAAAGCTAGAGGGATATTCACAAAGATCTTAATGCCATTAGTTAGAGGTGGGAGAGTAAAAGAAGTGTAAGTTATGATAGTAATGGTTAGAAATTGTGTTTCTTTAGGTAATAGAACTTAAATGTAAATTAATGATCTGGATTTTTTTTTGAGGGATGAGTGAGTAAAGGTGATGCACATTGGCATCTTTCTACAGTTCGAGAACATTGTCACGCATTTGAAGTGGCAGAAGCTAAGCCTTTCTGCCTAGGATTATGGTTTACAAATCTATTCAGTCTTTACCCCATGACATCATAACAAAATTCTCCCAATCATAATAAAGCAGCAATTTTCAGTATTCTTCAGTAATTCATTACCCTTTGTCTTTTGGAGATGGTTGCAGATATAATGCCAAAGGCGAAGGAACTAGGGACCAAAATTTTTTCTTTGCAGGTGAAGGAATTCAAGCATTCAAAAAAGATTTAAGGATTCAAAGTACATTTATTATCAAAGTATGTTTGCCTTATACAACCCAGAGATATGTTTTCCCAGTGACAGCCACAAAACAAAGAAATCCATGGAACCCGTTCAAAGAAAAACATCAAGTGTGCCCCCCCCCAAGTGCAAACAGTAAAAAACACAAGCGAATAGACATAGAGTATAAAACACAAAATGGGAAGAGTCCAGGCATAATCAGTTCAGTTCAGTTAATTTTAGCACTGTGTTGTTCATTATCAGCAGGCTGCCCTGATCAAAAACACCCAAAATAGCAAGGAAAAAAAAGGAGCAGCTAGAAATCAGAAACACATCATGACGTAAATTACAGAGTCCAATCCACAAACTACATCAATTAAACCTTGCCCAAGACCCAGGTCTCTAGTACCATCCTGCAACAGCATCGGGAGATAGAGTCCAACTTTGGTAATTTCCTTCACTTTGCTAAGGAATTCCTTACGTTCTTTCCTGATGATGGATTTCATCAAATCATACGGTTTGATGTGGCCTCCTGTGCTGCCATATATTTATGTTATCTTTATTGTGTATTGCACTTCAATTTTGCATGGGAACATTTTTGCAATTTTTTCTTCTTTTGCAAAGGGCAAGGTTTGCTGATCTCAAGGCCCACCTTATCTAATGAGCTAATCTTTATCTGTCATTATAACTGATAGTCCTGATTTAGAGATGTTCGCCTAGTTAGGTTTTACTTTCTTGCACAATTTGATGCTCATGTCTCGTTAGCGCACTTTATTTTGAAAATTCTTCTTTCTTCAAGACGGCAATGGGAACTGAGATCCCATACAGTAAAGGACCTGCGATAGTTTCTTAGTTTGATATAATTATCCTCAAGGAACCACAACCACCATCTTTTGTTGCGTGAATATCTTTTTTTGAATATCTCTGTGTTTAGCACTGATTTTTGTTTCACTTTGGGGGTCTGTGATGCTCTGGACAATTGTTGGTCTGATTCATGTAAACTCTGACTTTACTTTTGTAACTCATACTTTTTTTCTTGTCCAGGGTTGTTCCGATGAAAGGAGATATGATATTCAGGGAGATTCTGAGTGACATATCAATGAGCAGGTTAATAGTTCATCAGAGTTGCTGTGAGCTCTCTCCATGACTCCTTATATCATCAACATACTGATGATCTGTGTGTAGACCGCAAAATAGTATTTGGCCAATTTTTTAGGAGTGGGACTTAGTCAGGAAATCTTGTAATGTTGATGGATTTAGGACTCTAGGGTACAGGTTTGAGAGTACACAGCCATGTTGTCAAGGTCTTTAAACTTTGATGTATCCAGAATATTCAAAATACTTCATGATATACAGAGTGAACCAAATTAAACTAAGGGTGAAATTGATCAGGATAGAAAGCTGAAATTGATCATCCAAATAGATTAGATTAGATTAGATTATGAGGACACGCAGTCTTCTTTTATTGTCATTTAGTAATGCACGCATTAAGAAATGATACAATGTTTTTCCAGAATGATATCACAGAAACACATGACAAACCGACTTAAAAACTAACAAAAACCACATAATTATAACATATAGTTACAACAGTGCAAAGCAATACTGTAATTTGATAAGAACAGACCATGGGTATGGTAAAAGTCTCAAAGTCTCTCGAAAGACCCATCATCTCACGCAGACAGTGAACCTCCAGCACCGCCAACTTGCCAATACAGCATACTGGAAGCATCCGACAACAGTCCGGCTCCGAGTCCGTCCGAAAACTCCAAGCCTCCGACCAGATCTCCAACACCGAGCAGCGAGCACCATCTCTGCCGATTGCTTCGACCCCGGCCCTGGCAACAGGCAATAGGCAAAGCTGAGGATTTGGGTTCTTCCCCTCCGGAGATTCTCGATCGCACAGTAGCAGCGGCAGCAAAGCAGGCATTTCAGAGGTTACTCCAGGTGTTCCTCCGTGTTTCTCACGGCTGTCTCCATCAAATCCAGATTGTGCACGGCCCCCTAGTTAACACATACGATATTCATTCGGAACGGCCGCATGCACTACGTCACGTGGCCATCTTCTCCTCCCTCCTCAGGCCAAAAGTAATATTGATTTGCTCCTGCTACTCATACTAGGGACCTCAAAAGACAAATGAGAGACAGTCATGAAGCACATCATTTGAAAATAAAGTACACAAAAATTAAATGGAGGAAGGATTCATAAATGGCATTGAGCTGTGACCTCTGTTGAGTTACAGCTCAGATTTAGTTGTTCATTGATTTGGTAAGTGCATTTAACTGTCATGTGACAGAAAAGTATGGTGATTATACTCAGGTTTATACAGATAGTGCTCAGAAACCTGAGACAGGAGTGACAGGATTTGGGTTGGCTATACCAGCAAAAGAAATTGGAATCAGCAGAACATCTAATAAGTTAGGGGTGTATACAGTGGAGATGCTGGCAGTGTTGGTTGCGTTGCAATGGGTGGAGAAAGCCAGACAAGCCAAAGTGTTGATATTCTCAGATTCATCCTCAGTTCTAGCGAATTTAAGGTCTTTTCACTCAAACGGTTGGCAAGATGTACTTTATGAAGTCCTTCAGTCAGTCACAAAAATTGCAAATTAGGGAGGTAAGGTTAAATCTCTATGGGTTCCAGCACATGTAGGGGTGAAGGGGAATGAGAGGGTGGATGAGTTGGCAAAGAAGGCATTAAAGAAAAAAAGTATAGAAATGCACATTATTACCAGTAAAGCAGAGGTTAAGTGTGTAATTTGGGAAAAAGTCAACCAAATGGGGCAAGAAATATGGGATAGGGAGGGGAAAGGGAGGCATTTATATCAAATACAAAAAAGTGTTGCAGGTACTTGGGTAGTAGTCGATATAGAAGAGAGGAAATTGTGTGGACTGAGTTAAGGCTGGGGCACTGTACAAAAACCAATTTCCCAAGGGATCAATAAAGTATGACTATGACTATGACTATGACTAAACAAAACATTGAAAACGATAGGGAAACACCAGACAGGATTGTGTGAGGAATGTCAGTAAGAGGAGTCAGTAGAACATGTAGTTCTTAGTTGCAGGAAGTATGGAATACAGAGAGAGATGATAAGAATTAATCTAAGGGAATTGGGGGTGCAGGAATTCACATTAAAAGGGTTGCTGGGCAGGGGTGAGAGAGCACAGGTCAGGGTATTTTTAGCTTTCTTAAGGGGTACAGGGTTTTTTTTATAGGATATGATGGATAAGCAGAAATAGGGTACTAGGATGGCCAAAGATGGGAGGATAAAATGAAGAAAAACAACAAACAACAGGAATTCTGCAGATGCTGGAAATTCAGGCAACACACATAAAAGTTGCTGGTGAACGCAGCAGACCAGGCAGCATCTCTAGGAAGAGGTGCAGTCGACGTTTCAGGCCGAGACCCTTCGTCAGTACTAACTGAAGGAAGAGTGAGTAAGGGATTTAAAAGTTGGAGGGGGAGGGGGAGATCCAAAATGATAGGAGAAGACAGGAGGGGGAGGGATGGAGCCAAGAGCTGGACAGGTGATAGGCAAAAGGGATACGAGAGGATCATGGGACAGGAGGTCCGGGAAGAAAGACAAGGTGGGGGGGGGACCCAGAGGATGGGCAAGGGGTATATTCAGAACTACAGAGGGAGAAAAAGGAGAGTGAGAGAAAGAATGTGTGTATAAAAATAAGTAACAGATGGGGTACGAGGGAACGGTGGGGCACTAGCGGAAGTTAGAGAAGTCGATGTTCATGCCATCAGGTTGGAGGTTACCCAGACAGAATATAAGGTGTTGTTCCTCCAACCTGAGTGTGGCTTCATCTTTACAGTAGAGGAGGCCGTGGATAGACATGTCAGAATGGGAATGGGATGTGGAATTAAAATGTGTGGCCACTAGGAGATCCTGCTTTCTCTGGCGGACAGAGCGTAGGTGTTCAGCAAAGCGGTCTCCCAGTCTGCGTCGGGTCTCGCCAATATATAAAAGGCCACATCGGGAGCACCAAACGCAGTATATCACCCCAGCCGACTTACAGGTGAAGTGTTGTCTCACCTGGAAGGACTGTTTGGGGCCCTGAATGGTGGTAAGGGAGGAAGTGTAAGGGCATGTGTAGCACTTGTTCCGCTTACACGGATAAGTGCCAGGAGGGAGGTCAGTGGGGAGGGATGGGGGGGATGAATGGACAAGGGAGTCGCCTAGGGAGCGATCCCTGCGGAATGCAGAGGGGGGGGGAGGGAAAGATGTGCTTAGTGGTGGGATCCTGTTGGAGGCGGCGGAAGTTACGGAGAATAATATGTTGGACCCGGAGGCTGGTGGGGTGGTAGGTAAGGACCAGGGGAAATGGGGGAGATGTGTTTAAGAGCAGAGTTGATAGTGGAGGAAGGGAAGCAGCGCCAATGCAGTTGTCGATGTAGCGTAGGAAAAGTGGGGGACAGATACCAGAACAGGCTGCTTCCTGCACGCATGCAGAGCTCGTTGACTTTATTAACTTTTCCTCCAACTTTCACCCTGCCCTCAAGTTTACCAGGTCCATTTCCGACACCTCCCTCCCCTTTCTAGATCTTTCTGTCTCTGTCTCTGGAGACAGCTTATCCACTGATGTCTATTATAAGCCTACTGACTCTCACAGCTATCTGGACTATTCCTCTTCTCACCCTGTCTCTTGCAAAAACGCCATCCCCTTCTCGCAATCCCTCCGTCTCCGCCGCATCTGCTCTCAGGATGAGGCTTTTCATTCCAGGATGAGGGAGATGTCCTCCATTTTTAAAGAAAGGGGCTTCCCTTCCTCCACCATCAACTCTGCTCTTAAACGCATCTCCCCCATTTCACGTACATCTGCTCTCACTCCATCCTTCCGCCACCCCACTAGGAATAGGGTTCCCCTGGTCCTCACCTACCACCCCACCAGCCTCCGGGTCCAACATATTATTCTCCGTAACTTCCGCCACCTCCAACGGGATCCCACCACTAAGCACATCTTTCCCTCCCCCCCCCCACCCCTGCATTCCGCAGGGATCGCTCTCTACGCGACTCCCTTGTCCATTTGTCCCCGCCATCCCTCCCCACTGATCTCCCTCCTGGCACTTATCCGTGTAAGTGGAACAAGTGCTACACATGCCCTTACACTTCTTCCTTTACCACCATTCAGGGCCCCAAACAGTCCTTCCAGGTGAGGCAACACTTCACCTGTGAGTCGGCTGGGGTGATATACTGCGTCCGGTGCTCCCGATGTGGCCTTTTATATATTGGCGAGACCCGACGCAGACTGGGAGACCGCTTTGCTGAACACCTACGCTCTGTCCGCCAGGGAAAGCAGGATCTCCCAGTGGCCACACATTTTAATTCCACATCCCATTCCCATTCTGACATGTCTATCCACGGCCTCCTCTACTGTAAAGATGAAGCCACACTCAGGTTGGAGGAACAACACCTTATATTCCGTCTGGGTAGCCTCCAACCTGATGGCATGAACATCGACTTCTCTAACTTCCGCTAATGCCCCACCTCCCCCTCGTACCCCATCTGTTACTTATTTTTATACACACATTCTTTCTCTCACTCTCCTTTTTCTCCCTCTGTAGTTCTGAATATACCCCTTGCCCATCCTCTGGGTCCCCCCGCCACCTTGTCTTTCTTCCCGGACCTCCTGTCCCATGATCCTCTCGTATCCCTTTTGCCTATCACCTGTCCAGCTCTTGGATCCATCCCTCCCCCTCCTGTCTTCTCCTATCATTTTGGATCTCCCCCCCCCCCTCCAACTTTCAAATCCCTTACTCACTCTTCCTTCAGTTAGTCCTGACGAAGGGTCTCGGCCTGAAACGTCGACTGCACCTCTTCTTAGAGATGCTGCCTGGCCTGCTGCGTTCACCAGCAACTTTTGTGTGTGTTGCTAGGATAAAGTGAAGGTTGGGGTATATGTGTGTGTGTGTGATTGGGTGAATGGATTTAAAGTCTATTGCACATTCCGGAGCAGAAGGTCGAGGTAATGCACCATTAATCTAGGTGCCAACAGCTGTAAAACAAGATGGAGAAGAAAAGGAAGTTGTTTATTGATTGCCAGATATGGGTGTCAGATCTGGCGGAGAGTGGAGGGGGTCTTGCCGGGTCAGCAATTTGTTGTCAGGTTTCAGAGTCAGAGGTCCATGCGGGCAGGGGTAACACATTCTGATAATATCCTGGTTTGTAAATCAGTGATACTGGAGTTTGAGACCCTAACATCAGGAGCCCAATGTTTGAGGCCTAGTATTCGGTGATCAGCGTGACCTGTGCTTGATACCAAGGACTGTTGACTGATGGTCAAATCTGAAAAACGGAAGCCAAGACCCATTGGCCGAGCTGAGTCTACTTTGGAGGGTGAAGCCTAATGTCTGCAAGCCCAAGTCTGTGTCCGATGGACACAGGATGCTGAGCCAAAGGCCTGACCTGGGATTAAAGGATTGTATATATCTGTAGAAGGGAGGGAAGAATGGGGTTTGATTTTGCCTTTGTTGTTTTATTACTTGTGTTCTGGGTTATTCAGCCAGGCATTGTGAACATGCTATGTTGGTGTCAGAATGTGTAGTGACATACTTGCAGGCTGGCCGCGGTGCACCCTTGGGTCCATTGTTTATTAATGTAAATGACACCTTTCATGGTATGCTTTAATGCACACTCGACAGATAAACTTGAGTCTTGATACATTTAATTAAGAAGAGTACAAAAATTGAAATTGTCCATGTGGAGAGCTAGCAAATAAAAAAGAGCTCGGAACTGCAATAGAAAAGATGTTTGACGTGATAATATAGAACAATGGAAGTGAAATAGATTTTGAATAAGATTGGATACAAGGGGAAGAAAGTAGTTATGTCAAATTTTTGAAAAGCCAAAAATGGGAAAAAAGAAAATGACAAGAGAGAGAACCTGAGGGCTAAATAGTTAATTGAGGCTGTGATTAAGAAATGCTGAAGTGACTAGCACCTGAAATTGAAGTATAGGAGAGGAAATGGACAGAGACGAAAGAAGTTGAAATCAAAATATAGCTTCATAACATGCTTAAACATTAGGAGTACTGGATAGATTTCATACAAACAAAACATTGTGGCATGAGATGCATCAATCAACCTCTTGGTCAGAAATTTACTTTATCCAATTCTAATATCCACAAGGAAACAGTGAAGGAAAACTGCAACATCTCTCACAATGCATATATTGGCCAGATGGGACACACAGTGGTAACCCGCATCAAGGAGCACAGGAAGTGTAATGTTTAGGTTACCCAGAGAAATCAGTGATAGCAGAACATTGCATTCGCCATGGCTATAGGATTGACTTTGAAGGCACAAAAACTACTATGCTGAGCCAGTGGCTTTTGGGACTGTCTGGTGAAGGAAGCCATTGAAACAAAACTAGAGGAAAAGAATCTTAACAAAGATGAAGATCTTGCTCTGAGTAAGAACTGGAACTCGATTGTAAACAAGGTGACAAAGCAGAAACCTGTTTGAACGAGAACTAACCAATCAGGAGGGACGGACAATGGGGGTATAAATACCACCAGACTAGACATGCCTAGGCATCAACCCGGATGAAATTGGCAGAACTTGGCATCAGAATAACAGTTAAAAATAGTAACAGCATCCAGCTGGAAACCCAAGAAGAATTTATACAACATCTCTCAAAGTTCAAGACTGCTCCAACAGCCACAATGACTCACAGACTAGTCAATACTTCCACCTCAGTCAGATGAACATATGTTGAAAAGCAGAACAGATTTTCTGCCTCGAAGTCAGCTACTTGCTGCTCTTCTCTAATTGATTTCCGGCTGTGACTATGATTCAAACAACATCTGGTGTTCTTTTTTTACCATCTATTAAAGTTACTTATGTATACAGGACATGCTGTGCTTGGTGCTGATGGACCTTGCCTTGAGTTCAGTGCTTCTGTCAAATCCACTTGTTCTGTGATTTACCAAATGATTATGCATTTACCTTAGACTGGGGGTGATTGACATAAAAGAAGAAATATAAGTGTGATGACTGAAAAAGAAATTAGACACAAAAATGAGGAAAAAATGAATCAGAGGAAGCAGAAATAGAGAAATGAATGAAATATTAAAGTGAATAAAATGAGACATTGACAATTTAGAAATAAAATATTAGCCAGTTGAGGAAAGAGGCAGAAAGAGAAAGTCATAAGCAGAAACAGGTTTATTACGATGACCTATGTAATTAAATTTATTGTTTTGTGGTGGCAATACATTACAAGACATACAGTATAAATTACTACAAGTTACAAAATAAATAGTGCAAAAATAAAGCAATAATAAGGTGGTGTTCATGGATCTTTCTGAAATCTGATAGCAGAGGAGAAGATGACGTTATTACAACTTTGAGTGTGGATCTTCGAGCTTCTGTTCCTCCTCTCTGATTGCAGCAATGCAAAGAGGGTGTGCCCGTCATGGTGAGGGTTTTTATTGATGGATGCTGCCTTCTTAAGGTGTCCTTGAAGATGTCCTGAACAGTGGGCAGGACTGTGTCCATAATAGAACTGGCTGAGTCTACATGTCTCTGCAGCATCTCGTGATCCCGTGCATTGGAATCTCCATACCAGGCTGTGATTCAACCAGTCAGAATGCTCTCCACAGGACATCAGTAGAAATTTGCAGGAAGTGGAGAAATAGAGAAACCTGGTTTGCAAAGTTATTCTGCAGCTGGAAAGTCAAATTGCAACTGAAAATAAATAGACTGGGAAACTCTCAGACAATAAAGGACAAAAGATGATTAAAAATAGAAAAAAAAGAGGTGGAATGGGAAAATATAGAATTTTTGTGACCTAAATCTATCAATGTGTTGGTAGTCCAATATCAGCAGAAATCTGATGCAAGACTGGAACCTTGCAAATGGATTAATTAAATGGAAACTAGGGACATAGACATAATTTCTCCATCTGATGGATATTCACTTTTCAAGGTCTTATTGCTCACCACAGCTTTCTAGCACTGCAGCTTAGCCCTTCCAAGTGTCCAATAGTGGTTTTGACTAAGATAAAATTCTAATAATTAGGTCTTGCTTAACCTCTTGTCATAAACCTGAAGTTCTTGTTGGTTCATGATTTAGCCAAAATAAATAATGGGGTCCACATTGGTCTATCTAATTAATCTAATTAAACATTGCATTCACCTGGCCTGAAAAAAGCATCAAATGCAGATGACATCAACTAGCAGCAAAGCATTAATAATGAGTGGTTCCCAAACTTTTTTGGGTTACTGCCCCTTTGGCTCCTAGACCACATTCCCAGTGCTCCCCCTCTCATTTTCCAGCCATTACACAAAAACTATAAAGAATTTTTACTTGTAATGCATAGTGAAAGAAAATAGGAACTGCAAATTTAAAGATGTGACAAATAATTGCAGAAATAATTTATATCTATTTAAAGCCTCAAACAAAAATATTTATTTATTTAATTACAGTAAAAACAATTTTCATCAACAATTTTAGAGTGTACATTAGTAGTCCAACTACTTCATTGCCCTTTCACCTTTCAATGACATGGATGGACTTGGCGCTGTGATATCAGCTTCTCAACTTCAGGCCGAATGTCACTCAGAAAGAGTCTAAGATCCCACATTCAGTAATTTGCAGTCTGCTTCATTGCTTTGAGAAAAGGTGGGCGATTGCACTGAAACCACATTCCACTAAGTATCATGTTGGAAAGGCAACAGAGAACACCTTGACCTTTTTTCACGGTGCAGGGTAGCATTCAGAGATTTCATTCTGCAACCAAAAGTCTTCAGTTCAAAGTCATTTTGTAGTGAGATCAGTTCTTCCCCCATTTCTCGGGTTAATTCCTCATTACAGGTATTCATGAATTGATTTAATACCCAATCTGAATTTTGATTGAGAGAAGATCCCAAAGTCAATCTGACATTTCTTTATGCAGCTGAACCAGGTGGGCACAGTATGCTTGCAGATCATAATCTGGTGTTACATCTTTCACTTCCAACTCAGAAAAGCTTGGAAATTGGAAAAGGTGATGAGGGCCAATTTTGCGCTTGAATCAGGTTAACTTGGACAGAAGTGTCAATATTACTGATTTGGCTTTATGATAAGATTCACATCATTTCCTTGCAATTGAACTTTGTGAATAATTTTGACAAATAAGTAATGTCATGCCCAATGTTCTTGAGTTGATTACTGAATGAAGCATTCGAGTCTGCAAAGATTTTTATCATAGATTCAAAAAGTGCATAAATGTATCTGAAGCAACACACATCAAAGTTGCTGGTGAACGCAGCAGGTCAGGCAGCATCTGTAGGAAGAGGTGCAGTCGACGTTTCAGGCCGAGACCCTTCGTCAGGACTAACTGAAGGAAGAGTGAGTAAGGGATTTGAAAGTTGGAGGGAGAGGGGGAGATCCAAAATGATAGGAGAAGACAAGAGGGGGAGGGATAGAGCCAAGAGCTGGACAGGTGATAGGCAAAAGGGATACGAGAGGATCATGGGACAGGAGGTCCGGGAAGAAAGACGGGGGGGGGGACCCAGAGGATGGGCAAGAGGTATATTCAGAGGGACAGAGGGAGAAAAAGGAGAGTGAGAGAAAGAATGTGTGCATTAAAATAAGTAACAGATGGGGTACGAGGGGGAGGTGGGGCCTTAGCGGAAGTTAGAGAAGTCGATGTTCATGCCATCAGGTTGGAGGCTACCCAGACGGAATATAAGGTGTTGTTCCTCCAACCTGAGTGTGGCTTCATCTTTACAGTAGAGAAGGCCGTGGATAGACATGTCAGAATGGGAATGGGATGTGGAATTAAAATGTGTGGCCACTGGGAGATCCTGCTTTCTCTGGCGGACAGAGCGTAGATGTTCAGCAAAGCGGTCTCCCAGTCTGTGTCGGGTCTCGCCAATATATAAAAGGCCACATCGGGAGCACCGGACGCAGTATATCACCCCAGTCGACTCACAGGTGAAGTGTTGCCTCAGCTGGAAGGACTGTTTGGGGCCCTGAATGGCCCCTCCTGTCTTCTCCTATCATTTTGGATCTCCCCCTCCCCCTCCAACTTTCAAATCCCTTACTCACTCTTCCTTCAGTTAGTCCTGACGAAGGGTCTCGGCCTGAAACGTCGACTGCACCTCTTCCTACAGATGCTGCCTGACCTGCTGCGTTCACCAGCAACTTTGATGTGTGTTGCTTGAATTTCCAGCATCTGCAGAATTCCTGTTGTTTTTGTAAATGTATCTCAGTCGGTTTCCTGTTGCGAGCCATCTGACTTCTGTGTGCAACAGCAAGCATTCAAACTGTTCATCTTTCTCAATACAAAACTCTCAAAATCATCCTGAATTGAGAGCTAGGACTTCATTTTATTTACAACTGTAATAACTGTACTTAATGATCTGTGTAGCTGATCGCTTAGGTTTATTGCGACAAGATGTTGTCTGTGACTTACACAGTGAACAGTAACAATGTGATATACAGCCTTCTCAAGAGAGTTATAATCCCATAGTGGCATCCTGTCATTGATGCTGTCCCATTTATGGCACAAGCAACAACGCTGGTGAGCAGAATCTCCTTCTTTTTGAAAAAATACTCAAAAATCTGAAATATTAATTCCCCTTTCATATCTTTTTCTAGTCCCTTTGCAAATAGCCACTCTTGAACCATGCTGTCATCTTTTATAACGTGGACATAACCGAGAAGCAAAGATTCATTGTCTGGAAAAGTTGACTCATGTATGTTGTCCTATGCATGTTGTGACTTCCACATTTTCAGACATTTCATCTATTCATCTTTGAACAGATTTGTTGCTGAGCGAGATTGCTTTAATTATTTTGTCTGGTGACTCCTATAAAATTGTACTCAGAACCTCCCTTACTGCTGACAGAATCAGTTCCAATTGTCTGGGGCTTTCCAGATTTAGCAATGAGCAAAAAGCACGCAAACCATCAGTGTTTTGTTGTGAAGTGGTAGCAAACATGTTTTGAAGTGTTTTCCATTTCTGAAAGTTTTAACAAAGTGACTGAAAATAAGTCAAGTTCTGGTTTACTATATCTCTTTGCTTTAGCCTGGACAGTTTCATTGCCTCATTTGAAAAAAATCTTTATAACGCAACAGACACATTGGCTGCTGTTTGTTGCTTGTTGCTGGTAAAAATTCATATTTCAGATGCTCCACACTGTACTGTCTACACTTCCTTTTTTTGTCTGGTCTGCTTCTACCAGTTTCATTGTGGATTAATGGCTACAGTCAATCACCTATCATTTAAGTTCAATCCTAAGCATTGCAATCAAAAAAGAGGAAAGTTATGATGCCGACATAGCTCAGGCAAAATCTGACTCTCTCTGCCTGAAGGTGTATAAAGTGGGACATCGATATCTCTGTTGGGGCATAGGCCAGAGAAATACGGGCAAGCCCATTCAAATAGACAGATTCTGAACTTTACAATCATTGAATGCCATTACACTAATTCACAGGTATTGTGTCACTGTGTGATTAGAGTATGGGAATTAAACTAGTTAAAACTGTACTATGGTAGTAAATAGCAATAATGCACAGGCTGGGTCTCGAAATAACATGATTTCCTCAGTCCAGGTTTCTCATGAAATGCCAAATACAGAAGTGTCACATTGCTTTTCAACAACTATAGTGCACTTTGAGCAAAGTCTGAGAGAATGGAGGGTTAGCAAGTGATGAGTTGATTACATGATGTTTGTAATCAATTATGAGGCACTGAGGATCAAATGTTTATCATAAGTAATCCATTTCTTAAGTTAAGCGTGTAATTCCTCAGCTACTCCGCTGACTACCAAGCTCACCTCCTACCACCCCTTTCTCATTATCTGATAAACTCCACCTCCAGTATTGCCCACATTGGAACCACTGGTATAAATGTTAGAAATCAATCAAGGTTGTTAGAAATGACAAGGTGGAATGACAGAAAGTTGAAGTGAAAGAGAGAAGATGTACAATTAGTTCTTCAGCCTTTCATTTCTGCAATAGAGGACTCATTCGTCTGCAACTCATTGGTGCGTTTTCTTAGTTTGTAAGAATTATACCTGTGTTTGGAAATCCTTTGTGGTTTAGAAGTCTTTTGTAATTCAGAATTATTTTATAGATTAGAATTCCTCCTTGAGTTTTATGCCTATGACATTTATAAATTAAATATGTGTATAAAATAGTGTTTAAACTAGTTTGAAAGCTGGAAGTATTGCCTACATGATAGGGAAGGGGGACCAACCACCCTAATATAACCACCCTAAGGGGGACCTCACCATGGAGACTAAACAGTGAAGTAAACTATTCCATGAAGTGTAAGTTGATACAGCATATTCTCCTTACATATAAGTCTTCTCTTAAATTTAGAGCTTGTGGAGAGTGAACTGAGTATTATCACATTCAAAGATATCTTCTATGCCTTTCTACCATGTGGGCTTCAGATAGATTCCCATTCGGAGTGACACAATCCATTCACTGTTACATTTCACAATGCTTCAGTCATCCTTAACTTTGTCTTCAATGTGACTGTGTAGGGCACTACCACGCTGAAGCCTATATTGTGCTTCAGTGCCGAATGTTCTTTCTTACTAAGAAATATTCTCTTAATTGAATGGAACTTATCCACAGAACAGCTCTGAAATGAGAAATTGCACTCTCCCGGTTGTCTTAAGACCAGACAACCAGAAAAACACAGACTTACTGAGAGACAAAACAAGACAGGCTTGCTAAAGCATTAGTATTTCCATCCTGTCTGTAACAGTGAGTAAGCAGGCGAACCTCAGGAATAACCATCCTTGCCAAAATGAGCTTGTGTTAACCATTGTTCCTTCTCCTCCATCCAGGCCTGATTGCTTTTTTATTAGTGAGAAACAGAATTTTGCAACTGCTTGGTGAAAAACTGCCAAAGCCTGAGGAATTGTGAGCATTTACCAGTAATTGTCTGGTAAGAGCACCTGACAGCACAAGTCATCAATCTGCTTGCAATTATGTTCTACCAAAGGGACAACAAATCAAAAGCTCATCAGCCAGGAAAAGCAACAAGGGCAACAGGTAATTGCATGCACCGACTGCCCCACCCACAATTGACAGGACATGTTGAGTGAGCCTGAGCACCCTCTCTGCTATATAAATATATGACGCTATGAGCTAACAAAGGATTATTATTTGGGAAGATAATGCAGAGTTGACACTTCTAATGAACCAGAGTAGATGAGCAGTTAAACGTGAAAAATATCTGAGGTTAGAGCACATTCAGCCTCATATACACCACTCCTTGTTACAGTAGAGCAGAGAGGAGACAGGCAAAGAATTTGCTTGCAGGGAGAGAGAGACTGCCTGCCATCTATTTTGTGATAATTTTGGCTGAGTTCCCCTAGCATTTGAAGGGAGGTTTGAGAGCACCAGCACTGCTTTACACCTGACCTGTTCACATAAGAAAATGACCCAAACCAAAAATATTTCTGTTTTCCCCAGCCGCATTTGGACCTCACTCAGCTAGAGCATAGAAATTACAGCACTGGAACAGGCTTATCAAGTCTGTGCTAACCATAATACTCCCTCCCTCTTCTTGAGTATTTCTAAATGTCTCTTAAACACTGCTAAAACACATGCTTCTCTCACCTCCCCTGGTAGTATATTTCCGGCACCTACAACTTGCATTCAAACTAAACTTGCTACACAAATCTCCTGAAACCTCCCTCTTACTGTAAAGTTACCCCTCTAGTATTAGAATTTACTACTGGGAAATTTACTGTAAAGTTATCCCTTCTAGTATTAGAATTTACTGGGAAAAAGACTCTGATGATTTATCCCCTCCAAGGCACTGAGTCTGGCTCTGTGGCTCAGAGGGGGAAGGGCATGCTGTGGTGATAGGGGATTCATTAGTTAGAGCAACAGAGGGGAAGTTCTGTGGGCAAAAGCAAGATTCCCAGATGATATGTTGCCACCCCACTACCATATCTTGGATAGAGTCCTCAACATTCTCAAGTGAGAGGGTGAACGGCCAGATGTTGTGGTCCATGTAGATACCAATGACGTAGGTGGGACGAGTGTCAAGGTTCTGCATAGGGAATTCAGGGAGTTAGGTGCTAGGTTAAAGGGCATGACCTCCAGGGTTGTGATCAAAGTATTACTGCCATGTGCTAGTGAGGCCAGAACTAGGAAGATTACAGAGTTTTGTACATGGCTAAGGAGTTGGTGTAGGAAGCAGGGAATAAGACTTTTGGATCATTCAGCTCTTTCAGGGAAGGTGAGACTTGTACAGAAGGAATGGCTGGAGGAGGAGGACTAATATCCTAGCGGGAAGGTTTGTTAATACTGCACGGTGGAGTTTAAACTAGAATTGCAGGGGGATGGGAACCAGAGTGCCAGAACAGTTAGTGGGGAGGTTGTGGAGGCAGATGTTGGTGACACCTCAGACGAAGTTAGGAATCGAAGGGTTGACCATGGTGCCTGTATTTCAATGCAAGAAGTGTCATAGGAAAGGCGGGTGATATCACTGAAGATGAGGTAGCAAGTTTACAAACAGTGGCAAAGTGTAGTAAGGAGAGGCTGTTGATAGGCCAAAATTGCTGTCAATAGGATGATAGCAATGTAAAAGGCGTACAAAATCGAAAAGGGTGCATACAGGTCTGAAGAGGTTATATTTGAATACGCACAGTATACAAAATATGGTAGATGAACTTGTGGTCCAACTCACGGTCGAGCCTACTAGGGGATCAGATATTGTGGATTAGGTGGTGTACAATGAATCAGAATTGATTGGGGAGATTAAAGTAAAAGAAACCTTAGGGGAAGTGATTATAACTAATCAAATTCACCCTGAAATTTGAGGAGAAGTTTAAGTCAGATGTATTGGTATTATAGAGGCATGAGAGCGAAGTTGGCTAAAATTGATTGGAAAAGAACACTGGCAGGGATGACAGCAGACCAGCAGAATTTTTGGAAGCAATTTGAAAGGCACAGGATATATACATCCCAAAGAGGAAAAATTATTCTAAAAGGAAGAAAATCCAACTGTGGCTAACAAGAGAAGTCAGAGCCAACATAAAAGCCAAAGGGAGAGTATATAGTAGAGCAAAAATTGTGGGAAGTCAGAGGATTGAGAAACATTTAAAAACCACCAGAAGGCAACTTCCTTCAGGTACACGAAGTGCAAAAGAGAAGAAAGAGTAATATTGGACCTCCGGAAAATGATGCTGGAAATGGGGAACAAGACAATGGCAGATAAACTGAATAAGTATTTTGCATTAGTCTTCACTGTGGAGGACATTAGCAGTATGATGGATATTACAGGTGTTAAGGGTCATGAAGTGTATGAAGTTACCATTACTAGAGAGAATGTTCTTGGAAAACCGAAAGGTCTGAAAGTAGATAAGTCACCTGGTCCAGAAGATGTACAACACAGGGTTTTGAAAAAAATGGCTGAAGAGACTGTGAAGGCATTAGTAATGATCTTTCAAGATTTACTAGATTCTGGAATGGTTCCAGAAGACTGGATAATTGCAAATGTCACTTCACTCTTCAAGAAGAGAGAAAGGCAGAAGAAAGGAAACTATAGGCTAGTTAGTCTGACCTCAGTGGTTTGGCAGATGTTGAAGTCGATTGATAAGGATGTGGTTTCCGGGTACTTGTAGGCACATGATAAAATAGGACGTAGTCTGCATGGATTCCTCAAGGGAAAATCTTGCCTGACAAATCTTTTGGAATTCTTTGAAGAAATAACAAGTAGAATAGAGAAAGCAAAATTGGTTGATGTTGTGTGCCTGGATTTCTAGAGGGTCTTTGAATAGGTGCCACACATGAGGCTGTTTAAGAAGCTACAAGTCTATGGTATTATAGGAAAGATTCTAGCATGGATAAAGCACTGGCTGATTGGTAGGAGGGTAAGAATGGGAATAAAGGAAACCTTTCCTGGTTGGCTGCCGGAGACTAATGTACTCCATAGGGGTCGGTACTGATTCTTTATACGTTATATGTCAATGATTTGATTGATGGAATTGATGACTTTGTTGCAACGTTTGCAGACGGTATGAAGGTAGGTGGAGGGGCAGTTAGTTTTAAGGAAGTAGAGAGGCTACAGAAGGACTTCGACAGATTAGGAGAATGAACAAAGAAATGGCAGATGGAATACTGTGTTGTGACTATTTTCTAAATGGAGAGAAAATACAAAGAAAAAGCTGTGGTGCAAAGTGACGGGAATCCTTGTGCAGAATTTCTTAAAGATTAGTTTGCAGCTTTAGTCTGTGGTGAGGAAGGTAAATTCGATGTTAGCATTCATCTCAAGTGAACTACAATATAAAAAGTAAGGATATTATTTTGAGAGTTTATAAAGCACTGGTGAAGCCTCACTTGAAGTATTGTGAGCAGTTTTGGGCCCCTTGTCTTAGAAAGGATGTGCTGAAACTGGAGAGGGTTCAAAGGAAGTTCACAAAAATGATTCCAGGACTGAAAGGCACGACATATAAAAAGTGTTTGATGGCTCATGGCCTGTTTTCACTAGAATTCAAAAGAATGAGTGGTGTCCGCATTGAAACAATCAAATGGCAAAAGGCCTTGAAAGAGTGTATGTGGAGAGGATGCTTCCTATGGTGGGGAGAGTCTAAAACCAGAGGACACAGCCTCAGAATAGAGGGGCATCCTTTTCGAACAGAAATGAGAAGGAATATTTTTAGTCAGAGGGTGATGAATCTGTGGAATTCTTTGCCAAAGGCAGCTTCAAGGCAGAGGTTGATAGTTTCTTAATTGGTCAGTGAATGAAGGGATATGGGGAGAAGGCAGGAGGTTGGGGCTGAGAGGAAAATTGGATCAGTCATGATGAAATGGCAGAAGAGACCCGATAGGCCAAATGGCCTAATTCTGCTCCTATATCTTACGGTCTTATAACTCTCATAACTTCATACTCTTTTTATAATTTTATAATCTCTACTGTAGTAATCATCTTCTCCCATCCTACATACTATTGGCCTCCTCCCTTTACTTTTGGGACCTCAATCACAATAACTTAGCAGCCGTAACACCATCCAATTGCTTCTGTGTTCTGTACCCCTAACTCCATGACCTAGACTACCATGATCATGTAAAACATGCTTTAGATGTATCAATTCAGATGAGGATGAGTTTATCACCATGTACCCGCAGTTTTAATTACAATGTGCAGGCCTCCATCTAATGGTCATAACTTAATATAATTTTATAAAGTACATTCACAATGACATCTCAAACATTAACAAATAATCTGACCCGTAACAATCCACTTACTCTTGTTGGCAGCAATATCCCTGATCCTTAACTGCACCCAAATGTTCTACATGGTTTTGTCCTCGTTTGGTTGACTGCTTTGCTGGAGAAGTCTCTAATCTACCAGTCTCAATGAAAGAACCTAACATTGAAAAGAGCCCTGTAGGTAAAAACTGCTGTATGTCCAGCAACCTCTGACTTTCCTGGCCTTGAAATATTCCACCTGCACAGAACTTGCCTTAGGGTGAAATCCATCACATTTCCAGTTCTGGAGAATCTCCTGCAGCAGAGATCGATAACTCATGCACAAACTGAGTCTATAATTGAGAGGGATTTTATATTATGATAATATTTAAAGCACGTCTTGATGCAGCAAGGTACTCCAAGCGGCTTCATTGTCAGTGGTATGAGAGAACATGACCAGTGCCTAAAGAGCTGATGAAATGCAGGAAGTGAGAAGTGTGTCATTTGAATAAGGCTTTACTCATAAAATAGTCTTCAACCTGTATAAACTGGAAAACCATCAAATGCATTGACCTAGCACAATTCTATGCACTCCACTCAGTTTTTCAGCTGGCTAGACGTTGATTGATGCTCTTAAAAGCTTTTTCTTTTGCTTAAAGATATTAGTTTCACAAATCAGACTATGAAAGTATTCAAAATATGTTAAGTGATTTTAAATTGTGACCAAACAGTGAAAGTCTGAACACTATTATTAACATTTCTTATAAATACAAACATGTTTTCATTGACATTAATAAATACAAAGAATATTTTTCAGAATATTTTACAGAATTCTTAGAGAGCTGGACGCTATTCAGCCTATCAAGTCTGTGATAGCTTCTTCTAAGAGAAAATACAGTCATTCCCAGAGTCTTTCCACAGGACAATGAAGACTTGTCTTCTTTTCTTCAAGCACTTGGCAAATTCGTCTTTGAAAGCCACCACCTTTTCATGCTGGGTATTCAAAACTGTGATTACTTGCTTCATAAAAATGCTTCTGCCTATAATTTATGTAATTATTTCCCAAATTAGCTGTGTTTTATGGTTCTCAACCTTCTTGTACACTGGAAGATATTTTCTTCATTTACCCTACCTAGGCCCTGGACAATTAGGGGGAAATAAGAATCAAATTAACTAGTTGATGATTCCCTGGAAGAAGGAAATAAATTTTAATGAAAAGATAAACTGTAAACCAACCAACAGCTTTAGGAGAGTACTGTTGGCCCTATTTCCCAAAGATTCCCAAAGTGGAAACTTCTTCCACATGCTAAGCATGTCAGTGTAGAGATAAAATTTAATCAAATGTGGAGGATGGAATGAAGCAGGTTTTAGCCAGAAGAAACTTTGATTTTATTCTAAGAGATCACCAACTGTTGTTAGATAGCAATAAATGTAGGTCTTTGTTAAACGGATCAGTCTGACTCTGTAGGAGACTGAGGGAATGAGATTGCTGGGTACCATATGAGAGAAGGGATTAGAAAAGAAATCTAGGCTTGCACATTGGTAGAGGATGAACATTTGAAAGTGCAGAGGAATGACTTCATTCTACATAAACCCACTAGATAAATTGGATTTCAGCAAAGCCAGCAGGATGGTCAAGGTGGATCAAGTAACTGGAAAGGGTATGAATTGCTTCAGGCATTTATCTGAGAGAGGACATGAATCAGATTAACACACTCACTCTTTTGATAGGTGAAGAAGAAGATATTGTATGAAATTTATAAAATGGTGTGAGATCAATTTGATAAAGATCTTGCAGTGTATTGGAAGTTGGTTCTTTTGACAGCTGGATTCAATTAAGTGTAAGGGGAGAAAAACTGAATCAGTTGACAATTTTATAGTTTTTTTATATTCTTCACTCATCTCAGTAGTTATGGCAATTGGAATGATATAATGACTCACAAACATGTTGTATTTCTATTGGGATAGCAGACTGTGTGGAGCTTGAATCATGGAAAACTAATAAAACAAACCCCCAAGAGAAAGCAAATGCTACTCAAGCAATAGCCTAGAACAAGCATTTGACTAGTCAGGGAAAAAAAGGAAAAGCCACATCAGACTGAAAACAATGAAAGCATTAGGTTATATCTCAAACACAGAGATGGCAGACTGCTGAAAAACACCAAACTTTAAAATCAGTGAGAGGAGACAGCCTCCCCAGTCCCCTCCATCCTGCACATTCAGAGAGTTAGTCTAGAACATCAGGATAGGGAAAACTGACACGATGAGGAACAAAAGCTGTCTTGCTTCACCAAAAATGTATTTTAAAATGCCAAGCCAATTTAGGAGACCACCTAAGAATTTTCCCATCCAGCAGCTAACTGACTGGAGTGACAAAGGCTTTTCAAAAGCCCTCCAGGTTATGCTGGGTGAACTTATAACATGATGAGCCAATGGACTCCATGAGGCAGGAATTCCTAGACACTGCCTGACCTCATGCCTGCAACACCCAGCCCACCACCCCCCCAACCCACAATTAGCATTTCTGAATGAGGACAGATGAACGTTCTGACCCTCCACACTTGAGTGACATTCAAGTAAGCAGTGGACTCCAATGAGTGATTAGAGTCTAGGTGATGTAAAGCTGAGCCCTGCTTCAGGGACACTCTGGTGATGCTTGGCAATTTACCATCTGAGAAGGCCTTAAAATGTCTCTGAGAGAAAATTTAAAAAAGTATCCAAACATTGCATGAAGATTTCTTTTTATTTTTTTAAGTCTTAAAATGTAATAACTTTAATTAAAAACACAGTAAAATGCTAACAGGTAATTGGAAATATAATCCAAAGTCTCTCCTGCTGTTTGTTCTTCTTCCAAATCTATCTGACTGCACCCATCTCGCTCTCCGTCATATCAGTAGTCTGCTATTTGGGGCTCATTAACAAGTCCAATGGCAGAGTAAGAGGCCTGATCACTGTGCCAGACACAGTGAACCTGCATGAAAGCCTGAAATGAACTGAATGCTGAATGTCTCGATAGGACAACACTGGCTGACTCCCAGCAGAGTAATTGATCTCCACCAGTGGAGACCTTCAAATGTTAATTTTGTCAAAAATCAAATAATTGTGCCTGGCTAAAGAACTGTTCAACAATATTGATCACCTCACTCTTCTTCATATTAATGTAATAATAAGGAAACTGATAGCAGGAGAAAATTGATCATTGGTTTCAGTTGACCAGAAGTTACAGGGGAAGTTTATAGGATGCAGATTATTCTAATTATAAACTGAATGTACTGTGATGGCTCTCATTGATTATACAGTGGACTCATTTATGATATGTCATTAGTAAAGAAAACTGTTTAAACAGCAATGCCAAGCTAATTGGAGAATCTTAGGCTGCTTTGGCAGGTCACGTACGCTGCATGCTATTGACGAGCAGAATCCCACCAGATACTACAATACACTTCCTTCCTCCCCACCACAAAGCAGTTCTAAGGCTAAAATCCTCTCTCAACCCTTGCCCCGCACCCTCAGTGCAGCTAAATTTGAAACCTTCTAGAATGTGTGGACAACTTGAATGTTCCTCAAGTTATCCAGAACTATTCCAAGTCCTTAGAGAAATCCACATTGCTGAAGCAGAGCAGCCTAAAACTAACAGCAATAGAGCTGCACTGTCTGAGACTAAGTTAGTTGAATACAGGTCCCAGTAAAACTTGACAGGATTACAATGAATGCTAGATGGAGAATATAGCTAAACTTTATTATGAAGCATATCTGTAGCAATATTAAGACATATTCTTACTTCAAAGATTCAATCACTATTGCTTGACTTGCATTACCAGTATATGAGTCCTGTCATCTTTCTCATCCTCCTCTGTAGCAGCATTCTATGTATCAACTGCAGTTGTATTTGTCAATCAGAATGCTGGTATCTTCAAGTTCCCTCCTGACTAAGGATAAAATTCCAGGCTGACCCTTTCGTCCTCTGTACTGTAGAATACTGACTGAGGTGTCCTGCTGGAGCCAATGTCCTGATTGTTCTCAGATGAATGTGAGAGACCCCTTTGTTCATTTCACAACCAAGCAGAGGAAATTCCACTGCTGCGTTGACTAAAAGCTATCTCTTAACCCATGTGATGGAAACAGACATGATCTAATCATTACCATTGAAACACTCTGGTTCCGTTGGCTGCATAAGTCTAGGAAAGACAATCCTCGGCCCCGCCAAATATGGGAGATTAAAGCGCAAGCCTCCCAAAACCCCGTTTGTGTGGCTGCTGCGTGATTCGTTACCCTGTTACAAATAAGTACCATGAAATAATAAATAGTGCACTGCATACAATTAAACAATTTAGCTTTATAATTCTTAATTTGATTAAAAGGTTATTAAAGAAAAAGCAAAACAAGAAAAGTGCAAAAGGGCCCATTTTAAAGAAACAGTCTAATGTGCACAAGTTGGAGCTCATGGTTTCCCCTTCACTGATCCTCCTTCGATCTCCCCGGGATTTGTCGAATCACAGCCCCACTCCCGGTCGACTCCTCCGAACTCTTCTCTCAGCATCTTCTCTCCCACAAAAGCCCCAAGCCCAACTTTGTTGTCCCTTGCCAAAGAAACCTCCCCTAAATCTGGCCATCCTAACTGGATGGCACACAATTCTCCTATCTCTTTATCTTCAACAGTAACCCAAACAAGCAGCTTACACAGAGCAGAACAACATAACGGAAAAAAATATGAACTATATGAACCAGGACATTACACCACAAACATGAGAAATTCTGCAGATGCTGAAAATCCAAAGCAACGCACCAAATTCTGGAAGAACTCAGCAGGACAGGCAGCATCTATGGAAATGAATAAACTGCCGATGTTTCTTCAGGACTCAATGTTTCGGGCCAAGACCTGAAGAACGGTCTTGTTCCAAAACATTGATTATCTATTCATTTCCATAGATGCAGCCTGACCAGCTGAGCTCCTACTTTGTGTGTGATTATTAGCATGTTGCTGTTTTGTAATCTTGAGGAGTATAGATAGTCAGGGGATTTTTTTTAGTGTAGAATTATCAAATACAAGAATACATAGCTTTCAGGTGAGAAAGTTGAAAGAAGAGTTATGAGGCAAGCTTTTACACAGAGAATGTTAGATGACTGGAACATGTTGCCAGGGGAACTGGTGGAAGCTGGTTCGATAACAATGTTTAATAGCCATTTAGACAGATATATGAATAGACAGGAATGGAGGAATATAGACCACATGCAGGCAGATGTGCCATTTAAATTGGCATCATAATCAGCACATACAAAGTGGGTTAAGAGCCTGTTCCTGGTTCTGTACTGTTCTATGGCCTATTTATAAATTGTTACCTGCATTGCAAAAGTGAGTTCACTCCAGAAGAAGAGTATAATCTTGTTTCCACAAGAAGAGTATAACAGTCTGACCGGACAACTGGGTGGGCTTAACCCTACCAAGTGGAAATGATCGGACAGATAAGTTAGGCTGACAGCTGCCTTTTAAATGGGACATGTATTTAAAGTCTGATTCAGGATGCTTTGGAGTAATGGACTCTGGAAATGAAGAAATGCAGCAGCAGCTTCAGAAGATGTTAAGCCCCTTAAGGAGGAGCAAGAACTTCATATTAATGTCAGAGTGTCAACACGTCTCAGTTGATTTAAATTTCATTCAGTCCCATGAATATAAATTCAAGCCATACTCAAGAGACTTGGGCAGTAAAATTCAGACAGCCTTTCGAGTGAGGTACTGAGACAGGATCATATCATAATGGTAGTGGAGTGTCACCTTGGCATCTTTGTTAAAATATTTCCCTCAATCAACTTGATAAAAGGTAGATCTGTGGGATTTTACTGTGTGCAATTGAGCCGCTGAGTTCCGAAATTTGGGTTAAGGTCGAAACAATGTTTCATTGGCTATACAGTGTCATGTGGTCAAAGGATTATGAAAGATGTAAATAAAGCAAAGTATGATTCCAAATCAGAGTCAAAATCAGATTTAATATCACTGGCATATGTCGTAAATTTGTTAACTTAGCGAGAGCAGTACAGTGCAATGCATGATAAATATATAAAAAACTAAATAAAGCAATTACAGTAAGTATTTATATGTATATTAAATAGTTAAATTTAAAGATAGCAGTGCAAAAACAGAAATAATAAAAAAAAGTAGTGAGATAGCGTTCATGGGTTCAATGTCCTAGGTGATGGGAGTTCTTAATAATGGATACCACCTTTCTGAGGCACTTTCCTTTGAAGTTGTCATGGATACTACAGAGGCTAGAACCCATGATGGAGCTGACTAATTTTACAACTTTTTGTAGCTTCTTTCAATTCTGTGCAGTAGTGCCCTCCCCACCCCCCACGATACCAAACCTTCACTGGTGTTGCTGACAGCGGATAAATGATACATGGCACTCTTTCCCTGTAGCCACAATGAAGCAGAGGATAAAATATCATCATTGGAAATAAGGATGAAGGGTCATCTTCAATTAAAGTCATTCTGGATCAACAGATTCTTTCGAGGTCACTTCTGACTGGAGTTCGGAACTGACCACAGTGATGAGTACTGCAGTCACAGATGACAAGGATGTGCGGTTTATGCCCCATGAGCAGAGGGAGATACAGAGAAGCAGATGAACTGTTCACTGACTTTTAATAAGAATTGTGCAGAATTAAAGGAAAAATAACAAACTCTAGGCCAGTAGGGTCACTACCTAAAACTCTCAAACTGAAAGCTAATGCCAACTCTGTGGCTCAGAAGCAGTGACTTAATACTAAATAAATACTGTTCCTTTGCAATGTCAGTCTAAATGGTAGTTTTCTTTCCTGGAACAAGGACAAAGCTAAACAGGGAGTGTTGATATGACAGATCTGAAATGAGAGGAAGGGGATTAAATACAATCACGCTGGAACATTCATACTCACAGGCATGATTACTGACTCTGCTCTGCAGCCCTTCAGCAAGGGCACCCAGACTCTGTGGCAAAGTCGTGATTGTGACAGGGCCCCTGTTCCAAAGTGATGCCAGAGACATGTGCCTGTTGGAAATACCAGATGAGAGACTTGTCCAGGACATCATGGGCTGGAGCGCAAGAATATTCATCAGGGACATACCACTCCCAATTCATGAGATATTGGAGCCTGACCCACATCAAGTGAGATGCTGGGAGATACCGCACAGAATAAACCAAAGACCCTTCCACCAAGTGAGTGGTGCCTGGAGCAAGGGGAGAGAAAGTCACCAGATTGAGCTGGGAAACATGGAACACTGAATGAGTCTACATCAATGATGATAGGTTCAGTCTATATGAGACTCTACTGATAACTTTAACCACTACAACTGGTCCCATATAGCGTGAAGCCAACATGCATCTTCCCTGCTTTGAGAGGTCTCACTTGTCAGCAGAGTCGATTATCTTGCTGTTCGTACTGTTTCTGGAGCACAACAGAAAAACTCTGGCCAGTGTCCAGGTGCACTTATGGTGTTGGACCAACTGTTCAGCAGCAGAACCTCCCTTGACAATCTTCTGGTCAGACAAGAGTGATGGTGGAATCCCTTCTGGCACTAAAAGCAGGGCATGTTGGTGGAGGATGTCTGGGGTTATTGTGGGGAATCTCTGTCCAAACAAGGTAGGAGCTACAGGGTCATGGGGTTGGAAGAGACAAGGATGTCTGCAGCTCCTGATTCACTCTCTCAGTCTTGCCTTTAGATAGCTGGCAGAAACCGGACAAGAGGCTCATTGCAGCTCCCCCAGATAGCGTTTTAAAAGTGGGATGTTCATTGTGGTTCTCGATCAGACATAATGACCTGAGGGAAGCCATGCATCCTGATCACATGCTGAGCCATGAGGGTGGCAATTTCACAAGGCGACTGGAGCTTGGGGAGAGCAATGCAATGGGGTACTCTGGAGAACCAGTCCACAACCACCAGAAGGGTAGTTTTTCAATTTGATGGGGGTGGTGGGGTAGACCAGTGATGAAATCTACTGAGAGGTGGGACCAAGAGTAGTGATGCACAAGCAGAGAGTCTAACAGACCCACAAGGAGATGTGACATCCTGTTCCGGACACAATTTGGGCAAAGACAGAGTTGTGGACATCCTGGGACATAGCTAAAAGAATTGTCTCTTTATAAATTCCAAGGTCTGTTGAATTCCTGTAGAGCCAACCAAATGGGAAGAATGATCTCATTCTAACACCTTGGGGTTCACTGTGTCTAGAACAGTCAGTCGAGAAATCCCCCGCCTGTGCCTGCATCTGACAGTTGGATAGCCCTCACTTCTACCTCTATTCCCTAAGTCATTGGAGCAGCGAAACACATGAAAGGAAGGATGGACTCTGGATAAGCATGTCCTCAAAGATGTCAAACTGATGGGAGAGAGCATCCACCTTGGTGTTTTTGCTGCCAGGATGGTAGGTGAGGGTGAAATTAAATCGGGTGAAGAAGAGAGCCCAATGGGTATGACCAGGAGTTGAGTCTCTGGTGTCCTAGATATAGGAGAGACTCTGGTGGCCTGTCCATACCAGAAAGGGGTGCTCTGTCCCTTCCAGCCAGTGTCTCCATACCTCCAAGGCCTCCTTGACAGCCAGAGGTTCTTGGGTACCAACATGTTAGCTACACTTCGCAGGAGACAAGTAGCAGGAAAGAAAAGCACAAGGGTGCGGGTGATTATTCACAGAAGAGAACTGGGAGAGTACAGCTCCAATGCTGACATCTGATGCTTTGACTTCGTTGAAGAATGGACAGGCTATGTCTGGATGCTACAGCACCAGGGCAGTGATGAAGTGTCACTGAAGCTCTAAGGATGCTTGGTCTGCTTCACTTGTCCATAGGAATCTGCAGAAGACTTCTTGGTGAGTGCATTTATGAGCACCGTGATGGAATTGAAGTTTATAATGAGGTGGTGATAAAAGTCTGCAAACTATATGAAGCACCCCACCTGTATGAGCGTTGATAGTTTGAGCTACTCTGTGAATACTTGAACTTTACCTTGGTTGATTTGAACATTGGAAGAGGTGAGGGATACACAGCCCAAGATCATATCTGCTCTTTGTGGAACTCACAGTTTTTTGGCTTGGCAGGAAGGGTGTTCTCAAGGAGATGTCTGAGAACATATGGACATGTTGGATGTGTTCCTGGTGAGAGTGGAAAATGATCAGAATGTCAAGCAAGTACACAAAAACAAACAGATTCAACATGTCCTGCAGTCCAGAGCATGAAAAGGAGCAAGGGCACTGGCTAAACCAAAAGGTATCACAAGATACTCATGGCGGCCAGTGGATATGTTGAAAGCGGTCTTCCACTTGCCCCTTGTCAAGCTAGATTGTGAGCATTGTGCAGATCAGTCTTGGAGAACATGGATGTTTCTTGGAGATGTTCAAATGCGAAAGTAAGCAGGGGAGGAGGGTAGCAGTTCTTCACTGTGATGTTGTTGAGAGGCCAATAATCAAAGCAAGAATGGAGCTTGCCATCCTTCTTGCTCACAAAAGAAACATTTCTTTTTTTACTGGGCGCATAGAACATGATGCCTGGAGGAGTGCTGGATTGCCCAGTAGAGGCAGAAGCCAATTTTGAGTTCCACCTTGTTTAATTGTCATTCAATCATACATGAATATCCATGAATACAACAAAACAAAAGTGTTACTCCGGGGACAGGGTACAAAACACATTACCAATAGTTATACACATCACAAGGCACATATAGTACATATAAAATAGCAAGCACATAGTAGATACCACTAAGAAGCAGTCACACAAACAGTCACCTCTCTCCTGGATTGCTCTAAACAGGCATTACTGCAGCTTGAGGTCTGGTCCTTGCTATGACTGAGGCCATGCAGGTCCCTGCCGTCTGCCAATAAATCAGTGAATCAGACTCGCAGCATTCCACATTAACAATGTCCAACAGGGTCTTGTTATCACAAGGAAAGCAACTAAGACAATCACTCACTGTTATACCATACACCACCTTCACACAACGACTCTTCTAACTCCTCTGATGTACACAAAAGCATGTGCTGCACCAAGTCCATCTCTTTCACTTTCTCTACCAAAGAGCAACTCGCTAATAGGATAAGCTTCAATGCTTTAAGTTTTTAATGTCCAGCATGGTCTTGCTACCAGATAAGAATATGTATAAAAAGACAGTAACACCTTTGGTTGACCCTGTAGGAGTCACTGTGATCGATTGCACCACCATTTTACCAGAAGTATCTCCTGCACCGATCTCATTCCTTCTGTGATAGGTGTATGTGCCCCACATACATAGGGTCCTCCAGGGACTGGGTACAGGAGATGAGGAGGAGAGTGTGATTACAGACAGTGATCTAAAGAGTAGGAAGCTGGAGACATTCTTTCTCTTCACCACACTGTTACCCAATTGTTCACTGAATGGGCAGACTTATCAGATCATCCAGGCTAGTCCTGCTCATCACACACTGTGATCTCATGCTGAAGACTTATGCTCAGCCCAAGCTGGAAAACAATGATGAGGGATCTCTTATTTCATCCTGTCTCAAATGCAAGTGTGTAGAACTTTACTGCACTGGCCCTTTCCCTTAGTGTAGGTCCAGAAGCCTGTAGATCAAACACTGTCTTGAACTCTACCCATGAATTATTGGAAGGACTGGAGTGCAGGGGAACCCTGTTCTTATGGGGTGTGGATCTGTCTAAGATATTCACCATGTAAACAGAATTACGTGCATCATCACCAAACCAACTTGGCTGGTCTTGGAAAGTCAGCTCACATTGGGAAATAAAATTCCTGCAACTGTCAGGGTGACCGGTGTATTTGCCTGGTGGAGGATTACTTGGTTCTGGTGCGGACACTGTCACGGAAATCAGGGCATTAGTTGCTGAGGTTAATTATACTATTAAAGAGGAGGATGTGGGAGATGGTGGGAGTGGAAATGAGCTGGCTGAAGGCTGCTGAATTGTAGCAGTAATGGCTGCTACCTGAATCTGGCTGTCAATACTTAGCTGCTGAATCTCGTCCATGAGAGCAGTAATCACTGCCACCTGATTTTAGATGTCAGTGGTGAGTTGCTGAGCTGTTGCTGTGAAGGCCGACACTTTTTCTTCCTGCTTGGACTGGGTTTGCTGCTCTGAAAAGAGCTGTCATGCTGCATGAGACACTTTTGCCAACACTGTCTCTACTGATTTTAGCTTTTCTTTCCTGACCTTTGGTTTGGGTCGGGTTTGTTATTCTGTGAGTAGTTGTCGCATTGCATGAGTCACCTCTGCAAATGCAGCCTTCACTGACTGTAACTTCTCACTTCTCTGACAGCAAATATCATGGCCCTAATCAGCTGTTCTCTCTCCACTGGGTCCATTTTCTTTGTGACCAAATCTTGCAGGCAGAGATCTGTGGTTATAGCCCAAGTGTGGAGGGAGAAACACTGAAGGAGATGAACGGTTCAATGACTTATAATAAGAACTGTGCAGAATTAAAGGAAAAACAATAAATGCTTGGTCGATAGAGTCATCAGCTAAAAATCCCAAACTTTGAAAGCTAATGCCGACACTGTGGTTTGGATGCAGTACCTTAACAGTACATAAATATCACTCCTTTACGGGGTCAATCTAAATGTTAGTCTTCCTCCTAGGAACAAGGATGAAGGTAAGCAGGGAGCATTGACATTGCTGTGCTTTTAGTCAAGATTTGACAGGACTGAAATGAGAGGAAGGGAGTTCACTATAATCACAATGAAACACTAATTGGCTGGATTATGCATACTTACGTGTATGATTGTCCACCCTGTTCCACAGACCACCTGCGAGGGCTCCCAGAATCTATGGCAAAGTCTGTGGTTAGGACATCAGAGGCCAAATAGGAAAGGCATAGCAGCAGACGTTCCATTGAAAGAATTCAGAGGATAAATGTAAACTGTTATTCACAATCCAAATGGCCACAAAGTATTCTGCAAACAAGCAGAGACAAAAGAGACATGGCTCTTCTATGCACTGATAGGTAAGAATCCGGTTTCAGTCAGAAACATTCCCAAAAACACAACTGAACAAGCATTAATGCCTCAAGCCAGTTAGTCAGAAAGACTTGTAAAATGTCTAAAGTTGTTTTCACACTCCTGTTTTGAATTCATAACGTCTGCCAAACTCACTTGTTGAAGCTCAAATACTCATCCCCAAATTAATAGACACCATCAACCCAATTTAATTTTCTGACAGATTTTAGCAAACAGGATACAGATCCATTTACAAATATCTTTGTTAGATTTAGTGGTAAAACTATTGACTGCTCATAAATAAAATTTGGAAAGTGCTATTTTTATGATCCTGCTGCCACATTAGTTATTGTGATAATAAACATCAATCAAAATGACAACTCGTGGAAATCAAACTACAAAAGGCAAACTGCATGATTTGTAGGTTTAGTGGATACAATCTTGAAATAAATTGAAGTTCCCATAGTTTGTATTAATTGTCCTATTATATTGGGATGAGCTATTTTAAATGATTAAATCTAATATGTCAGCACTTCAATCAATATCTTTACATTTGGTTGTTCAATAAAAAGCAACAGTTAAGTCCCAACTTTGGTTCACTAATTGACAAGTCAGTGCAAGGTCAGTGAAGGATAGGCTTAGACTGAATTGTCAGCACAAATCGTAAGAATCATTAGGTCCAAATAGGGACCAACCATTGTTCCATAGGTAGATATTCAAAATCAGAACCCATCTGCAGGTTTTGGAAGTTGAGGGAAAATTCTGACAGAATGGAAGGGAGGGAGCAATCAGAAACAGGGAGGCAAGTGCATAACAATCAGAAATTGGAAGGAAATGCTGGAAACATTAGGGAGATAAGAGGCAACAACTGGGAAGAATACTGGAGGTAGGGTCCAGTGTAAATGAGAAGAGGCTGTAGAGGATGGCTAAAAATAGAGGAATAAGAAGCAGAAAACAGTAGATGGAATAATAGGGGTCATCAGATGCAACAATCTTTCCTCCTTTCTTTTATTGATAATTCCTCTGAGACTGCAGAAGCCCAAATGACCAAAGTTAAGTTTAATTTACTGATTAAATCTGATGTTCTGGGGTTCTAATCTCATTATAATATTTAAATGATCAGTCAGCTCCTAAACTTGATATTCATATAGCATCCTAATTTAGAAACATGTTATTAATCCTTTGTTGTTATTGTTATACTAAAATCCTCAATTCCTCTACAGTACATTGTAGATGTCTTCAACACACAAATACCAGCATTTCAAGGAAGCAGCTTACCATTTAGCTTAAAGGCAATAAATGTTGGACTTCAGCATTTTCCATACAAGTAGTTCATCCAAAACTCCTGTCGTGGGCATAAAAGAATCTTTTGTTCTTTTGTAGAAAGGCAGCGGAATCAGTTTAAAATTGGAATTGGTTTATTATTATTGTCACATGTATCAAGACACAGTGAAAATCTCGTCTTGCGTACTGTTCATACAGATCAAATCAATACACAGTGCATTGAGGTAAGACAAGGTAAAACAATGACAGAATGCAGAATAAATTACAACAGTGAAGAAAAAGTGTAGTGCAGGTAGACAATAAGGTGAAAGATAACAATAAGATAGGTTGCAAGGACAGGACCTTAGCATCCTAGAGAATTATTTAATAGTCTTCTACAGTGGGGTAGTAGCTGATCTTGAACCTGGTGGCATGTGCTTTTGGACTTTTGTATCTTCTGCCCAATATAAGAGGGAAGAAGAGAAAATGTCCTAGGGGCCTTTGATTAAGCCAACTGCTGTACCAAGGCAGCAAAAAAACTTAGACAGAGTCCATAGAGAGGAGATTGGTTTCCATGAGGTGCTGAGTAGTGTCCGCAACTCTCTGCAGTTTCTTGCAGTCACATGCAGAACAGTTGCCATACTAATCCATTATGTAAACAGATTGGATGTTTCAACGGTGCATCAATAAAATTGGCAGGGGTCAATGGGGACAAGCCAAATTTCTTTAGCCTTCAGCTAAGTTTATTCCTTCAGTTATGTTTTTTTGCTGTCAACATTTCTAAGAAACAGACTACCAAATGATTGGCATATGGTGATTTTCTATATATAATTTAGACTCTGCATCTTTTCATTTATGAGATCAAGGTGCTGCTGGCAAGATCAGCATTGACCACTCACCCCTTATATCCTATATTACGTTCTTTACCGCATTTCATAAGTACTTCATTATCTAAAGAACTCTTCTAGACATATTGAGGTTGAAAAAGTGTAATATTAGTGTAAATTCTTTCTTCAGCTTTGAAATAAGTTCATGAATATGTAATGAAAAGAACTATAATACAAATCTGCTTAACATTTGTTAATATTACAAACTAATTATATTCATCAATCAATTTTACCCAGAGGGCAAATTCTCCTGATATATCTTCAGATATTCAGATGCACACAATCTTAAATAGTACAAAAGCAGATTAGTCAATTTTGGTTTGTATTCCAAAGGGGCTTTCACTTATTTTGAAAAAATTACTTTCAATGCATTTTCTTCAAACATTTATTAACAGCTGTATCATATTTTAGGAGAATATAGGGCTGAGCAAAGAACAGTATCTTCTTGTGAGCTTAATTTGCCATTGAGATGCAGAATACTACTAGTGCAATATTTATCATTTTTGATCAAAATATAACACATTCAGGATGGGATTAGCAAACTGAGTTTTGAAGCTCAGCTCCATTTCCACAACACAGTATAAATCCATTTACTGTAGTGTCTACAGTGAAATAACTTATCTTTTATTAATTAAACTAGAAAACTGTTGGGTCCAATTATATTCTGTGAATATATAATTGAAAACAACATCTTGTGATTTAAATAGAAAGTTACAGTGTCCTTTGTCCTTTCTGCCATTCACACGGAATTGAAAGTGTTCTGAAATAGTTCATCTTTTACATTTGAATTCAAAAATTTCCAGTCTGGGAGCTGTTATTGGTCCTCGTGCCTCCTGCCTGCATTGACCTCTGATCCTGGCACTCACTAATCTGAGGCATTCTGATCTTGTCTACAGGGCCCACTGACATCTATCACTGACCATGAGAATGACTGTTCTTCAACTTAGCACCTACCAACCTGACATCCATCCACAGGGATTACTGGCCTTCTACCATGGTATGTTGTCCCTGACTGTTCATTCACCACTCCTGACCTCTGCTACCTCCCATCCTTGTCCCTCAACCCTAACCTGCCGCCTAACTCCTCGTGCTGCTTCTAAAAGCATCCCTGTGAACCTAAGTAACAGCTAAATCTAAATCATGACCTTGACAGACATCACAACTCAGCACCATCTTGTTGCGAGGGGTCCTACACACCTGGGCATGGCTAAACACACTCCATTCTTCAGCAACCATTGATCTCAACTAGCTCAGCTTGAGACCATAAGACCATAAGATAAAGGAATAGAATTAGGCCACAGGCCCATCAAGTCTGCTCCATCATGTCATCATGGCTGATCCAATTTTCCTCTCAGCTCTAATCTCCTGCCTTCGCCCCATATCACTTCATACCCTGACTAGTCACAAATCTATCAACCTTTGCCTTAAATATACATAAAAACATCATATGCAAATACATCTTTTATACTAAAGAGATAGTTCCTGCCTTTGAAGTCAAATCGGCTTTGAGCATTGCCTGCTAACTGCTTACAAAACAATTAGCAAATGTGTCCTGGGCAGTAGTTTACAGTATGATCAACTGGCTGTTTTATTTGTGTCCATGGTCTCTAGAAGATTGTATTTTAAGATACCTGCATGTCTGGTGTACCAGTGGATGGCTGGTCTATCTAATAGCATTTGAGGAGATCAACTCTGTCCCAGTATTTTTCCAAACACAAGAAAACCTTCAGATGCTGTTAATCCAAGCAAAACACACAAAATGCTGGAGGAACTCCTGCAGGCTAGACAACATATATGGAAAAGAGTACAACTGACTTTTCAAGCTGAGATCCAGCAGTCCTGCTGAAGAGTCTTGGCCCAAAACGTCGACTGTACTCTTTTCCCATAGATGCTGCTTGCCTGCTGAGTTTTGTGTCTGTTACCAGCATTTTTTCCACTTGGCCTTACTGCCAAATTTTGGTGGGCTGGTGATAACGTGCTGGTCCCCTCACACTGTCCCCACCCCTTGCTGGGGTTTTCCCCGTAGAGCTGGCCTAATGCTATTTCATAACTAGGTATACTGTACCTTCAGCTAATTTTACCCTGGTCTGTTTTCCAAGACCCATTAATTTTGATGTTAATATAAAGAAACAGCAGAAACAAAATCTAAAAGAAAAGTTTATGGTTACATTGTGTTTTACTTAATTTCACAGTCTGCCATAATACTCTACAGACTACTTTAGAGAGTAACTATGATCTCGCAATGCAGGAGATGCAGCAGCTAATTTTAGTACAAATCTCACAACCAACAGCAGGGCTGTAAAGAGGTTGGGAGAGTGGAGAGTAACTCCTTCATTCCATTCTGATATAGTGCTCCCTTGTACCTTGTACCCATTTTGAGGGCACACAAGATTTCAGTCTGAAGCTCCACCTGAATAACAGCACATAGCATTCCATTAGTACTATGCAGGATGACGATTTAATCTAAAACTACGGCATGCAACGGGAATCCACAACATTCAGGCTCAGAAGCAAGGCTGCCACCTACTGATCTGCAGCTGAACATACATGTACTGTACCTATCAGTGCTTCTGTCACTACATTGTATTTTCCAATTCAGTTCAAGGAACTTGGTTCAGAACTAAAAATGCAAATCCAGCTATCAGCAACAGCTCTTCGTCTATATCAGTAAATAATTCTCTTTCAACAAATATTCATTTTTACTAGTAATTTCAGGGTGAAAGCTGAACAGTAGTGGTTTATGACTAAAATGGCTTCAAGAGAATGTTAGATGTGGTGTACTGTCCTCTCAGGGAGATAAAGCCATTATCAAACAATCTAGAGGTGCACATCCACCATTCGAACTTTGGTCCCTGGATATACAAGTGATCTGCTATGCACAGAAAACAATTTTCTGCCTGACTGTTCCATTTTCAAATAAACTGTTGTGAGTTCTCATTTATTTTAGCTAGGCACCTGATTAGATCTGGTTTTCGAGAGAATTGTGATTTTCCTTTCTAAAAAAGAGTCATGATATATTGTTAATTAACCCTTGACCCTTTGAAAAGCACTTATCTGCATAATGCAGCATCTGCTTATTGATTTTGGTGTTTGTTTCACTCTGAAAAATGCTAAGGTTTGCAATTGCTTTATCTTCCCCTGCTGTGCAGTCATGTTATGCAGACCTGCATTGACAAAGGAACAGATCTATGTCAGAACAGAGAAAAAAAATAGAGTATTATCCCACTTGTCCATGATTAAAAGGGATCGGGAACGAATTCACAAAACAACAGATACTTGCCCATATTGTCGCCTCGGTCATACTGCAGCCTCTTGTCACTTTAAAAAAATATCATTAAATGCTTAAAAAATTTGTAAATAAATTTGTGTAGCAGCACCAAATTAGCATTCTCATTTACAGAGCGCATGTCACACTGGCATGGACAAAATGTATTGCCCATCCTTGGTTTCGATGAAAAATTAATTGTGCGTCTTGTACCAGACCGTTTATAGGTTTTTGAGTAGTTCAATGCAACAGAGCAGGTTGTTAACTCACATCTGAGGAGAGGTAACAGTCAGCCATAGAGATGTGTGGTGAACCAGCAAGAGTTGTGTCTTACTGAAGTACTTCACATAAATGATCTTTCCCCTAGTTCAATTGTATGCAAACTGCTTCACTGTGAAGTGCTTCCAAACATTGATTACATTAAAGGTTCTACAAAATGAAAGTTCTTTAATCAGTGTGATTATGAAGAATGAATGGTGATCTGCTTCATTTGAAATGAACAGGGCTCTGAGATGCATGAAGATTAATTATTTAATGTACATATCTATGCATTTGTATGAACAAATAATCATTGACAAAGGAATCTGGGATGGAGATAATACATCTGTGCTGAATTTGATTTTAATTTAATCTATCTGGAAATAAAATGTTAGGATCAGTGAACGCCTAAACCTGTGATCCCCATTGGACTGAAGGACAAGGTAACAGGCACATAGGAGCTCCTGTAAATTTCTCACCAAGTTATACACCATTCTGACTCGGAAATGAATGGCCATTCCTCCATCATTACTGAATTTTTGCGGTGTGAACTGAAGTCTCGAAGGTGCAGGATGGTTGCGGCATGGAGTGTGTAAATCAAATCAAGGCAGTGGGACCCAGGCCCGAGCCAATGTTTGGCCATTGCTGGAGGTGACTTGGAGCCGATTCGAAGTGGCAGATCGAGCTGAGGCTAAATAGAGTCCAGGTGACAGGGCCCAGCCCTGAGAGCAAGGATGAGTCGATATTTGACTGACTTCAGCACCAGGTTACATTGGAAAGGATAGGTACAGACTGAATTGAGGTGGTGGGGCGTAGGCATGAGAGTTTATCGAAATGGCAGGGCCTAGGACCGAGAGCAAGGAAGGAGCCGATGTTTGGCTGATTTAAACACTGGGTCAGATTGAAAAGTTCAGGATATCTGGGCCACAGGTAAGGGACAGGTCAGTGTTCAGTTCGCTTCTTAGCGAATAGGATCCAACAAACAATGTTGTGAAGACCTTTCTGGTGGATAAATTACATTTTTCTATATCCCAAAAAGTAATAATTTCTGACTGGGCCACTACATGTACATCCATCATAAATAGGAATTTTATCAGCTAAGCATGATTTCACAACATTTCATAGCAAAAAGTGGCAAAAGTTAAAAAAATTGACGTCTGATCAAATTAATCTGGATGGTGTGATCATGTTAAAAGGAGCATTAAGCCATTAGGATTAGCTTTAATCAAAGCATTCAAACAGGAAGAATTTTGAACAGAAAACATGGCTACTATTTGATTAAGGATAAGGGAAATTATGTGTTAATAGGATGAGGAACTAAGTTACTCATGGACAAGAGAAGAAGGTTAAAAGGACCAAGTAGGATATAATTGTTAAAATAGTGAGTTCCTGCAGCTTAATATCAATTCAGCTAAACTACATGACTATGATGATTAAGCGAGAGAGTGATTTTCTCCATCAACATTTTAATTAATGTAGCGAGAATTTTGTCAATAAAGTTGACATGACTAGCTTGATAAAGTTGTCTTTGCACCTGACAATTAAAACATGGACACAATACAAGTTAAGCATCTATAGGAAAGGAGGAAAAAATGAGTGACCTTAGATGCAGTTTCAGAATTAAATTCTATTTTAAAATCATGCACTGAGTGTGAAAATGCTCTCTTAGCACAACAACTGCAGTAGTGGGCTTTCTCTGGTTCTGCAGTTTATCATTTGACCCTCCAATAAAATACTGAGAACTCATTTGCAGTAGCTCACATTGTAATAGTATTGCGGAGATGCCCTTAGCATGGAGGCTTAGAAGTTTGTGGTAGGCACCTTCTACAAGGGGCTAGTATTCCTGCTATAGAAGCCTTGGTTATTCCAGAACATTGGTCTCCACATATTCCTTGTTTATATGTAACTCCACATATTATTCATTTTCTCTAGTGTAATGTCCATTAGCATAACTTGGGCAAATATCTATAACCTTGCTGGCAAGGTCCTGACAGATGACTTCAACACATGAGATGTCATGGAGCATACAGCATAGAAAAAGGCCATACTGCCTATTGAGCCTACGCTGACCATCAAGCGCCCAACTACACTAATTCCACTTCAATCTCCTCATGAATGCTACCACTCACCCACACACCAGTGGCAATTTATGGGAGACAATCAATTTATTTACTTGCAGGTCTTTGGGACATACCAGAGCATGGTAACACTAACTTCACGTTGGCAGCACCAAAGGTCAGGATCATACAAGGGTCTCTGGAGCAGTAAAGCAGCCAGTCTGTCAGCTGTAGTTTGGTAGGTGGCAATGGATGGGTGAGCTGGTTTAAGAATCCATTTGCTTCAGTGTATGATGAGAATGACAATTAAGGTATGGCCTTAAATCAAAATAAAGTATATTACAAAGGCGTGGGATGAAAGTCAGCCATGATACACTGGGGAAATGCACCGAGGTATTAACAAGTGCGACTGTAAAGAAGAAATGGCTTAAATTTAAAAAAAACAAGTAATATATATTTTATGCACAATAGAACAAAATAAATGTGTCCAAACATGGCTAATATGAGAAGTTGAAAGTAGTATTATATCAAAGGATTTTTGCCATAATGAGGAATAAGCCTGCATTTGGAAAAAGTTTTAAATTCTGCAAAGGAAGACAGTGATAAAATGAAAGCAAACTAAACCATAATTGACCAAGAAACAGAAAAATAGACTGCAAATGCTTCCATAGATGTTTAAGCCAGGAAAAAAATCACAAGTTAATGATAGATGATTTCTAATAAACTGAAGGGGACAAAATATCAAAATTAAAATTTGCATATAAATCAAGCAAATATTCAGTGTCTGTGAGAAACAGGGAATCTAAAGGAAATGTGAACTTTAGAAAAAAAATGTGCCAAAAGTAAAAAATAGCACTGATAGAATTAATGGCATTGAAAGCCAGTACCTGGGATCTGATAATCTGCATTCCAATGTTTTGAAAGAAATGATGGATACCTTTGTTTTATCTTCCAAAATCCCACAGATTCTTACATGGTTCCTGCAAGATGGAAGGTATCAAGCATAACCCCATTCTTTAAAAAAAGGAAGAAATAGATAAGAAAGGATCTACAAAGCAGTTAGCCTGACCTGTGTACGAGGAAAAATCCTAGAATCTATTATTATGGAAATACTAGCAACACAGATAGAAAATTTCAAAAGGATTGAGCAAAATTAACACAAATATCCAATATGAAAGGGTAATCATGCCTGATAAATTGGGCAATTGTTTGTTCTGTTACCTACAGAATGCATAGAGTCTAGTGGTATACTGTACTCATTTTCAGAAGGATTTTGTATATGCCACACAGAAGACCATTAACTAAATATAAACTACATAGAATCAAGAGTGTGCTGGTCTGAATTGAGAATCGGTTTTCAGGAAAGAAACAGTATCAGACGAAAAGGGTCATTTTGAAGATGGGACACTGTGACCACTGAAGTGCATCAGGGATCATTACTTAAAGCCCAGATGTTCAGAATCAGCATCAATGAGAGGATCAAATGTAATCTATCCAAGAATGCTGATGATTTAAATTTGAGTGACAACATGGGATTTAGGAAAACACAGAATAGCTTCAAAGGATGTAGAATGAATGAGGAGAAATATGGCAGTTAGTGCGTAATGTGAAAAGTTTGAGGTCATCTTGGTATCTTAAAAATTCTGTAAAGTACTCTTTTTTAAGTGACGTGTAGATTGAAAGATACTCAAGACATCCTTTTGGAGCAGTTCCCACAGTTTGGAAAGTAGCAATAGGAACATGATTATTTAAGAAGGAAAGAAGGGAGAAAATGAGAAACTACAGACCGGTTAACTTTATATCAGAAGCAGAGAAAATTATATAGTTTATTAGTAAAGAAGTGATAACAAGATTTTTAGAAATATATAATAGAATTGGGTAAAGTAACATGGATTTATCAAAGGGAAATCGTATTTGACAAATCAAAGTCATCCTGGTTCAGCGCAAGAATTAAAAAGCAAGCTATTTTGCAGTAAGATTTGAGTACTTGTGAAGATATTTCACTGTGATTATGTAACATCATGAGCATACCATAAATGGAATATTGTGCACGGTTCATCATGTTCCTTCAGGAAAGTTTTACTTGTGTGAGAGGAAATATGGTAAGGATTCACCAGTTTGATTCCTGGGACAGAAGTATTTTTCCACAAGGAGAGATGTAGCATATTCTCTTGAATTTGGGAAAATACAAGTTGATCTAATTGACAGGGTAGGTGCAGGGAGGATGACTAGTGTGTTGAAAAAACAGATATCTAAATCTCAAAATAAGATCTCAAAATTTGCAACTGAAAAGGGAGGAAAGTTCTTCACTCAGAGGGAGCTGAACCTTTGAAATTCTGACCCAAGATAGATAAGAAAGGTCATTCCTCAGAGATCAGTAGATTTTTTATTACTTATTAAGGAATTCAAAGGATATGAGGTCAATGCAGAAAAATATCACTGATGTAAAAGATCAGTCATGTCACTGTATAATGCTAAAGGCACTGAGAGCTGAATCCAAGAACCAACATAGCAATCCAGCTGCAAAGAAGGCACAACAGTGACTATATTTCATTAGGAATTTGAGGAGATCTGATATGTTACCAAAGACACTCACAAATTTCTACAGTTGTACTGTGGAGAACATTCTAACTGACTTCATCACCATCTGATCTTTGCAAAGGCTCGAACTAAGTTGCAGAAACATGTAAAATTTGTCAGCTCCATCATGGGTACTAGCCTCCGTAGTATAACCAAGACATCTTCAAAGAGCAGTGCCATTATTAAGGACCCCCACCACCTAGGACAGGCCCTCTTCTCATTGTTACTGTCAGGAAGCATGTACAGATGCCTGAAGGCACACACTCAACAATTCAGAAACAGTTTCTTCCCCTCTGCCATCCGATTTCTAAATGGACTTTGAACCCATGAACGCTACATCACTACTTTTTTATTGCTTTTTTTTTGCACTGCTTATTTTAACATATACACACACACACACACACACACACACACACACACACACACACACACATATACTGTAATCCAATTTATTTCTCTATATTTATCAGAGAAAAAGATGTACAGTATGTGATCACTATTGTATACTATTGTACAGTTTGTATACATTTTTTTTACCTAGTTCTAGATTCTATAGACAAGGGATCCATCTATACTGAATCCATTTAAGAATATTAGAAACTTCAAAGAGATCAGCTTTCATTCTAAATTCATTCTAAACATGAATTTTCATGTTTTTTCTCTATTTAGTTATTATATCAACTGTTGGTTAAATTACTCTGTTGGCCTGCTCTCTAAATACAATGCCCAGTAGTTTAATTACCGCGGAATTTAATTATGAAATTGCAAGCACTGAACAGCGTTCTTGGGGATTTATCCTGAGCTTAAAGATAATATTTTCCTATGCTTCAGTCCTGCTTGAAATGTAGCAGAAGTGCCAGGATAATGCTAATCCTAACATCCTCCACTGTTTTCCAACAAGTAGAACCAAAGGCAAAAATGATCAGATGACATTCAAAATACAAATGTTTCTGTATAGGCATCCCATAGTTCATTCCACATCCCCCGCCACTATTATGAAGGATTTACGTGATTACACCCACATTCATTGGATCAATTTCAGAAGCAGCAGTTCAATGAGTGTTCAGTTAGAAATGAGGAAAGACTGACCGGGATAGCAAATTGAAAGAATTTATTCATCTACATTCTTCAAACCCTTAAGCCTTACCTCCACTATAATTCTATTAGAAGCTTTTTCTCATTTGGATACAGTCCATTTAACTGTTGAAGGTTAGGTCAGCCCATGTTGGGGTAGGATTTTACCTTTGGAAGTATTGGGACTAGGAGCATGTTGTAGTTCAGTGGAAAAAGCTAAAGTTTAATACACAAAATACTGGTGGAACACAGCAGGCCAGACAGCATCCATAGGAAGAAGCACAGTCAAAGTTTCGGGCCGAGACCCTTTGTCAGGACTAACTGAAAGAAGAACTATTAAGAGATTTGAAAGTGGGAGGGGGAGGAGGAGATCTGAAATGATAGGACAAGACAGGAGGGGGAGGGATAAAGCTAAGAGCTGGAAAGTTGATTGGCAAAAGGGATACAAGGCTGGAGAAGGGAGAGGATCATGGGATTGGAGGCCTAGGGAGAAAGAAAGAGGGAGGGGAGTGCCAGAGGAAGTTGGAGAGCAGGCAAGGAGTTATTGTGAGAAGGACAGAAAGAGAAATGAGAGAGAGAGAGAAAAAGGAAAAAATAATAGATAGGTAGATAAATAAATAAGGGATGGGGTAAGAACGGGAGGAGGGGCATTAATGGAAGTTAGGGAAGTCAATGTTCATGCCATCAGGTTGGAGGCTATCCAGGTGGAACATAAGGTGTTGTTCCTCCAATCTGAGTGTGGCTTCATCTTTACAGTAGAGGAGGCCATGGATAGACATACAGGTTTCCCCCACCACCAAAAGGTAGAGCGTTCCAATGAAACGGTTCGTAAGCCGAAATGTTGTAAAGTGAAGAAGCAATTACCATTTATTAATATGGGAAAATTTTTTGAGCGTTTCCAGACCCAAAAAATAACCTACCAAATCATGCCAAATAACACATAAAACCTAAAATAACAGTAACATATAGTAAAAGCAGGAATGATGTGATAAATACACAGCCTATATAAAGTAGAAATATTTTTCTGCAATCATTGAAGCACTGTCTAGTGCAGTGAAAATCTCACACATGCGCTGTTGGTGGAAGCACTCTCTCCAGTAACCTTTAAGCTATGGGGCTGCCAAATCGTACCAAATAACAAATCATACTAAATAACACAAAAATACACAGCCCATACTGTATAAAGTAGAAATACTTTTTGCAATCATTGAAGCACTGTCTAGCGCAGCGAAAATCTCACGCATGCGCTCTCGGCAGAAGCACTCTCCAGTAACTTTTAAACTATGAGGATGCCAAATCATACCAAATAACAAATCATACTAAATAACACAAAAATACACAACCTATATAAAGTAGAAATAATGTATGTACAGTGTAGTTTTACTTACGCGAATCAGGATGGTGTGTTAGGCTGAGTCGTCAGAAGAAAAAAGCACTTGGGTATTTCACTGCTTGGATGTGAACGGAACACAACGGGAAGTGTTTTCTTATCAATGCCTTTAAGTGCCCTCGAATTTTCTGAATGGTACACTAGTAGAGGCTTAAGGACAGCATCACCAGTGGCGTTAATAGTGGGCATTAGAGTAAACCTGTCCTTCGATGCCTTGTGTCCCTTTGCCTGCTTTTCTTCTTTTGAAATAAATGTCTTACTCGGCAATTTTTTCCAATAAATTGCAGTTTCGTCACAGTTAAACACTTGCTTATACAAATAACCACCTTCCGTAATTATTTTCTTCAGTTCTGCTGGGAACTTTTTGGCAGCTTCACTATCAGCGAAGCACTCTCTCCAGTAAACGTTAAACTATGAAGCTGCCCTCACCTCAGAAACCGATCAAAACACCCGTGACTACCTTTAAATTCCACTTTCGCAATACTTTTATCACCATTGGCCAGTGCTTTCTGTTTCAACTTATTAAAAAGACTGACTGATTTCTCCTTAAGTATAAGATAACTTAAAGGAACACCACTTTTTGTACACCCATCAATCGACTCGAGCAATAGACTTTCCATTTTATCCATTACTGGATGCCGACTAAGAGAGACCACTTTGCTACGAACAGAACCAACAGTAACATCGGCAGCTTTCAAGATTTTTTCTCTCTGCGTATACATAGTGCGAATGGTGGATGCAGGCAAGTTCAACGCGCAGACAATGTCCTTATTTCGTTCACCATGATCGAAATCCTTAATTATGTCTAGTTTTACGCTAAGTGTTACACCCTTATGAACTCTTATAGCCTTTTCCGATACCTTCGAACTCACCTTGCTAACAGATGCACAAAATAAATCGAGATAAAGCACGTGTTTAAGCAATGGCAGCTAGAATGCAGTTCTGGGGGAGGAGCTTAGCTGCTTGGGGCGCGCGCTGCTTTTTTTTCGCACGCCGCCATTTATCGCGTGCTGCTTTTTTCGTTACAGTGAAAATACCTTCTGTTAGCGAAAACAGGGTACTAATGTAGGTTTTTCGTAACAGTGAGGTTTCGTAAATTGAACGTTCGAAAAGCGGGGATCACCTGTATCAGAATGGGAATGGGATGTGGAATTAAAATTTGTGGTCACTGGGAGATCCTGTTTTTTCTGGCGGACGGAGTGTACATATTCAGTGAAATGGTCTCCCGGTCTGCGTCGGATTTCACCAATATATAGAAGGCTGCACCAGGAGCACCGGATGCAGATTTCCTCGTGCTAAGGTTTAATAGTTAGGATTTTTCAAATCAAGTCTTTGAGACTCAATTCAGTGTTAAGTCAAGAATTTACTCCAGTGTTTGGGGAATAAAGCATCATGGTTCAAATTCAAGGCATTGTTTTTGGAGCTAGGATACAACCCTCATGGAACTGTGTGTTAATTAGGATTAAACTAGAGTCAAGGGTTCAGGTGGATGTTGAAATATTTATCAAGATTAAGCTATAGAGTTTGAATTAGAGTTCATTGTGACTCCAGTCAGGATTAGTGATTAGTTTTGGGGAGAGAATACTTTAGATTTAAGGACTTCGATTTATGGCAATTCTGGAGAGCTACTGGGTAGTTACTCACTAAATTAAGGGTGTAATTCTTAGATACAGGAGTTTGAGATGACATATTTGCTAAAGTGGGGAAAATCTTTGCAGATAATAGAAAACTGAATTAGAACAGAAAACAGAACACTCAGCAGGATGAGCAGTGGGAAACTGTGCCATTATTTCAGGTTCACGATGGGTCATGGACCAACAAGCATCATTTGGTTCCTTCTCTCCACAACTGCTGACTTTTTCCAATGTTTCCTGTTTCATATCAAATTATCCCAGACGACAATTATCCCAGACATATGAAATAATCCTAGGGATACAATAGGGTCTTTTTAATACAACAGGGTCTTTTAAAAGACTCCTAGACAGGTACATGGAGCTTAGAAAAATAGAGGGCTATGGCAACCTTAGGTAATTTCTAAAGTACGTACGTGTTCAGCACAGCATTGTGGGCTGTAAAGCCTGTATCGTGCTATACGTTTTCTATGCTTCTATGTTTCTATGACTTTAGATTGAAGAGTTCAATATCAGAATTTGAAGCTGTTTTTTCCAGATCATAGTGGATGGTGAGTTCTGGAGCTTGGATTTAGAGGTGAGGATGGTGGGTCAGGAACTGAAGTTCATCCCTTTTGTTAGGGTCTATGAGTAGGAACCTAGGGGCAGGCCTAGTTCAGTCATAGTTTACACATAAAGATGTGAACATTTCCATTCAGACTTAGGTTTTTGGGGAAATGCAGTGATATTAACGGTTTGCCAAATCTGGGTTCATGTTCAGGCCACGGTTAGAGTCAAAGGATTTGGTGCAGTGCCTTATTACTGAAACCACTCATCTATAAGACTTTGATACAAACTGTTTAATGTCAGGGTTACTCCTCTTATGATGTTCCACTTTCATATTATTTCATAATAATAATGAGCCATTAAATCAATGCCAGCTCAGAGAGAATGCACACCAACTTATTGCCCAAGTACTCCAACAGAATCAGCTCTCTCTTGCACTCCGTTTAACAACACGATCCCACAAAACTCCTGTTACACAGTTACACCAGGGGTAACTTACAGTAGCCAGGTCACCCAACAACCTCACAAGCAACATGTTGTAGGAGGAAACCCACACGGTTGCAGGGAGAATGTCTAAAAGAGAGCACGAGAAGTAAGAATTGAAAGCAAGCCACAGGAGCTGTGAAGCGCAACACCACTGTGCTGTCCTTATTTTTGGTGAAGGTGTTTAGTTAATGTCAGCCGGGTCCCAGATGATCACTGGAATCCTCGTGATCACACATTCAAATCTCACCTCGCAAGCTTAGTTTTCAGAGAGATGCATATTAGTTTACACACTAAACATTTGGAAATAAATATTTCAAAAGTATTTAAAATGGTATTGTTTATCACATTGCACCTCTTCTTTACACTGAGGCATATTAATGGTAGTCATGGCAACTCTTGCTGCCAATCTAACTGAAAGATGGCAAAAAGTGGAAACAAAAATAATTTCAAGTTATCAAAATCTGCCTATTTTAATTTAATAAATTAACCTTTTTATCAAAAACACTTTCATCTTATTAAATGTCATTGAAAAGAAAACCCAATTCTTAAGAGCATTCCACATATGAAAGTTGACTTGGAATATAAACCAGATAACATATAATAAGCTTGTCATGCTTTCCCAGAAGATGATAGATTTTTTAATTAGGTGGTAACTGAAGACTCTCAGAATATTTTCCCACTCTAAGAGACATTTACACTAAAGAATCCAATGAATAATTACAGTACAGTTGTTTTCCAGAAAATTTCAATATTTTTCTTCTCGCAATTTTCTTTAATTATTACATTATAACTTCTTGATCTTACGGTTCATCTCTTCTACATGTCTTCCACACTGATATTTTGATTTAATCTGGCTTACAAATGTCATAACAGAAGACTAGTTACTTTTTTTTAATTTTATTTGGAGATACAGTGCAGAACACGCCCAGCGCTACCTCGCAAGCCGCCTATTTCACATGGGACAATGTACAATGACCAATTAACCTACTAAGCAGTACATCTGTGGGCTATGGGAGGAAGCATAGTACCCAGAGGAAACCCAAGTAGTCACGAGGAGAACATACAATTCCTTACAAGTGCCGGATTTCTGACACCCAAGCTGTAACATCATTGTGCTAACCACTGCACTGCTGAGGTTAGTTCAATGCTATGGAAATGAAAATTCAGAGTGAAAGGTGTTGACTAATTCCAGATCATTTTGCATCCTTCCTGAAAGCACTTATATGAAGGTTGTATTTGGTGATGGATGAACTTCCATAGGATATGGGTCAAATGCAGTTAAATGTAACTAGATCCCTCCAATATGCACAGTCACAGTCTTTGACTTACACCACAACTTTGCAATCAAGCGAACAGAGCTTTTGCTGAGGGTCTCTGGCATCAGGAGACATGGGAGAAAGGGAAGAAAGATAATGGAAAACTGCACTAGCAACAGCAGCTGCAGCAGATGCCAGAAGAAGAAATGGTTAGTACAGAAAGGAGATCAGTTAGGAGTAAGACATTGTTATTAGGGGCCAGCTAATGGTGCCCATGTTCTCATAAAATATACAGTGCAACAGTTTCTGGCCCCACTCATGAACATCCGTCATTGTTAGATTATTTCCCCACAATCACTACAATTGCTACTTTCTAAGAAGAACTCATATCAACTTCAGGTAATGTATATCAGCCTCCCATTTCTCCCCAGAAGGCCATGAAACATAAATTACTGTCAAAAAGTGCTTAAAACTGCACAGCTCCTCATTTAAAATCGTGCAGGTGTCCAATGGTAAAATCAAAACATAATGGATGAATTGACAGATTTATTTGTCTCATGATTGTACAATTTCACATGGAGACTTCTGTAATTATTTACCAAAATAACTCAAACTATCTAAAGGTTCTTGAAGTTAACTAATCAAACAATGAGAGGCTAAGGCCATCTGCAACAGTAAATTATTAACCAACAAAATAACTGTCAGTACCTCCAGTTGAACTCTGTCTTTTTGTGTTTCCCCCTAGCTGACAGCCTGTGGTTTTTGTATTGCCATGTGCTCCTATCCCCACTCCTGCTCTACTGCGGCCCCTGTATTACTGAATACTCTGTCTCTCATCTGCTTCTCATTATTACCTGTGCTGCTGCCACCTGTGTCTCATTGTGCTCCACCTATCATCTACCTCTCTGTTTATTGCTCAGTGTATTTCAGTCCTGTGTTTTCACCTATTTGTTGCCAGATTGTGCTAGTGAATTTTCCTGAGCCTTTCCAGCATTCATATCTGAACTCTGTCCATCTGAATATTGACTCTGCCTGTTTCCTGATTTTGGATTTTGGATTTCTCTGGATGTTTCGATCTCTGCCTGAACTTTGACGCTGACTTTGTTTGCACCTCGGGATTCATTACTCAATTAATATCACTGCGTGCACAGTACTGGGTCTGTGATTAGATCCCTGCTCCACGGCCCTGACAGTACAATCTGGCCACAAACAGGTAAAAACATAGAACTGTAATACACTGAGCAATAAACAGAGAGGTAGATGATAGGTGGAACACAATGAGCCACAGGCGTCAGCAATACAGGTAATAATGAGAAGCAGATGAGAGACGGAGTACTCAGTAATACAGGGGCCGGAGTAGAGCAGGAGCAGCGACAGGAGCACATGGCAATACCAAACCACAGACTGACAGCTAGAGGGAAATGCACAAAAAGACAGTGTTCAACTGGAGGTACTGATAATAACTAATAATTTTAATGGAAATTCCCTTTTAGAGTTGTTGTCATGCTGGGGCACAATAGGATAACATTAAACTTACCAACGTTTTCCAATTTGTTGATAATTTCCAGGGACAAGATTGGAATAGTTATTTAAATAATGGACTTCTACTATACATAATAGACACAGACAAAATGCAAGTGAATTGGAACGACAGATGTATTGTCCCAAATTAGGCAAGTCAGGCACAGGATACATAGATCCCAAAGAGGAAGACGTATTCTAAAGGCAGGATGACACAACCATGGCTAATAGAGAATTCAAAACCAACATAAAAATCAAAGTGAGGGCATATGATGCAGCAAAAATCAGTGAGAAGCTTTTAAAAACCAATAGAAGTCAACCGAAAAGTCGTTTAGAAGGAAAAGATGAACTACAAGGGTAAGCTAGCCAATAATATTAAAGAGGACCCCAGAAGTCTTTTCAAATACACAAAGTGTAAAAGAGAGGCATGAGTAGATATCAAACCACTGGAAAATGATGCAGGAGAGGTAGTAATGAAGAACAAGGAAGTTTGAGAATATCAGGGGACAGAAGTGAGTGAAGTTATCATTAGTAGGGCGAAGAATCTTGGGAAACTGAAAGGTATGAAGGTGAATAAGTCATCTGAACCAGATGTTGTACACCCCACGGTTCTGAAAGTGGTGGCTCAAGAATCAATTGATTCTGACATGGTTCCAGAGCAATGGAAAATTGCTAAAGTCACTTCATTCTTCAAGAAGGGAGAGAGGCAGAAGAAAGGAAATTATAAGCCAGTTAGTCTACCATCAGTGGTTGGGAAGATGTTAGAGGTGATTGTCAAGGATGTGGTTTCAGGGTACTTGGAGGCACATGATAATACAGGCTGTGGTCAGCATGGTTTCCTCAATAGAAAATCTTACCTGTCACATCTATTGGAATTCTTTGAAGAAATAATAAGCAGGATAGACAAAGAGATTTCGTCAGTGGATATCATGTATTGGGATTTTCAGAAGGCCTTTGACAAGGTGCTACACATGAGGCTGCTTAACAGTTAAGAGTCCATGGTATTATAGGAAAGATTCAAGCATGGACAAAGCAGTAGCTAATTGGCAGGAAGCAAAGAGTGGGAATAGAGGGAACCTTTTTTGGTTGGCTGCCAGTGACTAGTGATGTCCACAGGGGTCTGCTGGGACCAGTAATTTTTAATTAATATGGCAATGGCATGGATGATCCAACTGATGTCTTTGTGGCAAATTTTGTGGATGGTACAAAGGTAGATGAAGGGGGAGGTAGTTTTGAGAAAATAGAGAGATTACAGAAAAATTAGACATTAGAAGAATGGGCAAAAACAGGAATACAGTATCAGGAAATGTATGGTCATGCACTTTGGTAGAAGAAATAAAAACTGAGGCTATTTTCCAAATGGAGAGAAAATTCAAAACATCTGAAGTTCAAAGGGACTTGGGAGTCCTTGTGCAGAATTCCCTAAAGGTTAATTTGCTGGTTGAGTCTGTGGTGAGGAACGTAAATGTGATATTAGCATTCATTTCAAGAGGACGAGACTGTAAATGCAAGGATGTAATGTTCAAGTCACAAACAAGAGAGAAGGATGTAACGTTGAGGGTTTATAAAGCACTGGTGAGGTATCACTTAGAGTATTGTGAGCAGCCGTTGGATGTTTATCTAAGTGTAACCTTCTCAAAGTGGCCCATAACAAACTAGGCCTGTAAGCTCACTCTGGCTAACAGCCATATGAATCAGCATTGCATGGTTAATGGTGAGAAGGCCGCCTTCAATAAGAAACACATCTCTAGGGTTAGGATGATTTGGGTTCAACCGAAAAGCAAAGTTAGAATGTTCTATTGAGTGAACAGAAACTGTGGTGAATGCTGTATCAATACTGCCCCATGCAAAGTTATTGGTCATCTGAAACTACACCAGTAGAGACTTAAAGTGGAAGCATACCTATAGATATTTCAACTTTAACAAGCAGTTAATAGAAAAAGAAAAATAGCCCGTTACCATTAAACCAGTCGAAATGAGCACACAAACTTGGAACTCATTTCTGGAGAGTGGGTGCTTCGCTTTAATTACTCATGGCGCTGAACCCCCATTCACCAGCTACAGTTCGAACCTCCCTCGAAGTCCATGATGAATGAACTGGCTAACGCAAAACTATTGGCACTTCCTCCTTGGAACCATTCATCTGCACAAAGAACTTCTTACAGCAGGGAACACACATCAAAGTTGCTGGTGAACGCAGCAGGCCAGGCAGCATCTCTAGGAAGAGGTACAGTCGACATTTCGGGTCGAGACCTTTCGTCAGGACTAACTGAAAGAAGAATTAGTAAGAGATTTGAAAGTGGGAGGGGGAGGGGGAGATCCAAAATGATAGGAGAAGACAGGAGGGGGAGGGATGGAGGCAAGAGCTGGACAGGTGATTGGCAAAGAGGATATGAGAGGATCATGGGACAGGAGGTCCGGGGAGAAAGACAAGGGGGATGGGGGGAAAAACCCAGAGGATGGGCAAGGGGTATAGTGAGAGGGACAGAGGGAGAAAAAGGAGAGAGAGAGAAAGAATGTGTGTATATAAAAAAATAACGGATGGGGTACGAGGGGGAGGCGGGGCATTAGCGGAAGTTTGAGAAGTCAATTTTCATGCATCGGGTTGGAGGCAGGGTCTCTTCATCAGGCAGGATTTTGTGAGCATCTTTCCTTGTGCTCTTCTCCACACCTCCTCCTTCTTCCAACACCTGCCAACAACGCACCCAGAAGTTCCCAAAACAGACCCGACATTTCAGTATCATATACATTGATAATAACTGAAACTTTGAACCTTTGAAAACCAACCCACTCTCCCCTAGAAATCTGATGCCATCCAGTTCTCTCTAATGTTCCATGGCATCCCACTGGACAGGATGTTATGAAGACAAACCCATTTGGCAGACGTAACATCCCTAAGCTGAACAAACAACTCCTTATCTTGGCAGAAATCAAAATATTAGACTATGAAGCTTAATTAACAGAACACGCTGTGTTTTTCTGAAAAACTGCAGAAATAAAACGCCTAACAGCATAGCAGTAGGAATACAATAAATCATGTTCTTAACCAAGGCATTACATAAGAAAGGATGTGATGATATTGGGGAGGGCTCACTGGAGGTTCACGAAAAAGATTCAGGGAATGCAAGGCTTGACATATGAAAAGCATTTGATGGCTCAGGGCCTGCACTCATCAGAATTCAGAAGAATGAAGGATGTTCTCATTGAAACATATTGAATGTTGAAAAGCTTCGATAGAGTGGATGTGGAGAGGATGTTTCCTGTGATGGGGGAGTCTAAGACCAGAGGACACAGCCTCAGAATAGAGGGGTGTCATTTTATAATGGAGATGAGAAGAATTTCTTTAGCCAGAGAGTGGTGAATCTATGGAATTCATTGCCACAGGTGGCTGTGGAGGCCAAGTCATTGGGCATATTTAAGGTTGAAAGGTTTTTGATTAGTAAGGGTCTGAAGGAATATGGTGAGATGGCAGGACATTGGTCTAATGGAGAAAATGGATCAGCCATGCATGTGTCACAATGGCGGGGCATTGGGAGCAAGGGTGGACCCAAATGCAAGACACATCTTGTGAGGTTACTTAGATTTAGTTTGTTGTTTGATATCAGGAGAGCTAGGCAGGAGCAGGAATAGCGAACTGGACAGGGACTCAGGACTATGACTAGGCTGGGACTAAGGGTCTGGGCTGGGACTCGGAATCGGCTCCCAGAACTAGAGGAGACATGAAAAGGCTACGGTATGGACTCCGAGCCCAAGACTGGGCAAGGACCCAATACCTGGGTCTTGCCTCGGGCTCAGACCCCAGAACCAGGCATGGACATGACATGGGCTAGGGAGAGGAGGAACATGGAAAACAGAACCTCGGTCTCGGGAGAGCAGGTACATGGAAGCATGGACACATACACAGAACACAGAGTCGGGACCCCTCCTTGGGTATAGGACATAGGGCCGGGACTCACACACAGAACAGAGAGCCAGGACCCCTCCTTGGGTACAGGACATAGGGCCGGGACTCATGATCCTCCGCGGGGCAACGGCAAGACAGCCTGACTTACTCCACGGAGGTGAGGACAAGACGAGACAAGACATGACTCTCCACGGCGCAACGGCAAGACAGTCAGACTTACCCCACGGAGGCGAGGACGAGATGAGACAAGACATGACTCTCCGCGGGGCAACGGCAAGACGGCCAGACTTACCCCACGGAGGCGAGGACAGGACAAGACCAACACGAAAGCACACCAGACAGTACCCATCTAGCTCCGGTGATGGAACTAGACCGAAGGGCAGGCGAGGGCTGCAGATGAGGGCTAGAGGCGAGAGGAGCAGAGAAGGGATTCAGACAGGGGGATAGGACAGGAATCACAGAACACCAGAGCCAGGGCTTGACTCAGAACTGGGAAGCCGCCACAGCCAGGACTTGACTTGGAGCATCCGGGTAGTGGCGAGCTCTCGACTCGGGCGGGGAACAGAAGACAGCGGTTCTTGATTCCCTCCGGCGGGTTAACTGACGTACCCACCTTGATGAGGAAACTTTGCAGGCTCACTTCGGCGAGGTAACCGGACTGGGTTGCTCCGGTAAGGAAGGGCGAATTACCGGCACTCGCTTCAGCAGAGACTAGGCTTGCTCTGGCCAGATGACATTGGCACGCCATGACTTTGCAGACACTCCTGCACCGAACAGCTGAAAGCCGGAGACTATAAACTACCAGTTCAGCTGAGCATTAATTGCCTCTAATCACCAAAGTCGAGGGACACAGGAAAACAGGGAATCAACGGTCCGGATCGTAACATGAACAAGGTAAATTTAAAGGGACCCCGATCCGGACCATGACAGTATGATTAAATGATGCAGCAGATTCGATAGGCAAATGGCCTAATTCTATATCTATATCTTATGGTCTTATGGTCTAATGGTCTTAAGGTCTTATGGAAATGAAAGTCACAGCTTGTGATCAAGTGGGCAGTACTTAAAGGATCTGCCAGTGTATAGGCAAAGCTGATACTCACGACTGAATGCCTGACCATTCTCTATGATATAACCTTGAAAGCAGAGTAAATGTGGTGACTAATGATCTTTTAGTTCTGAGGATAGAATCTCTAAAAGACTCAATAAATGAGTTTTGAAACATCATGACATTGATACTCCATTTATGAATATATCAACGTTTTTAACCTTTAAGTGTTTTTGGTTTCATAGTATGAGAGTCATTATTATTCTAATATGACTCCACTGAGGTATTAATATGCAGGCCATGCCTGAGTCTGCCTGATGGAAGCCTTATTGTATTTGAGATAGAGGTCAATGGTAAAGGTTAGTATATATATACATTTCGATATATTCTTGTATCTCTGTTGAATGTAGTCTACTTCTACAAGAAATGATAGACAATAGTGTTTCACCGTATCAACAAGTGCAATGGAGACACCAGTCAGACATACATTGAAAGCTGAGACATGCCTGTATCTTTTATTATGATACTTCAGCAACTGGATATTAATAAATTGTGAAATCTTCCCATGTTGTAAGGCTTCATCTCCTGCTCAGCGTGACAATAAAGCCCAGCTGCTCATCAATGCATCCCTATAGAACATCATCAGAAATATTTTCTTTTCCGTTGGGATTTTATGGTGTATTATCATCATTGTTATGAATCAATTCGTATATGGTTTCTCATGACCATGAATGTTCTTGGCAAAGTTTTTCTACACAAGTGGTTTGCAATTGCCTTCTTCTGGGCAGCATCTTTACAAGAGGGGTGACCCCAGCCATTATCAATACTCTTCAGAGACTGTCAGCCTAGCATCTTTGGTCGCATAACCAGAGCTCTGATATACACCAGCTACTCAAACAATCAACACACATCAAAGTTTCTGGTGAACGCAGCAGGCCAAGCAGCATCTAACAACCATCCACCATGTGTTCCCATGCCTTCATGTGACCCTAATTGGGGGGCTAAGCAGGTGCTACACTTTACCTAAGGATAACCTACAGACTAGCGGAAGGCAGGAGTACAATACACCTCCTTTTGTAGAGATGTATTTCCACCCCACCACCCAAATAGTTTATAAAAGTGCTGTGTTCAGCATAAAATAAATAAAACTTATAAAAATCAATCTAAAAGTTTTTTTCTATTCAGCTGCTGCAAGTAAGAACAGTTAAATGAAACAAGGACTTCAAAGCTTAGTGTTTCTCCAATATGCTTGTCTTCCATGTAGACATCAATATCCTAACACCACATCTTAGTACACCAAACTACAGGACAATCACCTCATTTCCATAACAGGCAAAGTAATTGTCTGTGCTGGTCACCCATGAAAAGCTCTTGTCTGAAAGGGAGATACTTACTGAGGAGTGGCTGAAAGACATAGGCAAAATGTCTTGGGGTTGCACCAATATATCAAAATATCAGTTGTGGTATTGAACCC